>NC_086444.1:579400519-579725102 GCF_028390025.1 Pseudophryne corroboree | reverse complement strand
GAGCTAATGGTGTCCTGTAGCCAAAGAAGCAGAGCCTTGAAACTCACAGAAGTAGGTCTGACTTCTCTCCCCTAAGTCCCACGAAGCAGGGAGACTGTTGCCAGCAGTTCTCCCTGAAAAGAAAAAACATAACATAAGTCTTTCCAGAGAAACTCAGTAGAGCTCCTCAGTGTACATCGAATCTGCCTGGGGACAGATTCTAAACTGGAGTCTGGAGGAGGGGCATAGAGGGAGGAGCCAGTTCACACCCATTCAAAGTCTTAAAGTGCCCATGTCTCTTGCGGATCCCGTCTATATCCTATGGTTCTTGATGTGACCCCAGCATCCATTAGGACGTATGAGAAAGGAAGGGTTAGGTACCTTCTCCCTGTTGGGATTCTCAACATTGGAATGCCGTGGTCGGTATTCTGACCGCCAGTATTTCAATCCCAGCCCACCTGGTCCAATGCCACTGAGTGTTCCTGAAGATGCACCTTGTCAGAATCTCACAATTTTTACATTTTAAGTATGTGATATAGATACAATAAACCAAAACGCTGGATGTCACGGAAAACATTATGCTCTGGTCGATTAACGATTACCCAAGAGTCTAAGATACTGTACATGTAGTCCCAGGAAACAGTATGCAGCCACTAGAGTACAACCTAAAAATTGATGTACCAAAGGCCCACTGTCAAAATACTCTGACAAACAGAACTACTGTAAAGAAGAAAATGACTGTCTCTAATAACAACTACTGTATAACTAACGGAATTCCAGCTTGAATCTATGTGAGTAATGAAAGCATATCTCATGGAGCAGGAATGGCACTGTTTTGCAAAAGTAATAATGCACAGAACTAAATTTAGTTGAAATGAAAATCTCATAACTGCAGCAATGCTAGTACCAAGAACAATATGAATTACCTTTACAAGATGGTGGGGCAGTCCATTTCTGATTTTCCAAGCACACACTCCTAAATGATCCCTCTAACATGTACCCACTGTAACAAGAATATGTCACCATGTCTCCATAGTGATGGAACAGTCCTCGGACCATTGCATTTGGTACATGAATCGGAGGTCCACAAGATATTTCTGAGGAAGAAAGTATATATTTAAATCATATTCTTCAAATTGTGTACAATAATACATTCATAATTAGAGTTAAGTGGTAGTTACATTTAAATCCCTTGCTCTTGAAGAGGTATGTAAGGAGAATATATAGGTACGTCCAGTATAGTAAGAACATGCAGGCGCAATGTGTCTGACTACAACGTAGACGTATCATTAAGATACACCTATCAGGATCGTTTTCCATGTTGCATGAGACAGCTGCATCTTTGCGATGGACATATTTCCAATAGTAAAGGTTGTATCTAAAGATACATTGAACTCAATAAACACATGTGCAACCACAGTTTTACAGCTGTATTTCTCTGCACATTTTTTTTTAATTAATGGTCAGGAAAACACAGGTCATACAGTGAATTATTCTGCTCACATTTATGCAATATATATGCCATATTGACCATATTGACTGCTTATCCAAAATTTATGTCAAATACTATACACAATCAGCAACACAGTGCTTTGTAGTGACTGGATAATTGCGACAAAATACAGAATATGCTTGTCACCAATCATTTTGAAAGGAAGCAAGATTACAGAAGATCGCTAAAATAATTGTTACCCCAACTTTACTGTATATAACTAGGGAAAATGGGGGGGGGGGGGGGGGGTTTGAAGAGAGTTTGTCCAAACCTCCTGGATTTGGTCCCACACCCTCAGTGCCCAGGCCCTGCGAATGTCTCAATGGCAAGGCCGTCTTAACAGCAGTGTAGGCACCTTGGCAAAGCAATGCACCGGGGCCCCTACCCATCCTCCAAGGGTGTGTGTGTGTCTGTGTGTGTGTGTGTGTGTGTGTGTGTGTGTGTGTGTGTGTGTGGGGTACTATCAGCAGCAGCTATGATTTCCCGAGGGCAGTAGGGGGTGTTCTATATTCCGCTCAGCATGTAGGACCTGGAGCAGTCATTTCTGCTAATTACTCCTTTACTGCTCAGATGGTGGGAGATGGGGCAGGTGGGGGAACACTAAACTGTAGAAGGGGGCATTAGGATGAATGAAGTGGCCCCAGTACATGACTTCCAGGGTGGTAGGGGGTGTTTACTATGCAGGGGAGGGGTGGATAGTGGAGTGGGCTTAAAATTCATAATTTCCGGTAGGAGGGCAGCTTGCTTGACTGTAGCTATCTCCAGTTCCTGGAAATAGATTTCTTAGCTTTCAATGGGAAAAAAAGCGAAAGAGTCCCATCTTTCAGGAGGTACTGGAGTACTTGGGAATCAGAGATCAGGAGCCAGAGCAATCCTTAGACAAATATATAAAACCGCTTCCCAGGCGTGTGGACAGGCCCGGCCCTACGCATACTCCGTCTAAGCGGCAGAGTAGAGCGCAGGACCGATGAGGGCGCTTCTGAAGTCCGTGACTGAGTTGTGCCGCATCCCCCCACAGCCGCGGGCATACAATGAGTCACACTGACTCATTGTATGCAGCTGCGCTGCCCGCCGCCAGTGCTGCCCGCAGTCGCTGCCTGAATATGGCAAGGAGTGATGTTTGACACTCCGGTCCCGGCCGGAGGAGGGGCAGGAGGGCTGCTTTCTCTTCTCCTCCCCTCTCCTCTCAGCTCCTCCTCCAAGTGACACAGCCTGTATTAAAGAGTCTGTGCCCAACTGAAGGGGCGGTGGAGACGCGGCAGCTCTCTCCTCCCCTTTACACCTCAAAGCCTGGATTCCGCTCTCACTTTGAAGCTCTGCTTGGGCACTGGGTATCACTTCTGGGCCAAGGTAAGACTATTAAAATACGGTATATTTGTTACCAACTGCTGTCACCCCACTGATGTCACCTTCTCCCTGTTATCCCACTGCTGTCACAGCGACACAGTTGTCAGCACTGGAACCATGAGTTTGTATTTTCTCCCAAAGATTTTTTCCCACAGTACAAAATTTCTTGTAGATTAATTGGATGCTGTCAAAATTGACCCTAGGGTGTGCAAGTGTTTGTGTGATAGTCTAATGGCGAAGGATTGATGTGAATAACTAAACATTCTTTGTACATCACTGCATAATAGGATTGTCCTATATACAATTAAATGTAATGAAGGCTTTTCTTTCCCATTATTTGGGCGACCTCATTGTGTGTTAATCTGAGGTTCCAGATGTAGCCTTCTAGATATTACTTGTAGTTTCCCTCAAGTCTCTGTTCTAGGACATTGCAATTTTTCAAATGAATAAACAATTTACTCGCAGTCTGTAATCTGTAGTTACAATATGCTAGGCCCAGGTGTGAGTACAATACCTTCTTAATAATAGAATAATAATAATAATAATAATAATAATAATGTACATATAATAGAAGCATTTTTATATATTCAATGTCATGTACCAGTTTAGTTTTATTTTGTATTTCCCGTAATGCGCTTTAAACTTTTTTTGTGTGGGTATGGCGGGGGTGGGGGCACCAAAATCTATATTCCATTAGCAAAAAATGTAGGCTTCGGCCAGCCCTGTGTGTGGAGCTGGAGAAGGGACCAGCTGCTGGAAGGATGATATCTCTGGTTTTGGGCATAGTAGAAACAAGCTGCCAGTGTCGACCAAAAAGGGAGAGTCCCAGCTTTTGGAGTATACCCTCAGAAAAACACTAAGTCAAACAGAACCTGAAATATCTGGCTGGGAAGAGCAATTAACAGGCTCAGATGGGGACCACTGCTTTGAAGTCAGATATCTCTGGTTCCTCAGGTCCGACTTTCAAAAATCTGGTACCCTGGAAAGAGGGGACCCTCAGCAATTAGCTTAGTACCCTTTACTCCTAGGGTCCTTGGGCAAGAGCCCATTGAGCCCATATGAAAAGACGGCCCTGCTCAATGGCACTTTTCTCATGCACACCCGAGTCATTTGATGTAGAGCTCCAGCCTCCCCAATGCTAACTACTCATATTCCAAAAGATACATGGGGTATATTCAATTAGGGTCAAAAATTGCCATCTGTCGAAAAGACAGCAGTTTTCGACTTTTTAAGGTCGAATAGTGATTCAACCTATTCAGTCCCATTAGTTTTTATTCGACAAGTCGTGGAATTTGACTTGTCGAATAGTACATGAATAGGCGGTATAGCTGCCGATGCACGTACTTTTGAGTGAAACGGGGCCAAATTCGACAGGATTTGGCCCTGTTTCCGACCATCTCAGTCCGACATAAAAAAATGTCGGACTGAGATGTGGGACCCAGAGGAGGAGAGGGGGGAAGCCGCGGGGAGACGGGGGGGAGCCGCAGGGCATACAGGGGAGAGAAGCGCTACAGCACAGCACAGCAGCAGGATGTCTCACAGCCGCGCCACTCATGGCAGCGTCCACCCGGCTCCAGCAAGTGAGGTCACGCTTGCTGAAGCCGGGTGGACACTGCCGTGAGGTCTGGCGGCTGTGAGACATCTTTCTGCAGCGCTGCTCTCCACCATCTGCCCGCGGCTGTCCCTGCTGGTCTCCCCGCGGCTCCCCCCCTCTCCTCCTCTGCGTCCCTCATCTCAATTCAACTTTTTAAAAGTCGAATTGAGATGAAATTGAATAGGGGTTGTCGGTTCCATTCCAACAAATGCATGTCGGAATGGATCCGACCCTAATTGAATATACCCCACAGAGTTTGAAGAATTCTGAATCTGAGTGGAACTTAAATAGTAACAGTATAGATTACTACTTTAATATGGACCTTCCAATAATATTCTGGTTATTAGTACATTTAAAATTACTTCTGTGGATTGTGTGAAAGCTACAAAATATAAACTGGTTTCAACTATTTTGTTTTTTGCCTAAATGAGGGTAAATACATATTGCATTAGATAATCACAGAGAGTTTATCTATTGTTAAATAAAGTCATTTACAAAACAGTAGCTAATGAGACAGGATTTTAAATAATTTGTGAAGTTTTTTCCTCATGAAGCAAATCCTTGTATACCAACATTTCTTTCTATAGAGGCAACAGGTTCTATGTAAATAAACTCTATTACTTACTTTCACATTTGGCATTTGTTTCTGTCCAGGTTAGATCAGGGTTGCATGTTATAACAGCCTGGCTTATGGGACGGAAGCCTTTTTGACACTGAATAGACAATTTCTGGCCAACATAAAACTTTGTTTCTGTAAGGACTGCATTGTCTGGGATCACAAATGGCACTGAACAAGTGTTTGCTGCTCAATACAAAAATGGGAAAATCACAATACAACATTATTAATGGAAAACTTGATTTGATGTACTGGATATCATTATTTTTACTATGATTATTCTGAAATATTACTCCTTATGTTCCATATTCTTTCCACTAATTTGAACATTTAAAACAATTGTTTTACAAGCAGTTTGACCTTAACTTCAGCTGCAAGTTGATATTCTCCAGCAATACTATGGCTTATCTAATTGATTGCATGCTCTCTGAAGCTAAAGTGCATACTGTAGTGTATAGAACGCCAGCACACCGTGAGAGCTGAGTGGCAGAATAAGTAAGTGATGGGATATGGCCTGCATTATAATATCCACCTGGGCTTTTTATATTAATAGTAATAGTAAATAAAATCAAAACAGTAAATCAAATAAAATGTTGTTATAGGTGTTCTTGGGGTAGAGAAAATGTGTTTGAACAAAGAATCAGAACATATACTGTATATTATAAAATGTGACAATTATTAAATGTATTCCAAAAAAGCTTAGTATAAAATAGGTAAAATAAGGTCACACATATTACACTTAAATACTGGACTCCTGCTGATGGGATTTATAAATGTAAAGCAATGTAAAGTTCTAAGTTACTGCTGCAGTGCTAGCACATACTATAGGTTGTATACCTGTTGTGAACCTCCTGCCTTGTTGCAAAGATCCTTCATATTCTGTGACATCACCGCTATCGGTCTCACATCTGTGAGGCTTTCTGGGTAGAGTGGCGCTCCTTCCTTCCTTTCTCGCCTGCTGGTGTGTGTGGGGATGGTCTAAGTGGCGTACTAGACTTCTCTCCATTGCTTCTGGTAACCTCTGTGTATCTTGTGTAACGGGTGCAGACACAGACATGTTGTGTGTGTGTGTGTGTGTGTGTGTGTGTGTGTGTGTGTGTGTGTGTGTGTGTGTTGGGGGGTGTCGTCACCAGCATGTTTCACCCAGTTAGGACTTCCTCAGGGAGTGTTCACCATTCAGTGGGATGTCCTTCTAAAACCATTTCAGTTTGTTGCCATAGCAATGCTATTTGTTTTTTCCATGTCTTTGTAGATTGTATAAGAAAAGCACTGCCATGTACTCTTATTGTTCTAATAGTATTAAAAGAAACTAGTTATAACATACTCATTTTTAAAAAGTTATTTTGCTATAACCATAATTTAATGTCAATTTCTGAACCATAATATAATACAATATTTTCCTTTGATCCTTTAGTTCATTCTACAATAGGTGAAAATATAAAGTGTGTCTATCCTCCAATACATAAGAAGAACCACAAGGGCACTACAATCAGAATATCAGAACACATTTAAAGCATAAAGAAGGGAGAAGACACCCGCAGTGTTCCAGCTCACTTCAGGGAGAATCATAATGAGGTTCCATCACTGTTAGAATGTAAAGGAATTTGTCAAACAAAGGAATTAATGGAGAGGAGGTGATACCATTGCAAGCATTTCCTGTGGGGAGGCCAGATGGATTCATAATATAGATACCATTACCCCAAGAGACCTCAACATAGATTTTGACTTAAGCACCTTTCTATAATCCACTTTTAAATATTGATGATAGAGAACTTGTATGCATAAACCTCTGAATTTACGCATAGACACTTTTTACATCTTCACCTATTGTAGAATGAACTAAAGGTTCAGAGGGAAATATTTTACTATGGTTCAGAAACTGAAATGAAATTGCAGTCATGGTTATTGCATAATAAGGTTTAGAGAAAAAAGTGGACACTTTGTAAGACGTTTCCTGTAATACGTTATGAATAATATAACATGTACAAGGCAGATCTTTCTTATACAATCTACAAAGATGTAGAAAAAACAAACAACATTGCTAAGTCAGCAACAGAGTTTCAAAAGGACTTCCCATTGAATCGTATAGACACCCTGAGAAAGCCCTAATGAAACGTGTATGTAACAGATGTCCACATGCTGCCAACGAGAGGATACCAATGCCGGAATCCAGACACCTGGTGAAATACCGGCGGTCAGAATCCTGACCGCCAACTGGAATCCCCACTCGGGAATATAACCCTGTGGCGACCAAAGGTTGCCACTGGGCCCGAGGCGTGGTTAGCACAGTGAGCCCGCGAGGGGACATGCTGCGTTCGCCCCCGGTATTCCGGCTGTCAGGATTGCGGCGTCTATCTGACCGCCGGGATCCTGACAGCCGGGATATCATACTGAATCCACCGCAACACATCCATCTCCACATCATTACACAATGGGCCTGATTATGATTTGGAAGTAAAGCAAAAAACAGCAAGTAACTGTGCACCTGGGCAAAACCATGCTGCACTGCAAGTGTGGCAGATGTACAGTATCATGTGCAGAGAGAGTTAGATTTGGGTGGAGTGTGTCCAAACTCAAATGTAAACTGCAGTGTAAAAATACAACTGTCTAACATTTGTGGGCTACAGTACATGCAAAAGCAGTCACTATTTAGCCTGCACAGAAAAAATATAAATGTGTTCGCTCCTCTGGCATGGCAACATGGTTTGTTCCAGACAGAAAGTTACTTGCTATTTTTGCTGTACTTCCGATTCAGAATCAGGCCCAAGGTGCACAGAAGTACTTGGGAGAGAAGTGTAATGTGCCCCAGAGGCTATCCCCACACCAGCAAGCCAGGAAGGAAGGAGCACCACTCTATCTAGTGAAACCCCACTGATCTGAGGCTGAGAGTGGTGATGGCATGGAAGATGAAGGTGAGCCAGGAGGTTCACACATGTGCTTTTACACTGATTTGCATTTTCAAATCCCATGAGAAGGATTCTAGCTTTTAGGTATAATACAACTGTGACCATACTGTATATTATCTTTTAGAATGCCGACAGGGGACGGGGTTCCGAGTGGTGTTGGGATTCCGGCGTCGGTCACCTGACCACTGGCATCCAGACCGCTGGGATACCGATCGCATCCCTCTAATTCTATGTTTACATTTTTTCGGCATATAGAAAAGTGAACATACAGTAGGTATACAGTACCTCTTCCTTTTTGCAAATTAAAACAAAGATGTAAAGAGGGAACCTTTAGTTACACAGGCAGACTTTACAGTAGGCTCATATTCACAGTCAGTGCAGGTTTCTTTCCTTTCTAAAAATGTTTTAATAGCCTGGTGACTGTAAGTACAGAACTCCCTTCATAGGTTCCTATACAACAACTACCCAAATGATTGCAACCTACATGCAACAACTTGAAGACTTTTTATTAAAAATGTGATTTATTATACAAGAAGGTGTGCCACTGACTTGGACTTCTTTTTACATTCAAGTGTGCAGTTTGGGATCCTTCATGTGGCAATAATAGCCAACAGAGATGCTTAATCAATCCCAGTACTGTGTCCAGAATTCCGGCAGCGCTGCCACAGCTATTCCCACTCCTGGGTGTCCACGACACCCATGGATTGGGAATAGAACCTGTGACGAGAGCAGCGAGCCACCAAGCCCGCAGAGTGGCAAGTGCAGCGAGCCCACAAGCGGCTTTGCTGCGATCGCCCCCCTGCCGGCATTCTGGCAGTCGGGATCCCGACATCGATATTCTGACCGCCAGGATCCCGTACACAACCCAACAAATAAACTGAGAAACATTTATGGCCATCGAACTGGCAAAACATTAACAAAATTTAAAATTGATTCAATATTTTTCAGCCGATCTACTAATCCCTTACACTGCAAGCAACATTTGGTGTATTCCTGAAACTACCCGTGTGACATGATTTATATGATTTTATTTATATTCGTGTCTGAAATTATTATAGACTTACTAAGACTTCAGCATGAATTTGGCCACAGTGCAGGTTTTGTAAAGAGGATGAAGATGCAGAACGTATGCATGTCAAGGGTGTGACCTTATTTGTCCTGATTTTTCATGCTGTGAAATATGGCTTAACTGTTTCTCACAATGATATCACATAGGTTTCAGCCAAGTGGATGAATTTTACTGATAGATGACAGCAACATTCACCACATCCATCTACAAACAGTGGAGCTGATTCACAGATGCACACAAATGCCATCACAGCTGCGATTTAGTATGCAGGGGCATAAGTTTATACGAGGATAGATTTTAGTGCCCCTCTGCTCATATTCACTACCAGCACCCCATCCCAGCTGCAAAGGAAAGAGCTTGGCATATGCCCCTGGAACCCCTGCTTATACCTGCTCTGGGGTGTATAAAGCAGAACCAGGTGCAATAGAGGAGGTCAGAGTGCACCCTGGTGCTCGGATGCGACTTCCATTGTCTCCTGCAGTTACGCCCATGCGAAGCACCTGTGCAAAAATATGCAACTGTCACAGTTGCCAGGATTTGTGTAGAGGCACAAACTAGAGGAGTCTCAGATCCGCCACTTGTGTACAAAGACACAGACATCAGACGCACATTGGTCACTAATCGGAATAACCCTACTGTTTACGCCAACGGTGGCCAACCTGTGGCTCTTGAGCCGCATGTGGCTCTTTCTTTATTCAAATGTGGCTCCCAACACTCTAAATCATGTGACCACAACAGATACAGAAACCGCTGCACTCTAGCCAGACATGCAGCAGCACTACAGGGACTGAAAACTGAAGGAGCCAGATACTTGAGGTGAGACACCCACAAGCAAACAGAGGACACATTAGGGACTGCTGCAATGGCATGAATTGATGGGGGGGAGCTGTAGTGATACATGAGGGTGGGCTAGAGTGACACATGGCAGAGCTGGCTGGAGAGACACAGGAGGGTCCTGGCAGGAGTGACGCGGGAGGGTGCTGGAAGTAGTGACACATGGGAGAGCTGGCTGGAGTGACACGGGGGAGCTGGCTGGAGTGACATAGGAGGGTGCTAGCAGGAATGACACATGGAAGAGCTGGCTGGAGTGACAGGAGGGTGTTGGCAGGAGTGACACATGGGAGAGCTGGCTGGAGTGACACATGGGAGACCTGGCAGGAGTGACACAGCAGGGTCTTGGCAGTAGTGACACATGGGAGACCTGGCTGGAGTGACACACGGAAGAGCTGGCTGGAGTGACAGGAGGGTGTTGGCTGGAGTGACACATGGGGGAGCTGGCTGGAGTGACACAGAGGGTCTTGGCAGTAGTGACACATGGGAGACCTGGCTGGAGTGACACATGGAAGAGCTGGCTGGAGTGACAGGAGGGTGTTGGCTGAAGTGACACAGCAGGGTCTTGGCAGTAGTGACACATGGGAGACCTGGCTGGAGTGACACAGCAGGGTCTTGGCAGTAATGACACATGGAAGAGCTGGCTGGAGTGACACAGCAGGGTCTTGGCAGTAATGACACATGGGAGAGCTGGCTGGAGTGACAGGAGGGTGTTGGCTGGAGTGACACATGGGGGAGCTGGCTGGAGTGACACAGCAGGGTCTTGGCAGTAGTGACACATGGGAGACCTGGCTGGAGTGACACAGCAGGGTCTTGGCAGTAATACTAATGACACATGGGAGAGCTGGCTGGAGTGACACAGCAGGGTCTTGGCAGTAATGACACATGGGAGAGCTGGCTGGAGTGACAGGAGGGTGTTGGCTGGAGTGACACATGGGGGAGCTGGCTGGAGTGACACATGGGGGAGCTGAAGTTTATTATGTGAAAATGGCTTTAAAAAAATTATTGTTCTGGCTTTGTTTAATGTATTTTATACCAGGGGTGTAGTCTAGCAGGCGCAAGGCCACATTCCATTTTTGCATGTGCGCCATAGGCTCGATGTCGGCTCTTTGACGTACCTAACAAGGTTTTTTGGCTCTTTGTCACTGACTGGTTGGCCACCCCTAGTTTACGCAGTATGGGTTTCGGAAGTATGACGTCAGAGCCATTGTAACTACATGCGGATTGCAAGCTATGACACACTCCATCACTGCATATCTGCATTTAAATAGCCACTCATCTATCACCTCCCGCCCACACCCCCTGCCTGCCACTCACTTAGCAAAGAAATCATCATAGAGATCGCCGCCTCTAGAACATTGTGGCACATGAGCAGTGTGTCTTATACGCATGCGCAGTGGCAAACATCGCCACACAGCGTACTGTACATCGCCATTGCTTCTGTCTCTGAATCAGGCCCTGTACTCACAATATGATCCATATTATCTGTGTGTCACTGATATATTTAGAAAGCTCAGAGCACTCCTACATTATACAGCTGCAAAATGCTGGGACCAACAGCCACAGAAAGATCCATAGATGTGCATGCAGCGCCCTTTCTGGTGTCCACTAGAGATGAGCGCCTGAAATTTTTTGGGTTTTGTGTTTTGGTTTTGGGTTCGGTTCCGCGGCCGTGTTTTGGGTTCGAACGCGTTTTGGCAAAACCTCACCGAATTTTTTTTGTCGGATTCGGGTGTGTTTTGGATTCGGGTGTTTTTTTCAAAAAACACTAAAAAACAGCTTAAATCATAGAATTTGGGGGTCATTTTGATCCCAAAGTATTATTAACCTCAAAAACCATAATTTACACTCATTTTCAGTCTATTCTGAATACCTCACACCTCACAATATTATTTTTAGTCCTAAAATTTGCACCGAGGTCGCTGTGTGAGTAAGATAAGCGACCCTAGTGGCCGACACAAACACCGGGCCCATCTAGGAGTGGCACTGCAGTGTCACGCAGGATGTCCCTTCCAAAAAACCCTCCCCAAACAGCACATGACGCAAAGAAAAAAAGAGGCGCAATGAGGTAGCTGTGTGAGTAAGATTAGCGACCCTAGTGGCCGACACAAACACCGGGCCCATCTAGGAGTGGCACTGCAGTGTCACGCAGGATGTCCCTTCCAAAAAACCCTCCCCAAACAGCACATGACGCAAAGAAAAAAAGAGGCGCAATGAGGTAGCTGACTGTGTGAGTAAGATTAGCGACCCTAGTGGCCGACACAAACACCGGGCCCATCTAGGAGTGGCACTGCAGTGTCACGCAGGATGTCCCTTCCAAAAAACCCTCCCCAATCAGCACATGATGCAAAGAAAAAGAAAAGAAAAAAGAGGTGCAAGATGGAATTGTCCTTGGGCCCTCCCACCCACCCTTATGTTGTATAAACAAAACAGGACATGCACACTTTAACCAACCCATCATTTCAGTGACAGGGTCTGCCACACGACTGTGACTGATATGACGGGTTGGTTTGGACCCCCCCCAAAAAAGAAGCAATTAATCTCTCCTTGCACAAACTGGCTCTACAGAGGCAAGATGTCCACCTCATCTTCACCCTCCGATATATCACCGTGTACATCCCCCTCCTCACAGATTATCAATTCGTCCCCACTGGAATCCACCATCTCAGCTCCCTGTGTACTTTGTGGAGGCAATTGCTGCTGGTCAATGTCTCCGCGGAGGAATTGATTATAATTCATTTTAATGAACATCATCTTCTCCACATTTTCTGGATGTAACCTCGTACGCCGATTGCTGACAAGGTGAGCGGCGGCACTAAACACTCTTTCGGAGTACACACTTGTGGGAGGGCAACTTAGGTAGAATAAAGCCAGTTTGTGCAAGGGCCTCCAAATTGCCTCTTTTTCCTGCCAGTATAAGTACGGACTGTGTGACGTGCCTACTTGGATGCGGTCACTCATATAATCCTCCACCATTCTATCAATGTTGAGAGAATCATATGCAGTGACAGTAGACGACATGTCCGTAATCGTTGTCAGGTCCTTCAGTCCGGACCAGATGTCAGCATCAGCAGTCGCTCCAGACTGCCCTGCATCACCGCCAGCGGGTGGGCTCGGAATTCTGAGCCTTTTCCTCGCACCCCCAGTTGCGGGAGAATGTGAAGGAGGAGATGTTGACAGGTCGCGTTCCGCTTGACTTGACAATTTTGTCACCAGCAGGTCTTTCAACCCCAGCAGACCTGTGTCTGCCGGAAAGAGAGATCCAAGGTAGGCTTTAAATCTAGGATCGAGCACGGTGGCCAAAATGTAGTGCTCTGATTTCAACAGATTGACCACCCGTGAATCCTTGTTAAGCGAATTAAGGGCTGCATCCACAAGTCCCACATGCCTAGCGGAATCGCTCCCTTTTAGCTCCTTCTTCAATGCCTCCAGCTTCTTCTGCAAAAGCCTGATGAGGGGAATGAACTGACTCAGGCTGGCAGTGTCTGAACTGACTTCACGTGTGGCAAGTTCAAAGGGCATCAGAACCTTGCACAACGTTGAAATCATTCTCCACTGCACTTGAGACAGGTGCATTCCACCTACTATATCGTGCTCAATTGTATAGGCTTGAATGGCCTTTTGCTGCTCCTCCAACCTCTGAAGCATATAGAGGGTTGAATTCCACCTCGTTACCACTTCTTGCTTCAGATGATGGCAGGGCAGGTTCAGTAGTTTTTGGTGGTGCTCCAGTCTTCTGTACGTGGTGCCTGTACGCCGAAAGTGTCCCGCAATTTTTCTGGCCACCGACAGCATCTCTTGCACGCCCCTGTCGTTTTTTAAAAAATTCTGCACCACCAAATTCAAGGTATGTGCAAAACATGGGACGTGCTGGAATTTGCCCATATTTAATGCACACACAATATTGCTGGCGTTGTCCGATGCCACAAATCCACAGGAGAGTCCAATTGGGGTAAGCCATTCCGCGATGATCTTCCTCAGTTGCCGTAAGAGGTTTTCAGCTGTGTGCGTATTCTGGAAAGCGGTGATACAAAGCGTAGCCTGCCTAGGAAAGAGTTGGCGTTTGCGAGATGCTGCTACTGGTGCCGCCGCTGCTGTTCTTGCGGCGGGAGTCCATACATCTACCCAGTGGGCTGTCACAGTCATATAGTCCTGACCCTGCCCTGCTCCACTTGTCCACATGTCCGTGGTTAAGTGGACATTGGGTACAGCTGCATTTTTTAGGACACTGGTGACTCTTTTTCTGAGGTCTGTGTACATTTTCGGTATCGCCTGCCTAGAGAAATGGAACCTAGATGGTATTTGGTACCGGGGACACAGTACCTCCAACAAGTCTCTAGTTGGCTCTGCAGTAATGATGGATACCGGAACCACGTTTCTCACCACCCAGGATGCCAAGGCCTCAGTTATCCGCTTTGCAGTAGGATGACTGCTGTGATATTTCATCTTCCTCGCAAAGGACTGTTGAACAGTCAATTGCTTACTGGAAGTAGTACAAGTGGGCTTACGACTTCCCCTCTGGGATGACCATCGACTCCCAGCGGCAACAACAGCAGCGCCAGCAGCAGTAGGCGTTACACGCAAGGATGCATCGGAGGAATCCCAGGCAGGAGAGGACTCGTCAGAATTGCCAGTGACATGGCCTGCAGGACTATTGGCATTCCTGGGGAAGGAGGAAATTGACACTGAGGGAGTTGGTGGGGTGGTTTGCGTGAGCTTGGTTACAAGAGGAAGGGATTTACTGGTCAGTGGACTGCTTCCGCTGTCACCCAAAGTTTTTGAACTTGTCACTGACTTATTATGAATGCGCTGCAGGTGACGTATAAGGGAGGATGTTCCGAGGTGGTTAACGTCCTTACCCCTACTTATTACAGCTTGACAAAGGGAACACACGGCTTGACACCTGTTGTCCGCATTTCTGGTGAAATACCTCCACACCGAAGAGCTGATTTTTTTGGTATTTTCACCTGGCATGTCAACGGCCATATTCCTCCCACGGACAACAGGTGTCTCCCCGGGTGCCTGACTTAAACAAACCACCTCACCATCAGAATCCTCCTGGTCAATTTCCTCCCCAGCGCCAGCAACACCCATATCCTCCTCATCCTGGTGTACTTCAACACTGACATCTTCAATCTGACTATCAGGAACTGGACTGCGGGTGCTCCTTCCAGCACTTGCAGGGGGCGTGCAAATGGTGGAAGGCGCATGCTCTTCACGTCCAGTGTTGGGAAGGTCAGGCATCGCAACCGACACAATTGGACTCTCCTTGTGGATTTGGGATTTCGAAGAATGCACAGTTCTTTGCTGTGCTGCTTTTGCCAGCTTGAGTCTTTCCATTTTTCTAGCGAGAGGCTGAGTGCTTCCATCCTCATGTGAAGCTGAACCACTAGCCATGAACATAGGCCAGGGCCTCAGCCGTTCCTTGCCACTCCGTGTGGTAAATGGCATATTGGCAAGTTTACGCTTCTCCTCCGACAATTTTATTTTAGGTTTTGGAGTCCTTTTTTTACTGATATTTGGTGTTTTGGATTTGACATGCTCTGTACTATGACATTGGGCATCGGCCTTGGCAGACGACGTTGCTGGCATTTCATCGTCTCGGCCATGACTAGTGGCAGCAGCTTCAGCACGAGGTGGAAGTGGATCTTGATCTTTCCCTAATTTTGGAACCTCAACATTTTTGTTCTCCATATTTTAATAGGCACAACTAAAAGGCACCTCAGGTAAACAATGGAGATGGATGGATTGGATACTAGTATACAATTATGGACGGGCTGCCGAGTGCCGACACAGAGGTAGCCACAGCCGTGAACTACCGCACTGTACTGTGTCTGCTGCTAATATATAGACTGGTTGATAAAGAGATAGTATACTCGTAACTAGTATGTATGTATAAAGAAAGAAAAAAAAACCACGGTTAGGTGGTATATACAATTATGGACGGGCTGCCGAGTGCCGACACAGAGGTAGCCACAGCCGTGAACTACCGCACTGTACTGTGTCTGCTGCTAATATATAGACTGGTTGATAAAGAGATAGTATACTCGTAACTAGTATGTATGTATAAAGAAAGAAAAAAAAAACACGGTTAGGTGGTATATACAATTATGGACGGGCTGCCGAGTGCCGACACAGAGGTAGCCACAGCTGTGAACTACCGCACTGTACTGTGTCTGCTGCTAATATAGACTGGTTGATAAAGAGATAGTATACTCGTAACTAGTATGTATGTATAAAGAAAGAAAAAAAAACCACGGTTAGGTGGTATATACAATTATGGACGGGCTGCCGAGTGCCGACACAGAGGTAGCCACAGCCGTGAACTACCGCACTGTACTGTGTCTGCTGCTAATATATAGACTGGTTGATAAAGAGATAGTATACTCGTAACTAGTATGTATGTATAAAGAAAGAAAAAAAAAACCACGGTTAGGTGGTATATACAATTATGGACGGGCTGCCGAGTGCCGACACAGAGGTAGCCACAGCCGTGAACTACCGCACTGTACTGTGTCTGCTGCTAATATATAGACTGGTTGATAAAGAGATAGTATACTCGTAACTAGTATGTATGTATAAAGAAAGAAAAAAAAACCACGGTTAGGTGGTATATACAATTATGGACGGGCTGCCGAGTGCCGACACAGAGGTAGCCACAGCCGTGAACTACCGCACTGTACTGTGTCTGCTGCTAATATATAGACTGGTTGATAAAGAGATAGTATACTCGTAACTAGTATGTATGTATAAAGAAAGAAAAAAAAACCACGGTTAGGTGGTATATACAATTATGGACGGGCTGCCGAGTGCCGACACAGAGGTAGCCACAGCCGTGAACTACCGCACTGTACTGTGTCTGCTGCTAATATATAGACTGGTTGATAAAGAGATAGTATACTCGTAACTAGTATGTATGTATAAAGAAAGAAAAAAAAACCACGGTTAGGTGGTATATACAATTATGGACGGGCTGCCGAGTGCCGACACAGAGGTAGCCACAGCCGTGAACTACCGCACTGTACTGTGTCTGCTGCTAATATAGACTGGTTGATAAAGAGATAGTATACTCGTAACTAGTATGTATGTATAAAGAAAGAAAAAAAAACCACGGTTAGGTGGTATATACAATTATGGACGGGCTGCCGAGTGCCGACACAGAGGTAGCCACAGCCGTGAACTACCGCACTGTACTGTGTCTGCTGCTAATATAGACTGGTTGATAAAGAGATAGTATACTACTAATATTATATATACTGGTGGTCAGGTCACTGGTCACTAGTCACACTGGCAGTGGCACTCCTGCAGCAAAAGTGTGCACTGTTTAATTTTAATATAATATTATGTACTCCTGGCTCCTGCTATAACCTATAACTGGCACTGCAGTAGTGCTCCCCAGTCTCCCCCACAATTATAAGCTGTGTGAGCTGAGCAGTCAGACAGATATATAATATATATAGATGATGCAGCACACTGGCCTGAGCCTGAGCAGTGCACACAGATATGGTATGTGACTGACTGAGTCACTGTGTGTATCGCTTTTTTCAGGCAGAGAACGGATATATTAAATAAACTGCACTGTGTGTCTGGTGGTCACTCACTATATAATATATTATGTACTCCTGGCTCCTGCTATAACCTATAACTGGCACTGCAGTAGTGCTCCCCAGTCTCCCCCACAATTATAAGCTGTGTGAGCTGAGCAGTCAGACAGATATATATAATATTATATATAGATAATAGATGATGCAGCACACTGGCCTGAGCCTGAGCAGTGCACACAGATATGGTATGTGACTGAGTCACTGTGTGCTGTGTATCGCTTTTTTCAGGCAGAGAACGGATTATAAATAAAACTGGTGGTCACTATCAGCAAAACTCTGCACTGTACTGAGTACTCCTAATGCTCCCCAAAATTAGTAAATCAAGTGTCTCTCTAATCTATTCTAAACGGAGAGGACGCCAGCCACGTCCTCTCCCTATCAATCTCAATGCACGTGTGAAAATGGCGGCGACGCGCGGCTCCTTATATAGAATCCGAGTCTCGCGATAGAATCCGAGCCTCGCGAGAATCCGACAGCGTCATGATGACGTTCGGGCGCGCTCGGGTTAACCGAGCAAGGCGGGAAGATCCGAGTCGCTCGGACCCGTGAAAAAAAACATGAAGTTCTGGCGGGTTCGGATTCAGAGAAACCGAACCCGCTCATCTCTAGTGTCCACAGTGGCAGAAGTAACATGCATAACTCAGAGGATACCCCAATAAAATGATGTACACATTGCACATGTATAGCGGTTGTCCATGTGTATAGCATCGGTGGCAATGCAGAGATCTATACAGAGATTACTGCATTGTGTTCTCCCTAGGGGATGTAGTTGGTATCCCGACAGCCAATATCCCAAATGTAAGTATGCCAGGAAGGGTTAGGCTGCGGGGGGAGGGTTAGGGATAGGGTTAGGATGGGGTAAGGGAGGATTATGGTTAGGGTAGGGTTAGGGTTAGTTTATTTGCGCCATCTGTCAGGATTTTAGCAGTCGGAATGCCGGTTATTCTGACCACTAGCATCCTGACTGCCGATACCCCAACTGCTGGTATCCTGTACCCAACGCCTGCCTTGAACATGAGAAGAACCACTTTAAGAACAGAGCATCGGACAACTGAGCAGTATGCAGCTTACATTCATAGACAGCCGGTATGCTTAATTTTGTGGAATCATCTACATCATTACATCAAGAGATTTTGGAAGAACAGATAAAAAACCACCTCCGTCCACCAAATCCTTGCTATGGAATTTCCTCAGATAAGACTGGGAAAATGTTTTGCAAGTAAGAAGATCTGTACTATAAAATATACAAGAGTAAAACAAACACACACGTTTACAAGTAGGTGCAGGATGGTTCCAGTTCCCATTTTCTGTGCACTTGGCAAGATGTTCCCCTTGCAGACTATACCCATCATTGCAGCGGTACGTCACTGTGCTGTCAACATTGACATTTTCATACTGAATGCGTCCGTTTTCTAACTGATTCGGGATTTCACATCTTGTCTCTGAAAAAAGAAACTTGTTAGGCTACAGTCTATGTACTAACATAACTCCTTACACAAAGACATTACCTTAGGCTTTGGGATGGTTTTCTATTGGACTAAGAGATCACTAATCTGCAGATTGGATCATGGTACAGTATTTACCATTTTCCGTATCAAATGTTTTATGTGTTTTTTAAAGTATTAACTGTAGTGTCTACCACATATTCCAAAATAATCATAATCTTTTATAATGTATAGAAGATGATGTATTCAAAGATAGAGTCTTATTATAACATACTTGTAAGTATTTGTAGGGGCAATACATTTTAACAGGTGCATGCCAGCACATATTATGCATTGCACTTGCACTACAGGGAAAGTGCGTGTCCTTATCTTCTAGGTGGCATGTTGCATCTTCCCCTCCTGTGAGTTCATCTTATACCAGCCCTTTACCAACATTGAGGAGCAACAACCAGCAGCTGCAAAGGTATCAAACTGGCAACTGTTGACCCCCAAAGTCAGCTGGTGTGCCACAAGCCAGCACCTGTGTGAAAATGAAGACACTTATGTCACTCATTCAGAATCTCATTTAGAATTCAGAGCAAAGCAGCAAAAGAAGTAAATTTGCACCTTGGCAAAGCCAAGCTGCACTGCAAGGAGGAAAATAAGAATTTACTCACCGGTAATTCTATTTCTCGTAGTCCGTAGTGGATGCTGGGAACTCCGTAAGGACCATGGGGAATAGCGGGCTCTGAAGGAGACTGGGCACTCTAAGAAAGAATTAGGACTACCTGGTGTGCACTGGCTCCTCCCTCTATGCCCCTCCTCCAGACCTCAGTTAGGGAAACTGTGCCCGGAAGAGCTGACACAATAGGGAAGGGATCTGGAATCCCGGGTAAGACTCATACCAGCCACACCAATCACACCGTATAACTCGTGATACTATATCCAGTTAACAGTATGAACAACAACTGAGCCTCACGAACAGATGGCTCATAACAATAACCCTTTAGTTAGGCAATAACTATATACAAGTATTGCAGACAATCCGCACTTGGGATGGGCGCCCAGCATCCACTACGGACTACGAGAAATAGAATTACCGGTGAGTAAATTCTTATTTTCTCTGACGTCCTAGTGGATGCTGGGAACTCCGTAAGGACCATGGGGATTATACCAAAGTTCCCAAACGGGCGGGAGAGTGCGGATGACTCTGCAGCACCGAATGAGCAAACTCAAGGTCCTCCTCAGCCAGGGTATCAAACTTGTAGAATTTTGCAAATGTGTTTGAACCCGACCAAGTAGCAGCTCGGCAAAGTTGTAAAGCCGAGACCCCTCGGGCAGCCGCCCAAGAAGAGCCCACTTTCCTCGTGGAATGGGCTTTTACAGATTTAGGATGCGGCAGTCCAGCCGCAGAATGTGCAAGTTGAATCGTGCTACAGATCCAGCGAGCAATAGTCTGCTTAGAAGCAGGAGCACCCAGCTTGTTGGGTGCATACAGGATAAATAGCGAGTCAGTTTTCCTGACTCCAGCCGTCCTGGAAACATATATTTTCAGGGCCCTGACTACGTCCAGTAACTTGGAATCCTCCAAGTCCCCAAGTAGCCGCAGGCACCACAATAGGTTGGTTCACATGAAAAGCTGAAACCACCTTAGGAAGGAATTGGGAACGAGTCCTCAATTCCGCCCTATCCATATGAAAAATCAGATAAGGGCTTTTACATGACAAAGCCGCCAATTCTGATACACGCCTGGCCGACGCCAAGGCCAACAGCATGACCATTTTCCACGTGAGGTATTTTAGCTCCACGGTTTTAAGTGGCTCAAACCAATGCTACTTTAGGAAATCCAACACCACGTTGAGATCCCACGGTGCCACTGGAGGCACAAAAGGGGGCTGAATATGCAGCACTCCTTTAACAAAAGTCTGAACTTCAGGCAGTGAAGCCAGTTCTTTTTGGAAGAAAATCGACAGAGCCGAGATCTGGACCTTAATGGAACCCAATTTTAGGCCCATAGTCACTCAAACGCAGCCGCGGTAAGTCTTGGAACAGACAGGGCCCCTGCTGCAGCAGGTCCTGTCTGAGCGGCAGAGGCCATGGGTCCTCTGAGATCATTTCTTGAAGTTCTGGGTACCAAGCTCTTCTTGGTCAATCCGGAACCACAAGTATCGTTCTTACTCCTCTCCTTATTATTCTCAGTACCTTGAGTATGAGAGGCAGAGGAGGGAACACATAAACCGACTGGTACACCCACGGTGTCACTAGAGCGTCCACAGCTATCGTCTGAGGGTCCCTTGACCTGGCGCAATATCTTTTTAGCTTTTTGTTGAGACGGGACGCCATCATGTCCACCTGTGGCCTTTCCCAACGGTGTACAATCATTTGGAAAACTTCTGGATGAAGTCCCCACTCTCCCGGGTGGAGGTCGTGCCTGCTGAGGAAGTCTGCTTCCCAGTTGTCCACTGCCGGAATGAACACTGCTGACAGTGCTAACACATGATTTTCCGCCCATCGGAGAATCCTTGTGGCTTCTGCCATCGCCATCCCGCTTCTTGTGCCGCCCTTACAGTTTACATGGGCGACCGCCGTGATGTTGTCTGACTGGATCAGCACCGGCTGGTGTTGAAGCAGGGGTCTTGCCTGACTTAGGGCATTGTAAATGGCCCTTAGTTCCAGAATATTTATGTGTAGGGAAGTCTCCTGACTCGTCCATAGTCCTTGGAAGTTTCTTCCCTGTGTGACTGACCCCCAACCTCGAAGGCTGGCATCCGTGGTCACCAGGACCCAGTCCTGTATGCCGAATCTGCGGCCTTCTAGAAGATGAGCACTCTGCAGCCACCACAACAGCGACACCCTGGTCCTTGGAGACAGGGTTATCAGCCGATGCATCTGAAGATGCGATCCGGACCACTTGTCCAACAGATCCCACTGAAAGATCCTTGCATGGAACCTTCCGAATGGAATTGCTTCGTTTGAAGCTACCATCTTTCCCAGGACTCGCGTGCAGTGGTGCACCGACACCTGTTTTGGTTTTAGGAGGTCTCTGACTAGAGATGACAACTCCTTGGCCTTCTCCTCCGGGAGAAACACCTTTTTCTGTTCTGTGTCCAGAACCATCCCCAGGAACAGTAGACGCGTTGTAGGAACCAGCTGCGACTTTGGAATATTCAGGATCCAGCCGTGCTGTTGTAGCACTTCCCGAGCTAGTGCTACTCCGATCAACAACTGTTCCCTGGACCTCGCCTTTATAAGGAGATCGTCCAAGTACGGGATAATTATAACTCCCTTTTTTCGAAGGAGTATCATCATTTCGTCCATTACCTTGGTAAACACCCTCGGTGCCGTGGACAGACCAAACGGCAACGTCTGGAATTGGTAATGACAGTCCTGTACCACAAATCTGAGGTACTCCTGATGAGAAGGGTAAATGGGGACATGCAGGTAAGCATCCTTGATGTCCAGTGATACCATGTAATCCCCTTCGTCCGGGCTTGCAATAACCGCCCTGAGCGATTCCATTTTGAACTTGAACCTTCTTATATAAGTGTTCAAGGATTTCAAATTTAAAATGGGTCTCACCGAACCGTCCGGTTTCGGTACCACAAACATTGTGGAATAGTAACCCCGTCCCTGTTGAAGGAGGGGTACTTTGGTTATCACCTGCTGGGAGTACAGCTTGTGAATCGCCTCCAGCACCGCCTCCCTGTCTGGGGGAGTAGTTGGCAAGGCTGAATTGAGGAAACGGCGAGGGGGAGACGTCTCGAATTCCAGCTTGTACCCCTGAGATACAACTTGTAGAATCCAGGGATCCACCCGTGAGCGAACCCACTGGTCGCTGAAGTTCCGGAGACGGGCCCCCACCGCACCTGGCTCCACCTGTGGAGCCCCAGCGTCATGCGGTGGACTTAGAGGAAGCGGGAGAGGACTTTTGTTCCTAGGAACTTACTGTTTGGTGCAGCTTTTTCCCCCTACCTCTGCCTCTGGGCAGAAAGGACGCGCCTTTAACCAGCTTGCCTTTCTGGGGCCGAAAGGACTGCACCTGATAATACGGTGCTTTCTTTGGCTGTGAGGGAACATGGGGTAAAAATGTCGACTTCCCAGCCGTCGCTGTGGAAACGAGGTCCGAGAGACCATCCCCAAACAATTCCTCACCCTTGTAAGGCAAAACCTCCATGTGCCTTTTAGAATCCGCATCAGCTGTCCACTGCCGAGTCCATAATACTCTCCTGGCAGAAATGGACATTGCATTTATTCTAGATGCCAGTTGGCAAATATCCCTCTGTGCATCTCTCATGTGTAAGACTACGTCTTTAATATGCTCTACAGTTAGCAATATAGTGTCCCTGTCAAGGGTATCAATGTTATCAGACAGGGAATCTGACCACGCAGCTGCAGCACTGCACATCCATGCTGAAGCAATAGCCGGTCTCAGTATAATACCTGAGTGTGTATATACAGACTTCAGGATAGCCTCCTGCTTTCTATCCGCAGGCTCCTTTAGGGCGGCCGTATCCGGAGACGGTAGTGCCACCTTCTTTGACAAGCGTGTGAGCGCTTTATCCACCCTAGGGGATGTCTCCCAACGTATCCTATCCTCTGGCGGGAAAGGGTACGCCCTTAGTAACTTTTTGGAAATTACCAGTTTCTTATCGAGGGAAACCCACGCTTCATCACACACTTCATTTAACTCTTCAGAAGGGGGAAAAACCACAGGTTGCTTTTTCTCCCCAAACATAATACCCTTTTTTGTGGTACCAGGGTTAATGTCAGAAATGTGCAACACATTTTTTATTGCCGTAATCATTAACGGATGGCCCTATTGGAATGTACACTAGTCTCATCGTCGTCGACACTGGAGTCAGTATCTGTGTCTGCCATCTGAGGTAGCGGGCGTTTTTGAGCCCCTGATGGCTTTTGAGACGCCTGGGCAGGCACGGACTGAGAAGCCGGCTGTCCCACATCTGCTATGTCATCAAACCTCTTATGTAAGGAGTTAACACTGTCACGTAATTCCTTCCACATATCCATCCACTCAGGTGTCGACGCCGCAGGGGGTGACATCACATTTATCGGCACCTGCTCCGCCTCCACATAAGCATCCTCATCAAACATGTCGACACAGCAGTACCGACACTCCGCACACACACAGGGAATGCTCTGACTGAGGACAGGACCCCACAAAGTCCTTTGGGGAGACAGAGAGAGAGTATGCCAGCACACACCACAGCGCTATAAATCACAGGGATGTACACTATAATGAGTGATTTTACCCTATAGCAGCTGTATATATATATATATATATATATATATATATAGTATTTGCGCCTAAATTTAGTGCCCCCCCTCTCTTTTTTACCCTATTGAGCCTGTAAACTGCAGGGGAGAGCCTGGGGAGCGTCCTTCCAGCGGAGCTGTGAGAGGAAATGGCGTCAGTGTGCTGAGGGAGATAGCCCCGCCCCCTTCACGGCGGACTTCTCCCACTTTTTTTATGGATATATGGCAGGGGATTTTACACATATATAGTCTTAATGACTATATTATGTGTATTTTTTGCCAATGTAAGGTAATCTTATTGCAGCCCAGGGCGCCCCCCCCCCAGCGCCCTGCACCCATCAGTGACCGGAGTGTGAGGTGTGCATGGGGAGCAATGGCGCACAGCTGCAGTGCTGTGCGCTACCTTAATGAAGACCGGAGTCTTCAGCCGCCGATTTCCTGGACGTTCTTCTTGCTTCTGGCTCTGCAAGGGGGAAGGCGGCGCGGCTCCGGGACCGGACGACCGAGGCTGGGCCTGTGTTCGATCCCTCTGGAGCTAATGGTGTCCAGTAGCCTAGAAGCCCAAGCTAGCTGCAAGCAGGTAGGTTCGCTTCTCTCCCCTAAGTCCCTCGTAGCAGTGAGTCTGTTGCCAGCAGATCTCACAGAAAATAAAAAACCTAAATATACTTTCTTTTCTAGAAGCTCAGGAGAGCCCCTAGTGTGCATCCAGCTCGAGCCGGGCACAGATTCTAACTGAGGTCTGGAGGAGGGGCATAGAGGGAGGAGCCAGTGCACACCAGGTAGTCCTAATTCTTTCTTAGAGTGCCCAGTCTCCTTCGGAGCCCGCTATTCCCCATGGTCCTTACGGAGTTCCCAGCATCCACTAGGACGTCAGAGAAAATGAAAATACCCGGATGGCTTTGAAGCTGGGGGATGAGGGCACAACTTACAAACTATAGAGAGAAGGAATCCAACCCTGGGGTGCTGACCCACTATTCCTCCTCCAGCAGTATCCAACATATCCAAAGTATAGAGAAAAGGTGCATTCACCAGGGACTTTTCATAAACATACTGTAGAGTTTGTTACTCATATATCACCAATACAGTGTCATAGGTTGATGTTTCGGTTAACGAATGTAACCTTCATCAGGACATATTCCACCAGCCAAAAGGAGAGAGACGCACTGAACACTGCCATGAGCCACCATTTATACCGTCATGCTTGATTATCAGTGGACAAAACCACAAGGACCTTCCGTGTGAGAGTGACACAACATAAGTCGGATATAAGACTGGCATATGAGGAAGGAAACACTGACAAGCCAGTAGCCTCACTCTTTCTACATATGGGTAATCAGACTAGCACTTTGAAATACATGATTATTGATTGGGTACCTCCATCAAAGAGAGGAAGTGACAGGAGCCTGTTACTTTTGAAAAAGGAAGCCAGATGGATTCACCAATTGGATACAGCGACCCCTAAGGGCTTGAATGAATTCAATCATTTCAACGTTTTCAGAAATTGATGTCACAACTAATTGGATATGCTCTTTTTTTGCTTCCCTTTTTCCCTCCTTTTGATCCCAGTTTTTGACAGTTGCATGATTATTTTTTTGGTCCATTGATGTTTCAATATTGTGAACCTTTGCTATGATCACTTAGATGTATTTCATGTTGTTCTTCTATTACTGTATCTTGTATGGTAACTGGTGCTATGAGCCCTTTTTTTATACTCTATGCTTTTATCATTACTTTTATAATTATATGATGTCCTGTAATATCATTTGTGCCAAACACTTTCAGGTACATGGAACACATGCATCACTTCCTGTATGCGTTCCACTAGTAGTACTACAACTTCCTGTAACTGGTTCCGTATTGGAGTGTTGTATGAGCTGCGTACAGCATTTCTGGCCAGTGGAATGCATACACTGCAAATTGGTGCTTTTCTTTGGTTTTTAGTATTTGTGCGGTCAGCTATTAGGTATTGTTATGCTATATACATATAGCAGCCACCTAACTTGATGCTATTACACGGATAACTGTGCTTAATAATGATCGTCATTATTTCTGGTCCCTTCAACTGGTGGTGTTGGGGGAGGAGCTGTTAATCAAGCATAATGGGTAAAAATGGTGGCTCATGACACTGTGCAGTATGTCTCTGTCCTTTTGGCTGGTGGGATTTGTCCTGATGAAGGTTACATTTGTTAACCAAAAAGTCGATCTAATAAACTGTACAGTAAATTTATGATAAGTCCCTAGTGAGTGCAACTTTGTTCTACACTGTGTGTGTGTGTGTGTGTGCGTGCGTGCGTGTATGTGTATATATATATATATATATATATATATATATAGTTTACATACCCTGGAGATTTTGGCCTGATAACATGCACACAAGTTGACACAAACGGGTTTGAATGACTACTAGAGGTAACCATCCTCACCTGTAATGTTTGCTTGTAATCAGTGTGTGTGTATAAAAGGTCAGTGAGTTTTCATCCAGTGCTGCACTGACGTGTCTGGATTCTGAGTCATGGGGAAAGCAAAAGAACTGTCAAAGGATCTACGGGAAAAGGTAATTGAATTGTATAAAACAGGAAAGGGATATAAAAAGATATCCAAGCAATTGAGAATGCCAATCAGCAGTGTTCAAACTCTAATTAAGAAGTGGAAAATGAGGGATTCTGTGGAAACCAAATCACAGTCAGGTAGAGCAACAAAAATTTCAGCCACAACTGCCAGGAAAATTGTTCGGGATGCAAAGAAAAATCCACAAATAACTTCAGCTGAAATATAGGACTCTCTGAAAAAAAGTGGTGTGGTTGTTTCAAGATGCACAATAAGGAGGCATTTGAAGAAAAATGGGCTGCATGGTCGAGTCGCCAGAAGAAACCCATTACTACGCAAATGCCACAAAGCATCCCGCTTACAATGCTCCAAACATTACAGAGACAAGCCTCACAACTTCTGAAACAAAGTAATTTGGAGTGATGAGACCAAAATTTTACTTTTTGACCACAACCATAAACGTTACATTTAGAGAGGAGTCAACAAGGCCTATGATGAATGAAAGGTACACCATTCCTACTGTGAAACACGGAGGTGGATCGCTGATGGTTTGGGGATGTGTGAGCTACAAAGGCAATGGAAACTTGGTCAAAATTGATGGCAAGATGAATGCAGCATGTTATCAGAAGATACTGGAGGAAAATTTGCACTCATCAGCCCGGAAGCTGCGCATGGGACGTACTTGGACGTTCCAACAGGACAATGATCCAAAACACAAGGCCAAGTCAACCTGTCATTGGCTACAACAGAAGTGAAGGTTCTGGAGTGGCCATCTCAGTCTCCTGACCTCAATATCATTGAGCCACTCTGGGGAGATCTCAAACGTGCAGTTCATGCTAGACAGCCCAAGAATTTACAGGAACTGGAGGCTTTTTGCCAAGAAGAATGGGCAGCTTTACCATCTGAGAAAATAAAGAGCCTCATCCACAACTACCACAAAAGACTTCAAGCTGTTATTGATGTTAAAGGGGGCAATACACGGTATTAAGAACTGGGGTATGTAAACTTTTGATCAGGGTCATTTGGGTAGTTTCAGTTGTCATTATGATTTAAAAAGAGTAAACACAGTTGTTTGACAATAAATGGCTTCACCCAACCACTAACCATGAGTGAAAGAAAAGTTTGTGAGTTATCATTCATATTCTCTGACAAATGGCCAGAAAATCACAAATTCTGCTAGGGTATGTAAACTTATGAGCACAACTGTATATATATATGGAATCGGTATGTTTTACTGACAAGACGGCCCACGCTTCAGGTTATATTCCCACTTGGTTGGTGGCGTTCACCCAGCAACCGAGTGGGTATACCCTGTGGAGGACGGGATTCCGTCAGTTGGTATTTCAGTGGCTGCCAGAATTCCAGCGCCTGTCACCTGAACACCGGAATCCTGACAGACGGTATTTTAACTGCACTATATATATATATATATATATACATACAGTATATAGTTAGGATGATTCAAAACATATCACTTCTTTCACATTTCTGATAGTTATCAATGTACATACAATGAGCTGTGTGACTTTACAATTCTATTATCACCACTGTATACAGTATACAGTACCTGCACTTGTGTGAAAATAGCTGCTATCTCTGATTGTATCTACAGGGATAGTGGAGCATATTTTTGCCCTGAAAAGTATATTATGAAACGAAAAAACATAAGTACCATACATATTTTTATCAGTGTGTAATCTTACTATCTTCTATTCCACTTATTTATTTTAGCCATTTACCCGCTAGTACTATTTTCATGAAACCATTTGCTCAGTTTTTAAGACTGGACTGTGAAGTCAATGAGGGATGACCTTGGAACTTGTCATTTTTACTGTACATCACTTCCTTTCTTTGGCTGTGTAGAATTACAGAGCACAGCGTTGTGCTGGTTACACATACATCCCTCAAGTTTAAAAGGCACTGTAGTCTGATGATCAGGGTTGCAAAACATTTTTATTGATGACCATTCTGAATTTAGATAGCTATGAGCAGAGTGTAAGAAACTATGTAAGGATATGAAATGTCTATAAAGTAGTCCTTTAGCAGAGTGGAATATAGCAATAAGCAGCACAATATGAGGTTGTCTGTTACCTTTACATTGTGGCAGAGGGAGACTCCATGTTCCATCAGCCAGGCATGTTATACTCTGTGTTCCAACAAGATGATATCCAATATTGCATACACAGGTGATATTACTTTTGTATGTATTCCCAGTGGAAATGAAATTAGCATTTTCGACAGATGGGAGAGGTCCACAGATTATACCTAAGGTAGAGAAAGTAGCAGTTTGCCCTTCAATTCCCATTGTTGGATTATAATATCACTTATGTTAATGTAGCTATGGGGCTCTGTGTTGCATATATTATGATATAAATAATACTGGGTACACACTAATAGATATATCTGCAGATCAATTGATTTGCAGATACATCTATGAATGGACCGGGCAGTTTGTTGAGCATACACACTGCCTGATCCATCGGGACTGACGTCATGAAGTGGGCGGGCACACACAGCGATGCGCCAATATATCGTTAGATATACTGGCTGTCGGCTGTGCTTCGGGGCCGATGCAATATGTCTGTGAACGACAGCATTCACAGACATATCGTTCATACACACTGGCCGACGTATCCGCGATATATCAGCTGTTCAATAGTGTGCACGCACCATTACTGTGCTTTGGGGCAAGACATAGAGGGCTTCATAATGGCCTGTAGCCAAGTTCCAGTAAATATTTCATTTTATCATACCTATGATACTTTGTTATGTTTTACAAATAGTGGGGTGTTCATTTAATTGGTATACCTGAATTTTGAAGGCATGTGTTTACATGAAGTTGTTTCTATCAAAGACCTGGTGTATACTTTTTAAAATGATATACTTTAAAATACTGTAATGCTGAATGGAAGTTTCTCCAAGTATCAGGGCTGTAACTAGGGGTGTGCGAACGAAGACAGTACACAAGGTGAAGGTCCTAGGGGACACTGTCACTGCTCTGAACCACCTGCATTTGGCCTGCAGTCTGAAGAGCTTCCCATATTCAGGGAGCAGAGCAATCGTCCTGCTATGGCACTGGCAAGCACTGGGCCTACTTCAGAGATGTATGCAAACTTGATGGTGGGGTTCCTACGCATGCCCAGAACCCGTTTTGTGCATGTGCAGAACGGGTGCTGCATCATCGCACGCAGTGCCCCCTGAGTTGCAGTCTGATTGACAGACGAGTGGGTGGTGCTGGGCAGCTTTCCCTAAAATAATGGAGCATCTCTCCTGGGGAGTGCCAATGCCAGGGCCTGCGTTTTCCCTCCTGCTGCATTAGTATCCAAAGGCGCAGCAGTGGTGTAATGTGCGTCCATCTCTGAATCAGGCCCATTGCCCAGAACTTGATTTCCTTCTTCAGATGACAATAATGTATTGGTTTGTACGTCTTCCAGCAACGTTTACACATATGATCATTGAGTACAACATAACACGTATGTACACTCCTCTGTGCATTGGATACAATTGCTCATAACAGCTTTATGTTGTTTTCAAAGTGGACAAACGCTTATAAGCAACGAGTAGTCTAACTATAAATTGTTTATTACACTAGCAAAAATAATCAGCTGAGTTTATGCTCTGGTCTTCTGTGTACAAGAGGCTGATAATATCAAATAAAGGGGGTTGATGTATCAAACAGTGAAAAGAGTGGAGAAGTTGCCCAAAGCAACCATTAAGCATGTGCCTATCATTTCATAAGGTGTACTTGATAAATGTTTCCTCAAAGCTGATTGGCAGCTATGGGCAACTTATCCACTGGTCCACTCCTCTACTCTTTCCAGTGCTTTATACAGTATATTAACGCCACAGATTTGTCTGAGGAACAGTGGAAGGACATTAAGTGGCCTGCGTGCCTTCACTTAGTAATGCTACTTATTTCTTTGTTTGGAGATCAGGGTTGCCGGAGGAGGCAGTACTAATGACAGTTGCTTCTCCTCTGTGTCAGAGATAGTCTGTGACTGCGCTACTGGGTTGTGAAATCACAAAATCAACATATTTTTGACAAGACATTTCCTCATGCCAAATTCCACACATCTCCTACACTCCCAATACACCTTTTCTTCAATCTCCACAGAAACAACAAAGTATCAGCACTCTGATCATCTCACCCTACAGCCTGTCTTCTGATCCTAGCTCACCTTTTAACCTGTCTCTCTTCCTGGCATATTTCCATACTATTTTATATATGTCCTTATATTGCTAAAGAACTGCGCTCTATCTAGCCTATTTATCTCCTCCTCTAACAACTACTTATCTCGCCTCTCACTCTATTATCCATTTTCTGCAGTTCTGCTTCTGCTCCTAACAGTCTGCACTCACAAAACCCTTCCCCGGATTGGCCTTCATGACACAGGTCTCTCCTGTTTCACTACTTACCTATCAAACTGCTACATTACCTCTGACACATCCTCTCCTTCATTTCCACAGGAGTGTACTGGACTCTGGGCCTAATTCATGTTTGCACGCAATGCCAATGTTTCTGCACTGGAATGATTATCAGCAGACTGTGCATGTGCCAAGATACCTTTGCGATTGTGCTCGCAGTGAGGATTACATCGCAAAGTGATTGCCAGGAAGGGGGAGTTAACGGGGAGTTGCAGCAAAAACGCAGCTGTGGCATGGCCATTTTTGGTGCATGTATCTGCATGTACATGTATGTAGAGAAACACGGCACCAGCGTCACTACTGCCACAGCCAGTCTGCTAAGCCATAGGTCTACCCTTACAGTTCCTCATTAGCGGCAAATGTATACGCAGTTGCGAATGAGTTTGTGATGGCTCCGGTGGGCATCTCTTTTCATTTCAGGGCAGGAACTTCATTTCTGTAGCCTAAACAAAATCGCATTTGCTAAAGCACGTGCATACAAACATGAAATACTGTAGGCCCTCTGTTTTCTCACTACATATCTTCTTTCAGGAAACTACTTTTCTTATTCTGCCACTTTTGGGATGCCAAGACCAAATATACTTTCTATCTTGACCCTCTCCCCCTTCTGTATTTAGTATTAGTTAGTGTATAACCAACTGTCTCTCTTCTATCTCCACAAGTATGACTCACAGCTTTCTGGAGCTCAGTATGTTCAAAACAGAGCTCATCAACTTCCCACCTCCCATTAATGTCCCTTAACATTAATAGCACTACAGTTTCCCAACTAGGGGTATGCGAATGGGGCCAACGCCCAGGATGCAGGGCCTTGGACTGGCACCTGCATCCAGCAGACTACAAGCACCCGAGGCAGCAAGTACCCTGCTTCAGAACTGCCTTGCCCCCCTCAGCGTGATATCATGACATAATGTGTTTGGGAGCGGTGGCAGCCCAGGGGGGCACAGATCCCTGCTCCGGAGCTCACAAAACTTGTCAGCTTCCCTGCTCCATCCATTATGAAGATTTGCAACATTTCCTAAATTAAATATACAGTACTATCAATTTACTTACTCACACACGTAGGGGGAGATGGACGCCACTGCTTATCCACGTGACAGATTCTACGGCTCGGTCCATGAAGTTCATACCCTTGGTAGCAACTATAGTGTAGTTCATCTTCAAAAAAATAGCTTGTACCTTGAATGAATCCATTCTCCAACGTTTCAGGAGGATCACAGAAAATTCCTAAAACAAAAGGGTAAGCTGTACTAAAAGACAAACCGTGATATTTAGAAAAGGCCAAACAACCAGACATCAGTATGTCGTTTTTGAAATTACCAGATCAAAATTCAAATTTTGACTCATGGAAACATTACAAATCACGCAATGTATGAATCTGCAGCTTTATAGATGGCTCAGCTAGGCAAGATAGCTCAAATCGCATACAACTATCAGCAGTTAGGAAAGAAAAGATTGAACTGTGTATTACAGAACACTGCCCCCTTGTATGCTGATAAAGCTCTGGCTGGGCCAGCTTGGTGAATTGTCAGGACAAATGGCATTGGCAATATAATATATTTCATAATTTTAACACTAATGGTTAGGCCGCAACTGACAGCTCCATGTCAGTGTTGCGCTGGGACTGCGGTACATGGCTATGGTTTTACAGTCAAGCTTCAAACTCCATGTGTGAAAATCCTACTATGGAGGGGGTGCCACTTCTGAAGGAATGCTGCTGCTAAGTGTGTGTGTATGTAGGGGGCAGCATAGGACACCCCCCGGACTTGCACCAGCCCTGCGCCTCCTTTCTTGATTCAGCTTCTGATTCTGCTCTTGCTTATTTCAATTAGCCTATATATGAAGTATGGATATTATGTATATTGATGGTTAATAATGGAGTCAAGCTGGAGTAATCTAGCATGGAGATGAAACTCTCACCCAACACATACAGGCCATACTTACTAACTCTCCAGAATGTCTGGGAGACTCCACAATTTCCGGGAGTTTAGCCACCCTCCCATATATCACTCATTTCCTTACTACGAGGCAAGTGGGAAGGTGTGGCATTGCAGAGTTGCAATTACACAAATTGTATCTCCATGCCCTTTGCAGCTGCCATAAGACCACCCTTCTTGTAATTCCATAAAGCAGGCAAGTATGATGCAGGTATTATACAAAAGCTGCATCAATACTGCTGTCGCACTAATTATCTGTATTTCTTGATTCTACCCAAAGTGATCCTCTCAAAACCTTATACAGCTACATGTCCCATAGTCAGGACCAAACCACACACCAGTCTGCTAACTAAAAGACCTTCTCCACATCACAAGGAAATACTCCCAATCAGTGGTGGATACCTATGGGCTGCAGCCCCCCACCCCCTAGTGAAATCCTCCAACTCAGTGAGCCAGTTGCAGTCTGTGACTAAACTGGCTACACTGTGACCCGCAGTGACTTCATACTGGAAGTGCTACCTGACAATCCCATACATGACAGACAGCCCCAGGGGGAGGTGATTTCTCCCTCTACTCTGGGACTGCGAGGCTGGACTGCGATTAGCAGAGAGCATGCTTCCAGTTTTTCGTTCAGCCAAACCCAGCTTCTATGGGCTGCAGCTGATGCAGCCCATAGAAGCTGGTGTTTTGCGCACGCGCAGTCCCACCACCGCTTGTGCACCGGTCCTGGCACCTGCCAGATCCATTGTGCAGGTGCCGGGACCCGGCCATCCCGTCTCTGTCTCCTTCACTCCTGCCAGCATCATGGACAGCTGCAGTTCCCCTCATCAAAACAGGCTGGAGCTGCGGCTGCTCCCAATACACTGCTCTCCTGCACACACCTGGCCTGTTAAAATAGATAAAACTAACAGTACACTCCAAACAGGCAAACCCAATCTATTTTTAATTTTACCATACAGTTTTTATCTAAAATGCATGCAGTTTTGGGGTAAAAAGTGCAAACCAGAACACTTTGCATTTCAGTGTTCATCCTCCAAAAAGCCAAATATCTGGCAGGTTGGCTCTGAGACTCATATGCAATGCATGGCGGTTGTAAATCACATACAAAACCTCTCCTTAATAAAAAGAATTAAAAAGTGTGTCTTTTAAAATAAGAAATAGAATAATAAAGGAAGAAAAAAAATCACATGACTCAGTCACTCATTTTGCAATGTTTTGTTGGGAGGCGCTCATGAGACCGCCTGTCAGGATCCCAGCAGTCACAATGCCAACGCCAGAATCCCGACAGACGGTGAAATCCCGCCGCCGGAATACCGACGCCACAGACTTCTCTCCCTCTGTGGGTGTTCACGACACCCATAGAGGGAGAATAGATCTCATGGCAAGCGTAGTGAGCCACCATGCCCACAGTGTACAGAGCACAGCGAGCCTGCAAGGTGCTTTTTGCGGTCGTCTTGCTGCCTGCATACTGGTCTCGCCGACAGCGGGATCCCGGCCACCGGTAAATGGTTTGTATTCCGTTTTGTTCCTATTGTACACATGAATCCTGTTACTAAGTTAATAAGACTGCTGGTGAGGGGTGTATGCTTATGTTAGACATAGTTTTTACAGTATGCTAAGCGGTGTAATAGACTGCCACCTCGCAAGTGGTTTAGCAATGTAAAAAAAGGAGGAATGCACATGTATATGCACATAAAGAGAAAAAGGCTGCATGTATACAAAAATATTCACATATTTTCTGGTCTGGGATATATTCTTCCAGATGGATGACAAAGGCAATATGAATAGCAGTATGGGCCCCTTGTATTAACTTTATTCTTCTCTATTTTTAAGCTTTCCCAGATCCACTTACTATAACTAAACAAGTACATGACACTCAGTATCAATAATCTTTCCGTTTTCACACACCAGTGCTGCTGTCCATTGCCACTCGTTGCACTACACAGAGTTTATTCATGCCAGACATCATTACTTTTTAAAATGTAAATACTGCCCTGGTTGCAGTGTGTAGAGATAATTGTTGATGTACAATAGAGATGTAGAATCTGCTTGTTAGTAAGAGGACACTATAATTGCATTATGACGATGTTAAGTTGTCAGGTCATCGTCTCATTGAACTACACATCATTTTAATTGCTGAGCTTCTCACCTTAACAGTCATTCATGTACCATAGGAAATATGGGTTCATACTGCTTCTCTTTATAATGATGGGCTCCTAACTTCCTACCAAGTGAAATTCGAGGCGCTACAGTTTAAAAAAAAAAAATAACTCTGTCTTGCAAATGAAACCTTGGCCTGCGTTATCTTATCATGTATATCTATGTAGGTGCATTTGCATAGAAGCCACAGTACAACAACAGAGAAAAAAAAAAATTCACTGCACTTTTGTAAATTAACCTAACGATGAACAATGAAACACAAAGTCTTACGTTTGCACTGAGGATCGGCTCCACTCCACGAGCTGTCCGCCTCACAAACTCTTTCAGTAGGTCCCTGAAGGAAACAGAAGCAGGAATACATTAATACAGAACAGTTTCACAACAAATACACAACTGTCAATCACTGGTTTTTTTTACTGCTTTTTGTATGCTTTATGTTTTGTTAAAATATGTCAATTACAGTAAATCTGCTATATGTAATATTGGTGGCAGACATTTTTAAGATTAACAAGTCTGTCTTAGTAGAATTCTTACAGCATTCTTAGAGGACCTGCCATGTTATAAAATTCATAAACTGCTTGCACATAATAAAGTTTTTTTTCATGAACTCTGCATACATAATAAAACAAATGTATAAGTAGACTATTAGGGAGGTATCCAATTACCCGCAATAGTGTCACAGCCGCTAAAACGGGTATTTTTCACATTTTTTATTACTGCTATCCAATTAGGTCCCGCGTAAAGCTGTGTACCTACAGTATGTATTTTCGCAGCACTTATCGCAGGTCTAGGGGACATTTTTTGCGGATTATACTTTGCATGCCTTCAGGACGCGAAGCATAATCCCCGATTAGTTACAACATCGGGAATCAGCTCCATCTTATTGGATAGCCCCTGGTCGCAGCTAATTGGATACCCCCTTTACAATGTTTCAAATGTTTATGTTTCCTTTGTACATCATTGGTGCAATTGTGTATATTACTTAGCTGGGCAGGTATAAGGTAATTGCTCACCCGTCCAGAGACCTCTCTAATTTCCTTTATAAGAACTTTAATCAGTTTTACAAATGTAGCAGTGTAGCCTGTAACAGCCGGAATGGAGAGGTATACTGGCTGACGGGATGCCGGATGTCAGTACACCTACAGTGGTATCCCATGTGCCCGTATACCGGCACGTAGGCAGCGAGTCCACCTCGCAGGCTCGATGCGCTCGCCACAGGTTCTATTCCCACTCAACTATGGAGTGGGGGGGGGTGTCAGCATTCCGACCACCGGCAATATGTCAGCTGTCGGGATTCCGGCGTCGGGCTCCTGTACGCCGGGATCCCAACAACCGGTATTATAACTACATCCTGTAACAGCCATTAGATATGTGCACAAGAGCAGCATGTGGAAAACAATACTAATCACAAAACCTGTAGCAGAAACTCGTGAGAAGTGTCATACAATACATTGAGTACCTAAGAGTGCAGCATGTTTGAAAGAATGCCTGTTATTTGCAAAAGGAAGAAATAAAGGAGAAATAAAACAGGTGTATGGTTAAAGGGGAAGTGGAATGCAAGTGGGGAAGGAAGGGAAAGGATACTGAGGCGAGCCCTGAGGACCCAGGGAACCTCATGAAAAAAATGGAAAATCATAGTGGTTTGATATGCGTATGCAACACAAACCATAAAGCAACGACACAGAAGGTCTAAAATCCCATTATTGGTATGGATTTGATGAAATGAACTCATCCAATAAAGATACATTCCCCCCATGGTAATAGAGTGTGAGAATTAGGAAGTGAGAGATTTTGTGAGAGCTCTCCTGATTTTTTAAATGTGGCATATATATACATACAAAAAACAGGATAAATCTCACTTTCTGATTCTCACACCCTATTACCCCACCCACCCAATATCTGGGTACATTTATGGGCTGTGTTCATGTATGCAGATATCTGTGTCCATGCTATCAATGTACCATCATTTATTGTCTAGAGATGGGGGCCGTCAATTTCCAATGACTAGCTATAAGGCACCTGGCTGCACTCAGGATCTGAGAAGTAGGGTTACTGGAGGACTTAGGTAAGCCATCGGTAGGCAGGCCCAAAAGAAATAATGGGGGGTTGCATTCCTCTGAGCCAACTAAGATGCCATGAATTTCTGAGGACAAACACATTCTTGCAGACATTAAAGGCAAGACGGGACACCCTGCCAAAGGTTATGTCAAAGAACGCATAATTCACTGATATCCAGGCCACGGTAAAAGAATAAAGAGCTATTATTCCCTACAAGAAATCTCCCCTGAACTCAAAGTGATGTGGAATATCCAGCATAAAGGGTTAACTGATTCTAACAAAGGTTTTATCTATGTTGAGAGAAAACACTAGCGATTGGGATTTCTGGGGATTAACAAGCGTACTAGTACTGAAGTAGGCCTTTTTGCCAAGGACTAACCCTACATGATGGCAATGTACAAACTAGGATAACACAGTGGTCTGATGATCAACAAGAATGCGTGCATATATGTTGACACAAATGCTTAACAGTAGTATGGGGTGATAAAAATTACTGTTAGATACAGTAGGTCTTTGCCCTCTCTTCAAACTGCAATTATGTGGTTCTCAAGTGAGTTTTTGGAGAATGAGTTATCCTTTAACATATTGCTGAACAGGGAGGCCAGATAAGAGGTACGGGCAGTACTAAGATTAATGTAACTCGGGGCCTTTTTTGCCTTTAAAAAAACCCCATCTAATACGTCTTTCACAGTCCCCAGCCCCTCTAATAATTCTAGTGTGAGGAAATGCAGATGGAATGAGGATTCAGTGACAGGGCAGGACAGGGTGAACTTCAATAGTGGGACATACAGATTTTACTATAACACGTAAATCACACAGGTGATTTGTTTTTGTTTTTTAGGTCATGACGTAGCTTGCCAGTATTACTCTTCATGGCAAAACATTGTTCTAAACAGATTCCCTCACATCTCTCTTTGTTTCCTGTTTCCAATGATCTGTGACACTAAGAAAGCCTACAGTGCACAAAATATTAAAGCCCCCACTAGCTGGAACTCTTCGCAGTCTGCACTTTGAGCTTTCACAGCTATTAAGAGATTACAGCATACATATAAACATTATTATCAGCTGCTTTTAGTGTGGGTTGAGAGAAGTTCTCGGAAATGACAGCTCCAATATTTACAAGAAAACGCAAGATAAAGTTTACTTTGATTTATACATGATCCCCTACAGGGACTCAGATATTACTGACATAAAATGTATCCTGTAAAGTATTAGAACTGTTATTACCTAAACCCATTGTTATCCTGGGTACACATTATACAATATGTTAGTCTATCTTCTGATCAACGACAGATCGCAACTACCATTGTATAGTGTGTACCCCTAGATCCACCCAATTCACTGTTTGATGATTTGGATAGCCGCATTGCCTTAAATATGTGCTGCACATCACATAGGCAATGCAACGGTATTGTTACACTAAGTATTGCATATGGTGGCAAATCCCGGGATCGGGATCAGTGGGATCCCAGGATTTAGGCCTAAAATTGTCCGGGATTCAATTCACATGAATTTGTCACCTATGATTATAGGGACAAAATATAAGGGAATAAAATAATAATAAATCACAAAAGATGAATTCACTTTCACGTTTTCCTTATATATTAGAGAACATATGCAATATATAAAAATATTATACAAAAATATTATAAGTAAAAATCACTAGGGGTATATGACACTAATTTAGGGTGAACAAAATTGTCACATGGAATTCCTCATCTTTGGGGTATGTCGTATCTACTATAGAGATTAATGTATGGCATGTACAATATGTAATTGATAACGTGTGCTATTGTGAATCATGCAATAAAAGCAAACTACTAGATAAAATCAACTATGAGGTAAAATATAAAAAGTTGCAACAGAGGATTTATTCCGATTCACTGATTATGAAAAGGATATATTTTTTTTGGTATAGCAGAATTTTTGAGAAGATAGGGGAATTGAAGGAATAAGATATAGTAATATCCAAATTAGATTATTATTTAAGAATCCAAAGCGCTGTCATTAATAATTAAGATAGGATAATAGATTCAATAAATAACCCAGAAAAAACAGGCATTGTATATTACCACATCACTAGAAGGAAGGGACTGATGATTGACAAGCCCCTCAACAAATCAGAATGGAACAAAGGGGATAAAACACAACAGAAATCAAGGCTCTGGTTAGAGCCCTGAGGAAGCCTTTGGTGGAACGGCCGTGGATTGTTTCTCAGTTAATGTTAAAATCCTGATGTGAAAACCTATGTAAATGTATCTGTGATAACCTATTGTGTAATATTAAACCTCTAACAGTATGGTACCATCCCCTCCTGTCTCCGCTGCCACTGGTGGCTAAGTATACACAGACCGCCAGACGGAGGAAGAGGAGAAAGCAGAACCCATTGGCTGCAGCGCCTGGCTACACGTGCTAAGCCGGCTTGTGGTTAGCGGTATATATACAGTGCACCATTCCCCTCCTATCTCCGCTGCCGCTGACAGCTAGGTGTATACAAGCCACAGATGGAGGGAGAGGAGAGAGCTGAACCCACTGGCTGCAGCATCCAACTACACATGCTAAGCCGGCTTGTGCCTAGCGGTATAGATACAGTGCACCATTTCCCTATCTCCGCTGCCACTGACAGCTAGGTGTATACAAGCCGCCAGATGGAGGCAGTGGTGCAAGTAGAAAAAATGTCTTACGGGTACTGTGTGCGCGCGGCGAAGGCGCGCGCCAAAAAATGGGTGTGACAAAATGCCACATGGGGCGTGGCCAATGAAAATGGGGGCGTGATACACATATGGGGGGAGGGGCAGATACACATATGACCCCAATAGTGCCAGATACACGTTGCCCCACAGTGCCAGATATATATTGCCCCACAGTGCCAGATATACATTGCCCCACAGTGCCAGATATACATTGCCTCACTGTGCCAGATACACAAATGCCCCCAGAGTGCCAGATACACATTGCCCCACAGTGCCAGCTACACAAATGCCCCCAATGTGTCAGATATACATTGCCCCCCAGTGCTAGATACAGAAATGCACCCACAGTGCCAGATATGACCCCAGTGCTAGATACAGATGTCCCCCCCAGTGCCAGATATGCCCCCAGTGCCAGATACACATGTCCCCCCAGTGCCAGGTACACATGTCCTCCCAGTGCCAGATATGCCCCCAGTGCCAGATACACATGTCCCCCCAGTGCCAGATATGCCTCCAGTGCCAGATACACATGTCCCCCCAGTGCCAGATATGCCCTCAGTGTCAAATATGCTCCCAGTGCCAGATACACATGTCCCCCCAGTGCCAGATATGCCCTCAGTGTCAGAAATGCTCCCAGTGCCAGAATCACATGTCCCCCCAGTGCCAGATATGCCCTCAGTGTCAGATATGCTCCCAGTGCCAGATACACATGTCCCCCCAGTGCCAGATATGCCCTCAGTGTCAGATATGCTCCCAGTGCCAGATACACATGTCCCCCCAGTGCCAGATATGCCCTCAGTGTCAGATATGCTCCCAGTGCCAGATACACATGTCCCCCCAGTGCCAGATATGCCCTTAGTGTCAGATATGCCCCAGTGCCAGATACACATGTCCCCGCAGTGCCACATATGCCCCAGTGCCAGAAACACATGTACCCCCTTTGCCAGATATGGCCCCATTGCCAGATATGCCCCCAGTGCCAGATATCCCCTCAGTGTCCGGCGGGTGCGGGTGGCTCAGTTCAATTCAGCGCCGATCCGATCGGTGAGCCAATCAAAGCTCGCAGTCCGGCAGCCTTGGCTGCTGGTCCGCGAGCTCTGATTGGCTCACGGGCAGCGCTGAATTAAACGAAGACACTGAGGGGCAGGAGAGGCGCAGGCTGCGCTCTCCTCCCTTCACATCAGCGGCGGTGCGGCGGTGAGCGGCGGGAAGCAGCGGTGAGCAGCAGAGGGAGGGAGGGACGGGGAGCGGCGAGGTGCAGCGGCCCGTCGGTCGTACCCACGGCTAAATTCTTAAGGGTACGCCGTACCCACCCGTACCCGCACACTTGCACCACTGGATGGAGGGAGAGGAGAGAGATGAACCCTTAGCCTTTTAGTCCCAGAACTACACCTGCTAAGCCAACTTGTGGCTAGCGGTGTAGACATTAACAGCATAATAGCATACATCTAATGTGCATTGAGAAACCATATGGGCAGAGCCCCATATTCACATGAACTGACCACATGCGCTGAACTCGTACAGAGCCAGCGGTGTGATCACTATTAGCAAGGCTAAATATACACCATATATATCTACGGGAGTAGCATTATGTATACCACTGAAATCATTAGTAAAGAAGCTATCCACTAAATACATGGTGCAGAATATGATATAATGAATGAGACATGTGGATCACACTAATATAAATGGTGAATAACAACCATATAAATGCCTCCCTAGCGAATCCACTATTTTTTCATATAAATGTGGATTTCATTTTGTACTGCCTTAGCTAATGTGAACATAACATGTTATGGGCAGATGGACTACAGCTCTCCTGAGTTTATAGCAATGAAATAAATGTTACTCTGACAACATAGTATCAAATAAGATAAGATACTTTTGTTGCAAAATACCAGGGCATACATAGAGAAGATTACAATTCTGCTACATACCGGCTGTAAAGAGGTGGAAGTAACACCATATCAAGAATAGGACGTTTAATAAAGAGATAAATTGATATAACTACAGAGGACTAACGTGGAGGATACTATAGAAAGAAAATACATGTACACCGAATTTATAGGCAAAATAGCCTTTATTGTGGATAATAAAATTCACACAGGAAAACATTGACGTTTTTATAGTTTTAATACCACACTTTATTTTCTTATCACACTATATTTTAGTATTTCACCAGTCCTGTAATGATTTTAATGTACATCGAATAACGAAGAGTAATTTTAACCATTTATTGTGGTTCCAGTGCACCCATAAAAGATGCTTCTTTTGCCTTTTCTTGTTCCTGTACTAATGAAAGGGTGCTCGACCCTCTGAAGAGCTGGCGAAGACTCTGGGGAATCTACAATTGTTCGGTGATCGGCTAAAAAGTGCTCCTTACACTGTATCACTAGCGCCCTATGAAAGACCAATATCCTATATCATTGGGGTTTCCCTACAAAGCTGATCTCCCATAATGGCACAATTGAATCTATTATTTCTCTGGAGGAGGGTATGAAAGCCCTCACTGAGTGGAAAGTTGTTGGGATACCCTCGAGATCTTCTCGTTGAGTACAGCAAGAATGGTCCACGGTGGCCCATCATCCTGAGTTGTAGTTCTGTGTCCATTTTCTAATGTAGCTTCAGTATTTCTTGTCTAACATCTCCACAGAGGGTTTATTTCTTTTTGTTCATTGTTTGTCATGTTTAGATTTATTGTCCCTTTACTAAGGCTTCCTATTATGTGGTGTAATGTCAGTTTTATTGTGCACATAGGGGGTGATTCAGACCTGATCGTACATGTTCTAAATTTAGCACATCTACGGTCAGCTTCCCTGACGTGGGGGGACGCCCAGCACAGGGCTAGTCCACCCCGCATGTCAGGCCCTACCCCGCTGCACAAGTACAAAGCATCACACAGCGGCGATGCTTTTGTACTGGTAGAGTAGCTCTCTACCAGTGCAGCTTCTGCATGCTGGCAGGGAGATACTCATCGCTGCTCGGGTCGCAGCGGCTGTGTGCAGCACCCCCCCCCAATGGTCTGGGCTGCGGCCGGCCCGCCCAGCGACTGCCTCTCAATCAAGCAGAGGCGATCGCAGGGCTAAGACAGCCTTCTGCACTGGGGCGCCGGTGCAGTTCAGACCTGATCGCTGGTGTGAGAATACGCACAGCAGCAATCGGGTATTAATTAGCCCCATAATCCCTGAGTATTGTCTATGTTCTTGGTTCAATTTTGAGAAGCCCTAATACTATTCTTGTTTATGACGCTTCACTTAAGTTTACTGATGGACATTTGGTAAGTTTCAATGTCCCTTTAACAAGGCCTCTTAATATGATTACTAGTGCAAAACTACTGTAGTTTAATTATTCATTTGTGTTCTTATACTGTGTTCTGATTAGTTAATAGGCCCGATATTTCATACTCATTCATTGCCATTCATTTTCCCCACTACAGGTGATGGGGGTATGGCCTCTACCCCCCATTATCCTCATGGTGCTGTAACGGTTTGGCAGCTTTTTCTGGACTCAAGTCAGGTAATTTCTGTTATTTTTCTAAGCGTACTTGTTATTCTCTCTCCCTGCCCCCCTGCTCCAGCTACTCCCCCCCATCAGGATTTCATTGCATTTCTTTATGGCTCATATGCTAGTAATATTATGTATTAATCTTTTTTTATTCTTAGAAACATAGAATAGATAAGAACCACTTGGCCCATCTAGTCTGCTCTTTTTCTAACCATATTGTTACCTTAAACCCTATTTGATCCTTATTTCTTTGTAAGCATATCTTTATGTCTATTCCATGCATGTTAGATAGCATGGTGAATTTAGTTTCCATGAATGCTGAGGGCCTTAATTTCACTCAGAAGAGAAGAATGTCTCTACAGCATTTTCATAGGTTGAAAGGCCAACTAGTAGTTGTCCGGGACACCCATTTTAAACAGTCGGCTCCTCCTACTTTTACTAATCCCAAATTCCCATATTGTTTTAAGGCTAATGGCCCTACTAAAAAGGCTTTGGTTGCTATTTTGATATCTGAACATTGTTCTGTTACTCTAACGGAACAGTATGCTGTGATGATCATGGCTGATTTTATTATGGTCCTTGACCCCTCATTTGATAAATCTAGATCTACATTACCTCCCCCTCCTTGCACCAGTCCCATGATTTTGCTAAAGGTGTCCGTTGACTCCTGGAGTATGATTTATTTGATGTCTGGAGAACTAAACAACCCACAGAACATGATTTCTCTTTTTATTCCCATGTGCATTTTTCCTATTCCAGATCTCATACTGTCCGGACTTTGCCCTCAGTTAGGAAAAGTGATATTTTGCCAATTTCTTGGTTAGATCTCCTCCCCTTTTTTCCCCCTGGGATATAAGAGATAGTTATGTGAACGATAGTCTGTTATCCAGTTTCATCATTACTAATGGTACCTGCCAAGGCTGCCCGTTTCCCCTCTGATATTTGCGCTAGAAATACAGCCATTAGCTGAGAAAATCAGGAGTAACGCTGGTATTCAGGGTTCTATTATTGGCAAAGTCTATCATACAATCAGCGGCAGATTGGGATGGAAGACCAGCCTGTGAAATTTCTGAAAGCAGCCCTACAATAGGTGTGGAGTCTGTGAAGGGGGTGGAGTCTGTAGGGGACAATGGGGTAGGGAAGGGATAGGCAGGAGATCCCATTCTCAAAAGCATGAGCTTTTTCAAATCTCCTCGCCCACAGAAATATCCCTTGCTTACCATCACTCACTGACTCTGTACCTCGCACACAGAAATATCTCTTGCTCACTCTACACCTCGCCCACAATAATATCCCTCACTCACCACCACTCCCAGACCCCATACCTCAACCTATTTGGATGCTATAGAGTTTCATTAATGCACTTAATACCATTTTATTAAATAACAGAATCAATTATACCAGCTAATCACAACTATGAAAATTTAAAAAAATGTGAACAATGCACAATAGCTTTAAGCTAGTTCTATGACAACACCAGGTGATCACTGTTCATCATTGTTTGTCAAGACATCATCCAGGTTTTGGTGGAAATAAACAATTATAGATAGCGCGTGCTAAGCTTTCTAGTTTCAAAAACGCTTGAATTCCTAAGACACAATATAACAAAATATTTTTAGGAAACAAAGAATAAAAAATACAAGAAATTGATACCTCATGCCGTTCATACATTATGCAATTATCATAAACACAATATTGATGGGTCTCTAGAAACTGTGCAAAATGAACAGCCCTTCTGACCCAGCAGAGCAGAAAAACACCACTTCTCCTTCAGAGCTGGTCATAGCAATACCAACAGCACACTCCTCCAGGACCAACCAGGTCGCAGGGGGCCGCAGGATCCTTCTTCATATGATGCCTCTTCTCTACATGCTGCTGAGCTCTGCCTCCTCTCATGGACAGCAGAGACATCAAAGGCTGGAGCAAGGAATTGGAGTGGCCAGCAACAGCAGGGGTTTGGCGCCACTATAATACCACACAACACAACAGACACCAGACTACTGGGCTTGTGTTAACGGGCATAGTGGGCAAGAGAGAAACGGGAGCACTGCGCACATGTGTGTGATCCATTGCAGCAGGGGGCCGCTATTACAAAGACTGTTTTAAAGAAGCGACCATCCTGCCCTCTACAGTCCTGCCTGTGAAAGGGGGATTCCTGAGCTGCCTACACTGTATCACTGACACACTCCCTCCTACTTGTGCCAGTGATGTGCAGAGTTACGCTGTATTCAACTCTGCACCCTGTTTTCACCATACTACATACACACACACACACACACACACACACACACACACACACACACACACACACACACACACACACACACACACTCCTCCTTAGGAGTCTATTCATGAAGCAGTAAAAGTGACCAATCAGCATTGAATTAACATTTATAGTTTGCATGCTATAAAATTATACAGAGCAGCTGATTGGCTGCCATGGGTAACTTCTCCACTGGCTCACTTCTCCACTCTTTTCACTGTTTCATGAATAGATCCCTTAATCTCCAGTCCTTAACATAACAGCCAGCCGCAGCCGCCCCTGTCCTTTCCGGTAGCTCATGTGTTGCTCTGGACTTGCTTTAGGTGCTCTGCAGTCATAGCAGCTGCTGGCTGTAATCCTAGAGGTAGAGCAGAGGCCCATGGGAACGGATGCCGCAGCTGTGCTTGCGCACCAGCCCATCTTTGGCTGTTTTTAACTCAACCAGGAGGAACTGACCAGCGCAGCCTAATTAGAGCATATAGCTCCGATCTGGGTAGCCAGTGTCCGGCCCGACGTTGCATGTTGCTTTAATACATTTAGCTAACAGTGTCTTACATTGCCCCTCCTTCCTTTTTTTTTTTTGCTATGTGATTCCCTGTTTGTCTTCTCCTTTTATGTTTTCTGTATTCCCATTTATTGTGATTATACTCAATAAAAACTATTTTTTTTAAAAATACAACTGGGATAATAAAATATGTTGGTAGAGGATGTGTAAAGCATGGATTAATAATATCCCCAGCTAAGAGAACCCAGAAATTATTTTTAATTAATTTGAAAAGAAAATTAAATACCTTTGTGCATCTAAGTTACAGGAGGCATACATTGGTATAATCAATAGAGCTCATATTACACTTGCTTACTGTGCAGGTTGTCTGAGAGACTCCAGGGCCTTGATGATAGGCAGCTGGAGAAAAAGTCCAAAAAGTATACAAGTACAGTATGACCTACAGTATGTTTCTGAAGCTCAGAGAAAATATGTTGTATTGTAAGGACGGAGATAGGTATGTGCTTGAAATGTAAATAGGAAAATTATATTTTTTCTCATAACTTGTGTGAATGTAGTATGATTTTGACATAAAATACTGACATTTAAGAAAGAAAGCACCATTACTTTTACTCTGTTGCTTCTCTGAACATAGGAAACTAGGGGATTCTATTATCAAGAGGACAGGGGATTCTATTATCAGGAGGACAGACGGGGCAATCATGATTGGGACCATGATCGCCGTACAGTCTGTTGTCTCCTGGGTGCTCGGGTACGGCACATCGCGGACCAGGTAGATAGATCGTTGGGAGGGGCTGGTAAAGACTCGGCGGTCTTGGTGCATGTTGGCACCAATGACAAAGTTAGTGGTAGGTGGGATATCCTTAAGAAAGACTATAGGGAATTAGGCAAGAAACTAAGGGCAAGGACATCTAGGGTAATATTCTCCAAAATATTACCAGTACCACGCGCTAGCCCAGGGAGGCAGAGGGAGATCAGGGAGGTAAATGTGTGGCTTAGAGATTGGTGTAGGAAGGAGGGGTTTGTGTTCTTGGAACACTGAGCGGACTTCTGAGTCGTGTGCCATCTTTTTTGTCACGATGGATTGCACCTGAATGAGGAGGGGGCTGCAGTGCTGGGGGGTAGGATGGTTAGAAGGTTGGAGGAGCTTTTAAACTAGGAGCCTGGGGGGAGGGTTTAGCTAGAAGCTACGGGTCAAACAGTGAGGACAGTAAGGATGGGGTAGTGAATAATTTGGGTGTGGAAAAGGGGGGAGCGTAAGATCAACCGGCAAGGGTATTTGCATGGGTATTGACACCGGAATTACTGACACAGGTATTGCCCAAGATATTCCCAATTTATTACCTAAAAGGCGAATATGGCTCAACTATACAGTATATAGAAAATGATGTCCATAGCATAAGGGAAGATACTAACATCGGGAGGGGGAAGAAGGGGGGTTTAGAAAGTCTTAATACTGTAGGTCAAATAGAGATAGTAGTAAGGAAAGCTGCATTAAGTATGATGGGGTGGAAAGGGAGGGAGGTGTATAACACTCGGTAAGGGTAATTCTACAAAGGCACTTGTAAATATAGGTAAGATACCGTTAAAACAAAATTGCCAGGGAGATGCTAATCTAAAATGTATGCTTGCGAATGCAAGAAGCCTATCAGGTAAAATGGGGGAATTGGAACGGCTTGTATCAAAGTCTCAGTATGATATTATAGGTATTACAGAAACATGGTGGGACGAATCTCATGACTGGGTTGCGAATTTGGAGGGATATTCTCTTTTCAGCAGGGATAGGGCTACCAAAAGGGGAGGAGGGGTATGTCTCTTTGTTAACCCATCTCTAAAACCAAACTTAATAGATGGTATTTACGAGGGGGCAGGGGATAACGTGGAGTCGCTATGGGTTGAGATCACAAGTGGGGGCACAGAAGCAAAGAATGTAGTCATTGGCACGTGCTACAAGCAACCGGATATTAGCATACATGATGATGAACTCTTCCAGCAAATTGAAAAGCTGCGGGAAAGGGGGACATCCTAGTGTAAGGGGATTTTAACTATCCTGATATTAATTGGAGTAACGATTCATGTGTAAAAACTAGGAGCAGCAGGTTCTTAAATACATTAAAGGATCAATACTTGACTCAATTAGTCGAGGACCCAACTAGAGGTAAAACTATTCTGGACCTAGTTATTACCAATAATGTGGACATTATATCAAACACTAAAGTTGGGGAGACCTTGGGAAACAGTGGTCACTATATGATCACATTCGACATCAGTTTCAAGAAGCATAGCTATAAGGGGACAACTAAAATATTTAACTTTAGAAAAGCTAACTTCAATATGCTGAGACAGGCACTAAACGACACTAAGTGGAAAGTTTTGTTTCATTGTAAAGACACAACAGAAATGTGGGATGCTTTAAAAGGGTTGCTTGATAGCAATATTCACAAATTCATTTCCATGGGCAATAAATGCATGAGTACTAAACACAAACCAATGTGGCTTAATAAGGAGGTCAAAGAAGCAATGGCTAAAAAGAGGCATGCTTTCAAAACATTTAAATCTAATGGAGGGTCATTCCAGTATTATAATTAATGCAATAAAAAATGCAAAAAAGTAATAAGCGCAGCTAAATTTGTAAACGAAAAGCAAATCACTATAGAGAGTAAAACCAATCCTAAAAAGTTTTATAAATACATAAACAGTAAAAGGTTAAAGAAGGAGAATTTAGGCCAATTAAAAGATGAATTGGGAGCTTTGATAAACGATGATAAAATAAAAGCGGAAATACTGAACAATTTTTTTCCTCAGTATTCACCAGGGAGGATCAGATGGTGAGAGTAATGCATAAAAATAGTGAAGGTAATGACTCTTGGGTTGATGCTTGTTTAAGTGAGTAAGTAGTCCTGGAGAGACTAAGCAACATAAAGATTAATAAATCACCAGGCCCAGATGGTTTTCATCCGAGGGTTATTATGGAGCTTAGGTCACAGCTAGCAAAACCCCTATACTTGATGTTTCATAGTTCAATTAGATCAGGCATGGTACCAAAGGATTGGCGCATAGCTGAGGTAGTGCCTTTATTTAAAAAGGGAACTAAAAATATTCCTGGTAACTATAGACCAGTTAGTTTAACCTCTATAGTGGGTAGAATATTGGAAGGTATATTGAGGGACAGCATAGAGGATTATCTGCAGGCCAGAGGCGTAACTAGGGTTTTCGGAGCCCTGGGGCAAGATGAAGAGTTGCCACCCCCCCAAAAAAAACACAAAACACACACATACAAAAAGACGTATGGGACGGAAAAAGGGCGTGGCCACGCATCAGAAGGGGTGTGGCCATGCACCAGAAGGGGTGTGGCCACTGAAAATGGGGTGTGCCAACATGACTATCACCTACCCCCTGTGTCACCTCTCAGCACACTATCACCTACCCCTTGTGTCGTCTCTCAGCACACCTTCATTCAATTTTTGAACAGTATGCATGCAGAGTCCCCTTTTTACACAGTGCCCCGCAGTGCCAGATGCACAGTGCCACACAGTGTCAGATCCACAGTGACAGATACAGCGCCCCACAGTGCCAGATACAATGCCCCACAGTGCCAGATACATGCCCCACAGTGCCAGATACAATGCCCCACAGTGCCAGTTACATTGCCCCACAGTGCCAGTTACAATGCCCCACAGTGCCAGTTACAATGCCCCACAGTGCCAGATACAGTGCCCCACAGTGCCAGTTACATGCCCCACAGTGCCAGATACAATGCCCCACAGTGCCAGATACATGCCCCACAGTGCCAGAAACATGCTCTACAGTGCCAGTTACATTGCCCCACAGTGCCAGTTACAATGCCCCACCGTGCCATATACATGCCCCACAGTGCCAGTTACATGCCCCACAGTGCCAGATACAATGCCCCACAGTGCCAGTTACAATGCCCCACAGTGCCAGATACAATACCCCACAGTGCCAGTTACATGCCCCACAGTGCCATACATGCCCTACAGTGCCAGATACAATGCCCCACAGTGCCAGTTACATGCCCCACAGTGCCAGATACAATGCCCCACAGTGCCAGATACATGCCCCACAGTGCCAGTTACATGCCCCACAGTGCCATACATGCCCCACAGTGCCAGATACAATGCCCCACAGTGCCATATACATGCCCCACAGTGCAAGATACAATGCCCCACTGTGCCAGTTACATGCCCCACAGTGCCAGTTACATGCCCCACAGTGCCATACATGCCCCACAGTGCCAGATACATGCCCCACAGTGCCAGATATAAGACCACCAAGCCCCCCTGTCACTCACCGCTTCCTTCCCTCTGCTATGTGAGCGGAGGAGAGCACAGCGCCGGGATCCTGGCCACCGGGATACTGACACCTATTCTCCCTCTTGGGGTGTCCACGACACCCCTGGAGGGATAATAAATAGCGTGTGTCACCGTGCCCACAGCATGTTGAGTGCAGCGAACCCACAAGGGGCTCTTTTGCGCTTACCCCGCTGCCGGCATTCTGGTGCCTAGCATCCCACGGTTGGGATTCTGACCGCCAGGATGATGGGCGCCGGTACATAGATACCAATCCATTTCCAACACCTGCTTTTATGAGTGACATAAAATCTGAGATAATATCAGACTCAAAGACATCGTTAAAGTAGCACCCAAGTTTTACTCAACATAGGGACTACAGTATGTCGAGATACTGTATCTACAAGCCAGTTATTTTTCTCTACCTTCAGAAACAAATCAGAGTAACATAAGTCGACTGGAAAATGTTATAAATGTAGAGATAAGCATGGTAATGTGTCTTGACTGACCACCAATAATCGCCTGTCATTCCCTACAGCTCTTCCCCACTCATCTCAATGGCTGCTGTTACCCCCTCTTGAGTATAATGTGAGCTTAGAGTATACCACACAAATCGAGGGTATGAGTAATTTACTGCAATATAAAGAGTGATCAGTAATATAGGTTATGTAAGATGGCACCTGGGGATACATTTACTGATACTTATAAAAATGAACAGTGGTGGTGTTGACCATATCAACCAACCAGATTCTTTCTATCATTTTTCCAAGGTGCAATACGGAAATGATAGAATCTGATTGGTTGCTATGACCAACACCACTACTTTTCACTTTTAGAAGCTTTAGTAAATCTATACTTAGAGTCTATTATGTATGTTCTAACAACTTTCATTAGTTAGGTTAAAAATAATGTGTTATTTTACTTGAAGTGTTTCAACATTTATATTTATGCCAGTGAGAGATGGTGGTATCCACTTTACAGTATACTGTATGTCCTTAACAGCACTCACAGTACCAGTATGCAGTAATGCTTGCATTTTAAAACTGGATCCAGGTATATGAGCAGTGTATAAAAATGTTATGTTCTTAAATGTGTTGATAAGTAAGAAACTTTATTGTATTTAAAATGCATAATAAAAGATTCAAAAATAAAAAAAGTACTTTTGCTTCTCTGAACATCCCAGCTTACTCAGTAAAGAATGTATTTGTTGTTACTGTCATACTGTATTCCTCAGAAAATCTCTCTGTTTTCCCAAGTCATTGACTATACCAAAAACCTTTATGCTTTCTTCCTACTTTTCACATAAAAAAAACAAAGCATTACGAAAGAAGTTTCTTTGCTCTCAGAATATGTTATACACAACAATAAGGAAAAACTAGAGAGGGAGGTCATTATGGCATCTCCAAGTCAGTACATGTAGAGATGTGGGAATAAATGTAAATCAGTATATCATATATTTATCATGGGCAAGACGTGCTGCTCACACAAACTTATAAAAGAAGTTATTTCATAACTTTGCTTAGGGAATTGTAAGAAAACACTGATGTTGAGTAGAGGATGTGGTGTTGGGCGTGTACATAACACTGAAAGGAAGGATCTTACTTCACATCCAGGTCCACCTTACATGCACTCTTAGAAAGACAAAGCAAAGTGCTCTAAGTTAGGAAGAAACTTTTTATTAAGACAGACGAGGCTTCGGTCTATGCAGTCTAATAGAGCATGAAAAAGTTCAGGAGATAGACATCTTTTATATGTATTAGCAAAGTTACTGAAATGAATCTGAATGAAAGTAAAATTGATATTATATTGGAAAAAAACTAGTCTATTAATATCACACCTAGGGCTAGATGTAATAGGGTGCGATTTTTTAGGTGTCTAAAAAAATTGCACCAAACCGCACATTTTTAAATTACAATTTTTACTAAAAACCGCAAACGTAATAGGGTGAAAATTTTAAGGTTAAAACGGAATTCACATGCGATTATTGGCGATTTTTAGTAAAGGAAACATGTACTTATTAGTAATAAAAACATGAGGTTTTTAGGCCATGTTTTTATTACTTAGTCAGAAGCATGTACAGATCAGTAAGATCTGTGCATGCTTCTGTCTATAAAAGTAAAGAAAGTGTTAAAAATAAAAAAATAAAAACGATGTGCAAAGCATAACCAGCCTCGGGCTCTTTGAGCCGGTCCTGTTTGCAAAAATATGAGGAACAAATTGACTGGAGGTCCCCTGTTTTTAAACAAACAGCACCGGGCTCTTGGACCAGTCCTGGTTCAAAAATATGGGGGACAAAAGAAGTAGTGGTCCCCCGTAATTTTGAAACCAGCACCGGGCTCCACTAGCCAGGAAGGTGATGCCTTAGCCGAGGGACACTTTATATAGGTCCCTGCAGCCAAAGCATCACAAACCCCCCAACTAGTCACCCCTGGCTGGGGTTCCCTGGGGGAGTGGGGACCCCTAAAATAAAGACCCCTCCAGGCACCCAAGGGCCAGCAATGAAGCCCGGGGCTATGGCCGCCATCCCTTGACTGAGGGTGGCGACTTAATAGCTTTTTGTGTAAAATAAATAAATAAATTAATATTGTTTTTTGTTGTGGAACTACAAGTCCCAGCAAGTCTCCGCCACATGCTGGTTCTTGGAGAACCACAAGTACCAGCATGTGGGGAATTAACGGGCCCACTGGTACCTGTAGTTCTACAACAAAATAAATACTCAAAAAAAGACAAGACACACACACACACACACCGTGATAGTAAAAGTTTATTTACACATACATGCACACTTACACACTCACACATACTTACCTAGTGTCCCATGCAGCACCTCGGTCTCCATGTCCATGTAGAATCCATTAGGGTACCTGTAAAAACAAAAACCCCAATATACTCACCTAGAATCCTGTGTAGATCGGTCCTCTTCTTTCCCTGTAGGCATCAATGGGTAAAAAAAAACGCAAAAAACCGAACCCTCGAACTAAAGGATATCCATGTTTACCCGAATGCCTGTACCCCCTGTGACTTCTATCACTAGAGGACCCGGCAGCCAATTAGGGAGCGCCACGTCATAGCGCTCTCCTGATCGGCTGTGCACTCCTGGCCTGTCAATCAGGTGGAGCGCACCGGCTATAATGGAGGGTCCTGCGCATTCACAAAGCACGTTGTAATAAGCTGGTGCAGAACATCAGAAGCCCTGTATGCATTGTGGGAACCAAGAAACATCCAAAAGGAGCTGCACTGGAACCCATGACTACTACTACATACATACAGTGGTTTCATGCAAACAACTCTTTGAGAGTTCTTTTATATGCTTTACATGTCTATAATGTTCAATGAAGGGTATTTTTATTTATAGGTAATACATCATTTGTTTACTAAACCATTCTGTGCTCCATTCATTGAAGATGAATACGGTTATCTTTTCATTGGTCACTTTTTTTTAAATCTTTACCTTTGTGTCTCTCCAGCATCCTTCTAAACAGCCTCCTGCCCTGTCACTCCAGCCACCTGTCCATGTCCAGCCTCAACCCCTCCCATGCGTCTCTTAGCCTACACCTGTGTCCCTCAGATGTCAGATCCCTGGGTACAGGGGGTGACACTGGCAGGAGGTGAGGGCAGATCTGGCACAAATAGGTAACACTGCCTTGGGGTGAGGGCAGGTATAGGTGCAGGGGTGATACTGGCAGGGGTAAAGGAAGATCTGGGGACAGGGGGGAAGGCAGATCTGGGTACAGGGTGTGAAGGCAGATCTGGAGACATTTTCCTCTCCAGCCGCCGCTTCATTGGCTGCACCAGCCATTTATCAACAGGAATAATCCCTGTTACCAGTAAACAAGCACATCTCGCCTTTTGCCTGCTGGCTCTGGCTTGCTTTTGGATGGGGGGAGGCTGCTATTGGAGCTCCCCGAGGAGCCGTTTCCTGATGGCATGGAGACCACCATAGCTGCTTTGGTAGGTTTGTGGGTGGCCAGTGGCATTGCCTGCTGCTCTTGATTCTGAGGAGAGCTGCTACCAGTGCGAGTGAGCAGAGACCAACAGTTCTTGCTCCCAGCAACCCTGGCCAAGAAGGAGAGGATGTCACACAGCTGAGCATGATGGTCTTGCTTGGTGGCGCAGTTCGGATCTAATGGTGGCTGCAAAGTGGTTCGGGGGTACGGCATACTGGTTGCCAAATTCTGAATGGTATAATGGTACATCATACTGGACTGGGCCGTCATATTTGCACTGCTGTATACCTTTTATGGTTTTGGTGTTTAGGAAGTCATTGGTGCAAATTGCGGGCTTAATTCAGATGTGGTTGTGCTTGCTACTGCTGTTTCCTCCTTTTGCTGTACACATTTCTTATTATATGCTAATAAGGGCAGAAGCTAACCTGAGCATAGGGATGCCCACTGCTGTCACATAATTTCCGTCTGACGATGCTGATACATCGGTATCATTGTCACAAATTGGGTCATGTCGCAGAGTCTTAGTGCCTCTGTAGATGTGCCAGCTAAGCTGCTTTCCAGGGATGCTGAGGGCTCTCCAGTGGTAAGAATGCAAATGCCAATTTATGCATGCCCAGAAATCGCCATCTGAACGGCCATGACATGCCTGTGTTTACCCAACCAATCCCCATTACCACCCACAAATGAGGTCTACCCGTCACTCACTTCGCAACTAATTCCTCAATGTGACCACTATTGCAAGTCACCCACTGCACTTGCACACTGCGGCTCAGACGTATGCACAGTAAGCAGGGCAGTAGAGAGCGTGGCTGGGCCCCAGGTACTTTTAAGGGACCGTGGCCTAATCACAGGAGGCGTGGTCATGCACCCTTAGAGAAAAATACTGAAAAAAACGGTACTTTAAGCGCCTCTATGACCACACTGCAGCCCAGCACACAGCAGCGTGTGCCTGTCTGAGGAGAGGAGCTGCAGCTGCTAGGTAAGAGCAAGGGGCCGGGGACCCCACTGGACTCTTCTATCAGGCCTGGGCCGGGGTAATTTGTACCCCCCCCCCCCCTCTTGGCACCACTGACAGTAAGAAGACATAGACCGATTTGCGTACAGTAGCCGTTTTGCAACCGCATCTGAATTAGGCCCAGTGTATCGATTGTTGCTACAATTCTTCCCATTAATGGTGATTTTTCTACAATTTTGTATTTTCTTTTCTACATTCTCTTCTTATCCATTTTCTATATTACATATTATTACTCTTTTCATTTGAAGATTAATGCTAGACATCAATATTGCATTGTAAATATCGTTGCCAGAGATTTGTTTCATGTGTACAGTCCGATATGTAAAATCTGAAAGTCATTTCAAACACTGATTATTACCAGTATCAACTAATTTCCATGCATTATCTAGTATCTCTTTTCCTATGCCCGATCTACTTGTAAGATTATTCTATTTCATTGCTATCTAAGGCTACATCCACATATAGCGGCCAAGCGGTTCCCGCTTGGCCGGGATGGGGGTTTTGTGTGCACACAGATCCTGTTCTGTAGGATCCCACAGAACAGGATACGGCCAGTGACACACAAGATTTCAGTGGGCCACAGCCACACTGGCGGTCATTCCGAGTTGATCGCTCGCTAGCAGTTTTTAGCAGCCGTGCAAACGCATTGTCGCCGCCCACCGGGGAGTGTATTTTCACTTTGCAGAAGTGCGAACGCCTGTGCAAAAACATTTTATGCAAAACAAGACCAGCCCTGGACTTACTCTTTGTGTGCGTTGATTCTAACGTTGGAGGGTTGGCTTTTGACGTCACACACCCACCCAGCGTTCGGAGAGCCACGCCTGCATTTTCCCTGGCACGCCTGCGTTTTTCTAAGCCCTCCCTGAAAACGGTCAGTTGACATCCAGAAATGCCCCTTTCCTGTCAATCTTCTTGCAGCCGCCAGTGCGAATGAAAACGTTGCTAGAACCTGTGCAAAACCACAAAGGCCTTTGTACCCGTACGTCACGCGTGCACATTGCGGTGCATACGCATGTGCAGAAATGCCATTTGTTAGCCTGATCGCTGTGCTGCGAACAACAGCAGCTAGCGATCAACTCGGAATGACCCCCACTGTGTGAACACATACATTGAAAAGTATGTGATCACATTGAAATCCCGCCGTCCTTTCATCCAGCCCGACCGCAGCATGCTGCGGCCGGATACGGCGGCGGGACTGCCGCACATGTGTGGTCGCCTGCAGTCTCCTTGCGGCCAAGCGGATCCCGCTGAACGGGACCCGCTTGGCCGCTATGTGTGGCCGTAGCCTAACTGTATGCGATTCAAATTCCCATTCTTGTGATTGTTGCTGCTGTTGATGGTTCACAGGTTACCACCAACTTTTCTATACTTAATATAAATAAATATACTGTTGAGTATAAAAGGTTAGTGGTATTGGGTGAGTAGTTTCCCTGCATCAGTCTCTGGCGGACAGAAGACCCTGCCATTGCCCCTGATGCCTGTGAAGATACAGGTAGAGGCACTACCAATGTTTAAGCAGGATGATTGTGAGAAGTTAGTTGCTACATGGGCATCACTTGTACACGACCACCATGAAAAGGCGTGTACTAAAGGGGCATTAAGAGGAAACCTTAATCAGCCTACCATTATCAACATTTCAGTGCCACCAATGAGTTAAGAAGTTGAACAATATATTTACTTACATGTATTTCAAAGCCAGCATCACACTGGTACAAAACAGTATCTTTGTATAGGAATCTTGTGCCAAACACTGCGCCATGATCAGGAGCAGCCGGCTTCTCACACGATACAGGAGAACATACTTCATCAGTCAGTGGAGGTAACCAGTTACCATCAGTCTAAACGGTAAAATAAATATGTTATCTTATGAACTGAATTCAATATATGTCACATGTTATATTTCTTGTAAGTTTTTGACATACAGTATATGTGTAGCAATGGAGCTATACAATTCATATTTTACGCAGGACACAACAGGCTGACCCTCACCACGCAGCCACATCTTATATATTAAAGTATAAGTGTCAATTTTGGCTACAAATTTAGATGGCCAATTTAGTGAGATACAGTTATATGATTAATCATTGGGACCATCAGAAAATAACCAATGTGCGGTCCAGTCATTTTTTTAAAGATAACGTTTAACTACAAAATTCATTTTGTTGTACATATAAAAAATATATTAATACATTTTGTCCACAAAATTAAAGTAAATGATACTATTGTATATGACATGAAATACAGTTAATAAAATACGGTAATATATTCTGGGACACAAATAAATACTGACATAAATTGAAAGATGTACAGACTCTGTCAGTGTAAATGAAAAAAATAAAATAAAAGATCATGCAAAATAAATGAACTTCCTATATTTCAAAATCAAAATATCTATCTATCTATCTATCTATCTATCTATCTATCTATCTATCTATCTATCTATCTATCTATCACTAGTTTGAGAACCCTACTGTATTCCCCGCATGACAACTTGTCTTGAGGTAATTTGTATGCTCTAACGCAGACAAAGCTAACTTAATTAAATAACTCTGACAGTGTTCTTCAAGAGATGACATAAAGCTGAAGAAGAGAATAAATTGTCACTTATCTTATAAAGTGATTTGGGTGTCACTGTTTTGCTTTACTAACAACAACGTGACATAACTGATCTCTTAATTGCTGTGTCTAAGTTTGTTCTTCTAATTTTGTTTGTAGAATAGGGGATATATATATATATATATATATATATATATACGAAAGTGGCAGCTTATTTCTGTGCAGATTTAGCTGAAAACATGCCGAACATGGTAGTAAAACTGTATTTTTGTCCCTGGCCAGGAAATACGAGGTGGACTTCACTGGTGCTCTCTCTTGCCAAGATGCTAAAATGTCTGGCTATGACTCTGGTTCATAGAACTATAAGGCGACTTCAAAAAAATGATATCATTGGTACACAGTAGTTGTTTTATAATTTATGGCGAGAGGGATTTTTTTATTTTGCCCAATGTTTTTAAGAGCTACGGAATGGTGATAACACTACTATTGCTACTGCCTGCCTCTGCAGGTGAGGATTATTTTCCATTCCCTTGACCTACTGTATTTAACAAATTTTGCAGAGGCAGACATTTTTTGCAGCGCGCCCCCATCTGCGATTCAGCCACGCTCATTGTCTGTACTTACAATTTACCATAGTAATATATGTTCTCTTATCACCATCTCAGGATGCTGACAACATATGAAAATCCTTATAAAAATACTTTATAAAGATTTTTTTTATTATTCATATACTATTATTAGTGTATATTTATACTGTTGCACTGTGCAGGTACAAGAAGCTCACCCATGGACACAACAAAGGCGGGCCCAGCAAAGCAGTAAGTAGTGGTCAGTTTCACTTGGCTGCAGGGCCGGATTAAGGTCTGTGGGGGCCCCTGGGCAACAAATTTACCTGTCTCCTCTCTGTCCTCCTAGGCAGCTGAGATGTTCCATTACAGCTGCGGCCGCCGAGGAGCTTCACTCACTGCAGTGTGAAGTCTCGCGAGATAATGTCAAATCTCGTGAGACTTCACACTGCAGTGAGTGAAGCTCCTCGGCGGCCGCACCCGTAATGGAACATCTCAGCTGCCGAGGAGGACAGAGAGGAGACAGGTAAATGAGTTACTCCTTCTCCAATGTTTTTTTTGCAGTTGTGAGGACAGTGGGTGGGGGCCCTGGGACGACCGCCCCGCCATTAATCCAGCTCTACTTGGCTGAATCAGCTACATTTTATATGATTTATCACTGGGATCGGGGCTTAAATGACTAATATGCTCTAAGGTTTTCAAATCTGAAAACTGAAGTGATGAAGGAACTATGGGCCTAATTCATGTTTATATGCAAATGCTAATTGAAATTTTCTAAGCTGCGCAACTGCTAGTTAGCAAGTAAAGCTGCTGCCCTGAAATAAAAACAGATGCCCACTGCAGCTATCGCAAACTCATTTACAGTTGCATTCACATTCGCAACCTGTACGCAAAAATTAGGAACATTAAGGTTAAGGATAGGCCTATGGCTATGCAGATGGGACACAGCAGTAGCGACTCCGATGTTATAGCATGTATGAGCTTGCAGCCATCAGCAGATACACGCCCTGGAAATGGTCATGATACGCCTGTATTTTCCCAACCACTCCCCGTTAACACCCCCAAATGGTCACTTCCTGTCAATCTCCATAAATCCTCATTGCGAGCATGAACGCAGTGGTACCTTCGCATATGCGCACTGCGATTTTCGCACATGCACAGTCTGACGATAATTGCTCCGTTGTGTGATAATCGCCCATTGTGTACAAACATCAATTAGACCCTATATACAAATGTAATATTTAAAAGTATCATGCACTATTGTAGTGAAAAATAATAATCATATGATGTTCTTAAAACGATATGTATTTTGTACAGATTTATTTACTAAAATATACTGTCTATTTTCTATTAATTTCAACAGGAAAGCTGTAAAATATATGCACATACAGTATATATTTACCATACAAGTTGAAGTACTTGGTCCTGATAATGTATATCCAGTTTTGCACACTACTGTTACGGTTTTATTAATATCATAATCTGCCTTCATTTTTATTGTATTAGCCTGCAATGTACATTTTCTAGGGACACAGGAAATGTCCTCAGTTGACCAAGATCCATCCTCCAGACAACTTTTTGTCATCATGTCTAAGCCCATTACATAGCCATCTTGGCACCTGTAAAATACATTTTCATAGGATTTCTCAGGAATGGATATAGTTTTAAATATACCTAACAAAATTAGTGCGATGAGGATAAATAAATGTAAGCTTAAGAGAAGACTTATCAGATGTTCTAAGTGGAAGTATTGCACATAGGGACCAATTAGTATCTAGCTATCATTTTACTAACAATACTAGAAGTGACAGCTAGATTCTGATTGGTTTCTATGGGCCATACCTACACCTGACCTCTTTAGAATCTTTGATAAATCTCACCCAATTAGTACAGAGAAACATATCCCACTGTTATCACAACTCAGGAGATGGGAGATGTACTAAGACTTGGAGAGTGATAAAGTGGAGACAATCAACTCCTAATTGGCCGATATTTTATCTCTCTCCGCTTTATCACTCTCCAAGTCTTAAGCTTATTTTTACATTATGGATTTGCAGAGCTAGATGGCATTTGTGAAAGTGCAAAAGTTTGCCATGGTTAATGGGAAGAGAAGTGTGATGGTGATTTGACTGGAGTATAGATTAGGCCAGTGGTTCTCAAACTCGGTCCTCAGGACCCCACACAGTTCATGTTTTCCAAGTAACCCAGCAGCTGCACTGTGTATCACCAACTGTCACATTTTAAAAATCTACAGGTGACCTGGAAAACATGAACCGTGTGGGGTCCTGAGGACCGAGTTTGAGAACCTGTGGATTAAGCACATGAAGAACATTTTGCTATAAGGCATTATTGAAATGAGATAAAAATGTGGAGAGAGCTTATAAGGGTGTTTCTTGCATTACGAGACGGCACACAGACTTTTTCTCCCATTGAAACGACTTGATTATTACAGTAACTCAGAAGACAAAAATCAGGTAATATATATAATTATATTAATTTCTGGGCATTCATAAAAGCCCATTCAAAAAGTGTTGGAAATTGAAGTGGCGTGTATTCAGGTGTATATGTAAACCCACAAATCTAAGGAACAGCTGCAAGAACAGTGAAGCTAGCATGCTCCTTGAGAAGCGCATGATAAACAAGTGGTGTACTTGCACACATATAGAGGCATTGCAGGTCCTCAGTCATTGCTGTCTTTAAAATACCTTTGCTATGTCATATATATTAGAGAGATGAAATGTTATGGCATCTACAGATGAGAAGTTAGGGAAAGTAGAAGAAATAGTAATGGCTTTACAGCAGCCCTGTCCCAGTATCCGGTTGATAGATAGACAGTGTCTAGTTAGACAGTCAATAGATAGACACCATATGTTAGACATTAGGTCGACAGGGTCAAAAGGTCGACAGGGTCAAAAGGTCGACATGAAAAGGGTAGACAGTACATAAGGTCGACAGGGTCAAAAGGTCGACATGGAAATGGTTGACAAAAAAAAGAATTTTTTTTTTTTACATTTAGCATGTTTTTGGACTATTTCATACCTTCTCTATCCATGTCGGCATAGAGTTGGATATAAACCTTGTGGCGAGCGCAGCGAGCCACCGAGCCCGAAGCGTGGCGAGCGAAGCGATCCCAGCGAGGGTATGCCTTTCTACAAATGGGGGTCCCAGATGACAAAACTATCCACACAAACCACAAAAATGCAAAAAACATGGTGTCTACCATTTTCATGTCGACCATTTTCATGTCGACCTTTTGACCCTGTCGACCTTTTGATCCTGTTGACCTTTTGTACTGTCTACCTTTTTCATGTCGACCTTTTGACCCTGTCGACCTAATGTCTGTCTAACATATGGTGTCTATCTATTGACTGTCTAACTAGACACTGTCTATCATTTATACCACAGCCCCCTGTCCCCTAATACCAGTGCACATTAAATATCAGATTCCTTGTTTTCTGCAGATACTGTGATACATTACTAAATGTGTTGCTCATTACAGTGTGTTTTCTAGTGAAAGCATTTTAGCAATAACTTTTATAAAAAATAAACTTGCAAAACTATTCTTACCGGTATTCAATGATGCTTCCATAGGTATAGGAAATACCAGATGAAACAGTGTTGGGTATGATTGGTGGGAGTCCGCAGGAAAGTAACTCACAGTTAGGGTAGGGTTTACTCCACTCCCCTTCTACGGTACACACAAGCTCTGATCTTCCTTGCATAACATAGCCAGTGGCACAGTTGTATATGATGGCATTCTCAGATGTTGAACTACTTCCATTAACATATGCATTGGCAATTACTGGTGGAGGGCCACAAGATACCTTTCCACAATAAGGAAAACCTGAGTTCCACTTTCCAGCAGACTGACAGCTGAGTTCGGATTGTCCAAGCAGCTTGAAACCATCATCACATATTATTTTGACTGATTGCCCACAGCTTAAATCTTCCCCAATTACCACTGCATTTTGAATGGCTGGTTTCGTACATTTACAAGGTAGGCAAGTGGGTGGGCTTCCACTCCATAAACCATTGGGTAAACACTGTCGTGATATACTTCCATGTATTTCATATCCAGGGAAACAAGCATAATGTACATATTCATTGTAACTGAAGCCTGAGCTGTTAAGAAAACCATGAGAAATATCTTCTGGAGGACCACAATCTATTGGTTCACATTGTGGAGCTTTAACATCCCATATCCCATCTATCTGACATGTGAGCTTTGGGGCCCCTTCCAGTTTATATCCTTGGTTACATTTATAAAGTATTTGTTTTCCAACGCTGTATTCTGTTCCTAAGGTTTCCCCATTATCTATAATATGAGGCTTTTCACATATGATTTCTGAGCATGATGGCATCGTTCCACTCCATTGTCCATTCTGAAGACAGGTCCTGTTCTTGTCACCATTAAGCATGAAACCTTCATGGCACTCATACTCAACATGTTCTCCATAACTGTATTCAGTTCCTCTGATAAGGCCATTTATCAAGGCTGGGGGTAGTCCACAAGACACAGGGATACAGATAGGTTCTTCTCCATCCCATTGTTTATTTTCTTGACAAGTTCTTTTGCTTGAGCCATAGATTTTATACCCCAACTCACACTTGTAATGTATGACACTCATATATACATAATTCAAGGCTTCTATGTATCCATTTAGAATTGTGTTGGGCGGCTTGCAGAATATAAGCACACATTGTGGCTTTGCACTACTCCATGTTTTGTTAGATAAGCAGGTGCTTTTTTCTGAACCAACAGGCTCAAATCCTGGCTTGCATTTATAATAAATGGTGCTATCAAGTGAATTATCAGTGTCATTTATAAAGCCATTTTCAGGAGCTACAGGTGTGCTGCATTCAATAGGTGAACAGACAGGGGCACTCCCATTCCAAGTGCCATCTTCCTGGCAAGATAAAATTGGTGTGCCAATAAGTTCATAGCCATAATAACATGTATATAAAATAGATGTTCCATATAAAAAATCTGATACTTCATTACTATCTTTAGGTGAATAATTAACATTGTGAAAACTTTTTAGAGTGTTTGGAGGTTGAGTAGTGCCAGGAGCATCATACATTTCATTTTTTAAATCACCATGCACCATGTTCTCATCGTATCTAGTATACTGACCAAAGTCAATATGCGGTGGGAGACCACAATCTGTGTGTACACAGATAGGAGTAGAGCTGGACCAACCTGAATCTTCACAAGTTTGTATGGCGGGTCCAGTCAACTGAAATCCTGGCATACAACTGTAAATTATCATAGCACCATATCTATAATCAGCTCCTTCAACAAATCCATTGTCAATAGCCTGCGGGGGATCACAGGCTATTTCCTTACAGGTTGGGGTATCGGTATCCCAATCTCCTGTTTCCATGCATGTAAGAACACTCTGTCCTTCCAGTCTGAATCCTTTCTTACAAGAATATGTTACAGTTTGTCCATAATGAAGACTCTGCGAAGAACTTCTACCATTTTGAATTTCTTTAGTTGCAGGGCATTTAATAGGTTTGCATATTGGTAATCCACCAAGCCAGAGACCATCTGCTCCACAAATTAACGTAGAATTTCCCAATAGTTCAAACCCGGGCTTGCAAGTGTAAAGAACTGTGCTGAGATATGCAAGTCCTTGTACATCAACAATTCCATTAAGAATTTCATCTGGTTGAGGACACTCAACTGGAACACAACTTGGAATGTCAGGACTCCATTCACCTTCTGCATTGCATGTTATTTCAGATGGCCCTCTGAGTAGAAAACCATCCATACAAGAGTATTGAATTGTACTTCCAAAATGAAGAGAAGGCACTGATTTTGGGTCTCCATAATCGATATCTGGAGGTTTAGGGCAAAGAACAAGTTTGCATAATGGGAAAGAATCATTCCAGTGTTGTGACGGCAAGCAACGTAGTACAGAGGAGCCCTGCAAGATATAGCCGTCTCTGCATGAAAATTTTACAACACCTATTTCATTGGTTATTTCTTTTAGGACCAACTGGTTCTCTACCAGTGGTGGTTCTTCACATTTTGATGGTACACAGGTAGGTACATTTTTTTTGTCCCATTTTCCACTTTTTTGACAAGTCCAGCTTTTATCCCCTATGAGTTCATAGCCCTCATCACATACAAATTCAAGCTTTGAGCCAACATCAATAGTTGCCCCTTTAACGGAACCATGTTTTATAGGTGGCGGCTTCTCACAACTTAGTAGAACACACAATGGTGGGGACTCACTGTACCACTGTTTGCTAGCTTGACACACTCTTTTGTTACTGCCAACTAGTTTATACCCAGGTTTGCAGGAATAAGTTACCTCATCTTCCAATACAAATCCAGTTATGTTCTGCAGAAAAAAAAGATGTCTATTAACATTTTATGAAAATTAATTTACTTTGAATAGTAAAACTTAGTACATGACAAAACATACTACAATTTTCACCTGGGTTTTACCTAAATTTTCTTACTATCCTAGAAATGATTTATTTGTTTATTTTGGATAGTGTTAAGAAAAAATACAACATTTGACTTGCAATCATTTTTTTTTCTCACTTCAATCATTTTCGGAGGTATGCCTAGCTTGCTGCCTCATACTGATTTCTGAATTAAATCCACTTCTCTGGCTTTATGGATAAAATTGCATCACATGAAAATATCATTAAAGTTCTCAATTTATCTCTAGCTGCCAGAAAGTAAAAAAACTATAAGACTAGAAATAAAAGAATAAAAAAATCCCCTTTCTAGTTTTCTAGGAAAATGGATATTGGGGCTAATTCAGGTTGGATTGCAAATCGCGATCCAACCAGATTTTTTATGATGGCCCCACGGGCGCATGCGCAGCGTCTGTCCTGCACATGCGCCCGCACTTTCTGTGGGGAGGGGGCACAGAAAAAGCGATTGCCTCTGCCTGTCAATCAGGCATATGCGGTCACGGGGCGGGGGGAGGGGGCGGCAACGCTCTATTTCCAGGGAGGAGACGGAGCGTTGCGGGGGCGGGGCGAACGGTGAGCGGATGAATGGAGGCATGTTGGTGGCGTGGTCAGCCGCAGTGACGGGTAAAGTGGCGCCGGGTCTCCTGCGGCCGCAGTTAAGCTGCGCCGGCAGGAGTCGTCTTTAGTTTCTGTTGGCAAGCAGAAATTGTGAGGCAATCGCAATTTCTGCTTGTAGAAGGGGGGGAGGCGCCGATCAGCATATTGGGCAGCCTTGCCCAGCGATGGATGGCCCCCAGCATGCGATCAAGGAAAAGCAGTGGATGTGGTCTACTTAGATTTTGCAAAAGCCTTCGATACAGTTCCTCACAGGAGACTGATCATGAAATTAAAGGAGTTTGGCCTAGGAAATACTGTTTGTACATGGATAAGTAACTGGCTGGAAAAAAGGGTACAACGAGTAGTGGTCAACGGGAAGCCCTCAAGCTGGACACCAGTAGTCAGCGGATTACCACAGGGGTCCATACTCGGGCCACTACTGTTCAACATATTTATCAATGACCTAGAAATAGGCCTGGTAAGCACAGTGTCAATCTTTGCAGATGATACTAAACTGTGTAGGGTAATTAATTCAGAAATAGATGTGGAGTCTCTACAGAATGACTTATATAAACTTGAAATATGGGCGTCTAAATTGAGAATGAGGTTCAATATAGAAAAATGCAAGGTTATGCATTTTGGGACTAAAAACAAACTTGTATCCTACATATTAAATGGGGAAAGTCTAGGGGGTAACAGTTTTGGAAAAGGATTTGGGGGTACTCATTGATAATAAACTTAATAACTGTATACAATTTCAAAGCGCAGTAAAGAAGGCAAGTAAGGTGTTAGCGTGCATACAACGGAGAATTGAGACAAGAGACGAAGGGATGTAATTCTGTCGCTGTACAAATCATTGGTACATCCACACCTGGAATATTGTGTTCAATTTTGGGAACCACTGTATAAAAAAGATATCTGTGAACTAGAGAGGGTTCAAAGGCGAGCTACTAAATTGATTAAAGGGCTTGAGGGACGGGATTACGAGGAAAGGCTTACTAGGTTGAACATGCATACGCTGGAAAAGAGGCGTCTAAGAGGAGACATTATTAATGTTTTCAAATATGTAAAGGGGCACTACAAAGAGTTATCAGAGGAATTATTTATTAAAAGAACTCTGTTTAGGACACGCAGGCTCTCGCTGAGGCTGGAGGAGAGAAAATTCCGCACACAACGGAGGAAAGGGTTCTTCACTGTTAGGGCAATAAGGATTCGGAATTCCTTGCCAGGGAAAGAGGTAATGGTGGACACTATAAATGCATTTAAAAGGGGATTGGATGAATTTCTTATTGAAAAGGATATCCAAGGTTACAACATTTAAATTATTGAAGTTGTTAATCCGGGTGTAACGTGATTGTAGTTGTTAACTAATCAACTCAACTTAATTCAATAAACAGGTTGAACGCGATGGGCATTTTGCCTCTTTTCAACCTCAATTACTATGTTACTGTGTTACTATGACCAAAAGGATAGCAAATTCTGCTAATTAGCAGAATTTGCTATCCTTATTGAATTATCCCCTTTGTCAATTGTTCATGAAATGTATTTTCATTTACCGATGTGACATCATACATATATCCTTTTTTACGTCATATAGCATGCGATGCTGACGTGACCCATAAGTAGTAATTCCCAAGTGGCATCATTTTCCTCTATTGTGCTACATTTTCCTCAATTTTGCTTCTTTGTACGCATACAAAGGGGAATTCAATAGGCCGTGGTAAATGACCATGGCTAATTGATCCCGGGGGTAATTCAATATACTGTATGCCAATGCCTGGCATTAAAGGGGATTTTGTTTCACCTGCACGGGAGAAGTTGAACCAACTTCTGCAATAAGTGCCGTTTTTCTTGGCCGCGATCGCAAAAACACAAGTATTCGTTAACTTATCCCAGTTTCTATGTTTTTCACATGGAAATGGGTAAAAGTTTTCAAAAAACAAAAAAACAGGCATTGATTGAAACAATGGCCAAAAACCCTTGGGCAAAAAAATTGCAAAAAAGACAATTTTTTGTGTAAAAAATTTACAGCTGCTAATTGAATCCCCCCCTAGTGTACTAGGTAGTTAGGATTACAAAATAATTGGTATATAAAGTCGTATATAAAGTCGTATAAAAAGCATACCGATGCAAGGTGTAGGTCACCTATCTTTTGTAATTTTTACACTGTGTACCTTTTTTCCTTGATTTTTATACTTTTTCTTTAATTTTGCATCTTACTTTGCTTATAGTGTACTAGGTATTTAGGATTAGCATTTTTGTAACAAGTAATCGGTATAAAGTAAAGAATTAAGCATAATGATATATTGTAGATATCATTTGTATTGGACCTGTCTTTTGCCTTTTTTACACAGATTTACTTTTTTTATTGTACTACTTTTTATTCAAGTTTTATAGTGTACTAAAGGGGTTATTCAGGCAATTTACCCTCCATACTGCAAATGCGCATGTGCAGGTCCAGTCCTGCACGTGCATATCTGTTGAATGTGATCAGTTCACAATGGGTGCGAACGCTTCTGCCTGATTGACAGGAAGAGGTGTTCGTTGGGCGGGCGACGGACTGTTGCAGGCGGCGGCGAGGGGAAAATGGGGCCGGGTCAGCTACGTTTTTGGCTGCGTGACGTCACATGCAGCCACTCAGATGTAAAATATGGCGTCTGCTCACCTGAATTTGCAGCCTAGCTGCAAGGGGGCATCCCTAATTTCTGCATGAGTGATGCTATCGCAATTGTCTACAATCACAGTGCTCGGCCTGCCAATTAGCATGCTGGGCGACCTCGGCATGCTATAGAAGGGACTGCAGATTATGCTTTTGAGAAGAATCTGCAATCCGTACTGAATAATCCCCTAAGTACTTAGGATAAGTGTTTTAACATGGATAAGGTGCAAAGTCCGTGGCAAACTAACCAAGGCTATCTGGCATGAGTGGAGGATAGTTTTATGTGGACACATGAGTATGAAATATGTGGTCTATTAATTACTTTTCAGCAGAAAAATCAATATATCAGCTAAAGTTTACTAATATAAACAGAACAAAATAAACTTAATGGACAAGAAAAGAAGTGAACACACACACCTCTACAACCCCATTTTGGAGTTCCGGTGGTTGGCCACAGGACACTGGCTGACATGTTGGCAATTGGCCACTCCATTCTCCAGATGCTTGGCATGTCCGTTTCTTTTCCCCGTGTATGTAGTAGCCTTTATTACAACTGTAAGCTACCACGGCATCAAAGCTATAGTTTTTTCCACTGATATAGCCATTTTTGGTACCAGGAGGTTCTCCACAGCGGACTGGTATACATTGGATAGATGAAGGTGATGGGCTCCATTGTCCACCTCGCATGCATTCAATTTTGGCTGATGTGTTTAGTACAAAACCTTCCATACATTTAAAGCTGACGGTTGTTCCAGAAACAAATTTTGCTTTGGTTATGGATTCAAGGATCCCATAAGCAACAGATGAGGGCTTCTCACAAAAATCAGCTATGCAGTGAGGAATTTCCATGCCATTGGGTGGTATCCACTTTCCTTGAGCATTACACAGCATTTTAATATTACCAACCATACTATACCCATCATCGCAATAATAATATGTAGTGTCTCCATAGAGTCGATGAGCACTGTGTGAGGTTGCATGATCAACATTTGGAGGTTCATCGCATGAGACAACCATACATTGTGGAATGTTGTCGCTCCACTTTCCACTAGATAAACAGCTTATAATTTCTGGGCCAACTAATGTGTATCTGTAAAAAAATAAAAAGTATTATAGATTATGTTATTGTAGGAACAAAGAAGATTTCTAAGTCGAAAATTTCCTGCCTAATTTTCTACAATGTATTTTCCTGCTAAATTACCAATGTTCTAGACTTATTGTTTGGTCATATCATCAAGGATTGCTGATTTGGTCACTTAAGTCCACCTGCCATGGATGGACTGGGGCCATGAAGCAGCCCTGGAACGTCACGGTGCATGAGAGGGGGGTGGGGAGGGTGGTGCCATGAGTCGGGGGAGGGGGGGGGGGGGGCTTGCACACCATGTATTCCAGCCACAAGTGGGAATGTGTACCCTTTGCCTGTGTTTATGTCTAATGCATGTTTACAATGCTAGATGGCAACAAGTGTATTGCATATTAGTGAGGTGTAAGAAGGCTGAAATCTGCTTCCATAACAAGAAGATAGATTTAACAACCATTTTCCCATTCCCACTGTGCCCTCCAAGTACAGTGATTAAGGGGCGGATGCAACTTGAGCTGTAGCGGTGCTATGGATGATTGCTGCTTGCAATCACTTTCAACAAGTGGCCTGGAAAATGTGCAGCCCATGGCTGATTGAATCCTGCTGTAAAATCCCATTTATCTGCTTTATACTGCAGTACAATACAATCACAGGTGACTTTAAAAAGATAACTGTTGAATTTTACATATAAACGCAATGTTTTTCTAATTGATTGCCACAATAGAGGCTACAATGGGTGCAGCTTTGTAAATGTAATAGGCAGCAAATCTGACTTGACTGTATAATTGAAGAGGCGAGTAGATGAAGGCGTTTTGTAACAATTTTCGGAAAAAAAAATGTTTTTTGTAATGGATTAAGTTGTTATGACCCAGGGATCATACTAACAATGCTATTTTACACGTTGTAGTCTATTTACTGGTATATTTTTGGATAAAAATGCTATGTCCAATTCTTAAATTCTAATAATTTGTCTTTAACTGTAAATATCTCAGTTTCTTCTAAACATAATATAACACCTTCTTCCACTATCATCTTCATTTATAATCTGCCTGTGTCCACAGGTCCAAAGTATAGATGTAGCCATTCTCATCTATCCAGCGCTGCATAAGCACGTACAGCGGAAGCTGCGGCTGGGTGTGACTATTCGCACCTGCAATTAGCTAATGTATTCCCTATAAGCTGCGGGTGCGATTATTCACACATGCATATATACAGTAGGTGGACACTTGCCACAGCAGGCTAATCACAGGTGCCAATAGTTGCATCCGCAATGAGAATGGATATATCTGTATTAATCAGAGCAATGAAAATTATCTATGTATATTAATTCAACCACAAATGCAGCAAAGTGGCCCAATATTGCAACGTGTCGCCATAACATACCCTTCTTTACAAGCATATGTTACTGCATTTCCATAGGTGAAGTCCTTCCCCTTTGAGATGGCATCTCTAACAATAGGGGGAGGACCACAGGACACAATTGTACAGGATGGGGCATCACTGCTCCAGTTACCAGAGGCTTCGCATGTCAAAGTTGATGGACCCTGCAAGCTAAGAAAAAATGTTGTTAATCAAATCACAAACAATCATTAGCAATAAAATAGCAGCCAGATGAAGCTCATTTTAAGGGCACAAAAATACATTATTAGTACATTTTAAACAACGGCTTCATAAAAAATATGTAATTTTTTTTATTCATATTTATTAATTTTCAGAATTCTATGAATTAATGAATTAATTTAGTTATTCATAAACAACTAGAAAAGTTGTAAAGTCAGAAGTTCAGAAGTAAAGATCAAAAATAAGTAGAACACACAGAGACAGAAATATGCAATATTTACAGTACATTGGGGCAGATCGCAGATGTAATAAGCCTGGAGAAGGGATAAAGAAGGGATAAAGCAGTGATAAATGCAAGGTGATAACGCACCACCCAATCAGCTCCTAAGTGTCATATTTAAAATCTGTAATGATTGGCTGGTGCGTTATCACCTTGCACTTATCACTGCTTTATCCCTTCTCCAGGCTTAATACATCTGCCCCATTGTACCTCTTGAATTTTTATACATTACCTGTATCCTGTGTCACATGAATAGGATGCTGATGACTTGAATGTAAGGCCACTGAATGTAAAATTTCCATTAGCTATGTCCTTTGGTTTGTAGCATGTGACTGAGTCACATGATGGGGCTGTGTGACTCCAGGAACCATCAGCAAGGCACACAGTTTCTTCATTACCAACTAATGTATACCCCTCACTGCATCTAGTATAAGAGAAAGCATACCACATTATTAAACTACATGGTTAATACACTTATTAGCTGTTAGATGTCAATATATAAAGTCTTGGAGGGACTGAGCACCTGTCGGCCACTTTGGCCACATACAGGGGGATGTAGTTATGTGACCGAAGGTCACATAACCTCCCCCTGCATCCTGCCCACTCACAATATCGACAGTCCGCATGCTGTCTAGTGGGTGTGCACGCCACCCATAGAGTGGGACTAGAACCTGTAGAGAGTGCTGCTCGCCACTGAGCCCGCAAAGGGCTTCGTTCCACTCGCACCTCCTCCCCCCCCCCCACACTGGCATTCTGTGATCGGGATTCCAGCGTCAGGATGATGACCGCCGGGACCCCGGCCACCAGTAAAGCGGCCCCAGGTATAGTCATACTGGACATTACACCTGTTGTGTGGTGCTTTTGATGAAAGACAAGTTTGTCTTATGTATGGACAAACTCCAGCATTAGAATTTGTATTCTCTGGATAAATATGGAGCAAACACCCATTCTGTTTAGTATGAGAACATAGAATGAAGATACTGTATATGTTTGGAAATAGAATTAAAATAATAAAACAGAATTTTACCTGAATATAACGGTTTTCCCATATGTAAAATTAGATCCCACAATGCTGCCATGTTCAGGAACTGGTGCTTTGTCACAGGACACAGCTTTAAAAGAGTATCAAAGATATAAAAACTTAAACTGCTTAAAAAGAAAGAAAATACGGACTGAAGAATTTGAACAGGCCCTCTCAATTAGGAAAATACTTACAATTACTTTTACTGTATATGCATAATAACCTGAACTAATAAGGGTCATAACTCAAGAGTCATCACAACAGACAAGTGATTATCTCCAGTTATGATGCAGCAGTATAAAAATGTGAGATGTGATTTTATTTCACAAAAATTGTCTGCCCAGGTATTGTATTCTTAATTCAGAGCTGGACGGAATGCTAATTTCAACATTCAAAATATGTCTGAATTCTGAGAACAGAAAAATACAGTCTGAATTACAATTCCAGTGATAAAAATAAAAATTTTCTGGAAACATAAAACAAAACACAAAGAATATAAACACTGTGTATATATTATAGGAGTCATATTACAGAAAGGACAATAATATAGAAGCAGAAAGGCCGCAGTGATAGTGAAACAGAATAAAAACTCTAAAAATATCACTTTTAAAACTGTTAGTTACCTATAATATAACCTGCAAGCAGGACATTTTCACTTGTGTATCTGTTAATACAGAGACTTGTTTTACTGTAGTGTTTGTTGCCAAGAGGTGAGTATACTGGTGTTATACACTATAAGTAAATAATAATAGTAACAATAATAATAATAATAATAATACCTTGGCAGTATGGCGTTGCAGCATCCCAGTCACCAGATTCTAAACAAGTCAACCTCACTCTTCCAATCAAGTCATAACCTCCACTGCATGTAAAAGTCAGTTCACTTCCAACATCAAACTGGTCCCCAGAATAATTGCCATGTTTCAACTCACCCGGATCATTACATTTCACTGGTTCTACAATAAAAATATCTGAATACAGTTAAAACTAAGCATAACAATGAGACAAAACAGGCCTGTAAATGTACTGCAAATACGGCTGTTAACTTAAATACTAAAATTGTCATTTTCTCATATTACCAAACACAGATTTCTACAAGCAAACAGGGTATTTTTGATAAACCGTTAGGAATGCCTCCTATCAATCAGTGCCCTCCTACCTCCCAATGGGGCAGAGACCACCTCTGGCCAGAGCTCCTCCCCATATAAGACTATCCCTAACTATCTGTCTAGTTGCCATAAAATCTATGATCTAGAGGCCATTTTATGAAGGCAATTTTCATAACATGATAATTTTATGTATCATCGATATGTACTAACAGCCTAGTGCAGGAGTTTTCAAATAATACCCCTTTTCCACCTGATTACCGGGACCGATCCAGGATGTTTAACCTGGCTACAACCCATGTCAACCCCGCTGTTTCCACTGCACTTCGACACGGGTTATTCCCAGGTCGGATCTGTTTCCACTTAACTCGGGTTTGCTCTGTAAAAGCATATTGATGTCACTCGTTACTCAGTACTGAAACACGGGTAATGATCGTTTCCACTGCACAATACCCGGGTCATTACCGTGTTCAACCCAGGTAGCTACCCGGGTAAGATTCCAGGGTCACTCAACCCGTGTTAAGCCATTTCCACTTACTAAAAACCCGTGCTGATGCGCGCCCCCATGCAAAAACACGGGTAAATTTAGCTAGTGGAAAAGGAGTTTAAGGGGGATATTTACTAAGCAGTGATAAGAGCGGAGAAGTGAGCCAGTGAGAAGTTGCCCCATCAACCAATCAGCAGCTCTGTATCATTTTATAGTATGCAAATTATAGATGTTACTTCAGTGCTGATTGGTTGTCATGGGCAACTTCTCCACTGGCTCACTTCTCTGCTCTTATCACTGCTTAGTAAATGTCCTCCTAAGTCTTCAGCATAAGGCTAATTATCAGTGCAGATAGCAGTCCCCATTATAGTCAATGGGGGCTACGATCTAATCAATGGGGGCTACGATCTGACCTCCTATGTACGAAACTCTGAAAAGCATAAATCACTTTACACCTATGGAGACATTCTTGCAGGAGAGGGAATTTATGATGTAGTCTGTAGAAAATTGCAGCAGTGCAATGACAATTAATACATAAGACCATTAGCCTCTTCATTTTTCTCAGAAGTTGTCAATCAGGGGAACCCAGTCTCCCCTTCATGTCTCCCCCCCTTCCCCCCCCTTCCTTTCAAATGTTTTAAGCTTGGAAATAGAAGGGTATTTATTTGTAAGTGACATTGTGACTCAGAGTTGCCTCCTTTGCTCCCATTTGCCCCCACTATGTGACATTTCTACTAGTGTCTAAAGATCAGGTATCTTTACTCTACAGTGAACACTTGCCTCTCATATACCTTCCCTTTGAAAAATGTAACAAATCTATTGAGGTTTATAGCTCGAATGAAAACACTATCACATATTACCTCCAAGTTTAGGAAAACATTTAGTTCTGACATTATGTGGTACATTTACTAAAGTGCTGGTTTTTAGAAGTGAAGATGTTGCAGATAGTTACCAGATTGTAGCTATTATCTTCTAGGTGATTGGTTGCTATGGGCAACATCTCCACTTCTAAAAACCTGCACCTTAATAAATATACCCCTATGGATCATGCAGAAACACAAAACTAGTGTAAGTGAGTGTAATCTCTATTTTGGTGCTTGGGATGCAAAATCAAAGGCAAAAATAAAACAATAAAAAATAATACAAAACTGTATATAAAAATATAACCCTACAGTGCCATAAGACTCACATCTGCATACATTTAAGTAAATTGACCTATTGCTGTATATTACCTTTCCACTAACATAATTTTCCATTCCAAATACATCTTCAAATAACGTTTCAATCAATCAATTAACCAATCAATATTTTTCATTTATTTATTTTTTTTGTCAAAAATCTGGACCAGTTTGTATCCTTATACTTTGAATGATCATAGAGATAAACTGTTACAGACTTCTGCAGATATGTTCTTAATAAAACATGTCCAAGAGGAAGTTTCACAGTTGTCCATAAATATGTACAGTAATGAGAACGCTTAGATTTCAAATGGTATCTAGTCCGGACAAAGCTTCATAAAATATCCTTACTAAATTTAGCCTATGCTGCAGGAATTATAGTACCAACCAATCAGCTTCTGTCTGTCATTTTACAGGACATGCTAGAAAAATTAGAGAAGCTGATTGGTTGTTACTTTATCTATGTTCACCTATCTCTCTCCAAGCTTTGAAAAATATCCCTATGGATATTTTCGGTGCAAGTGGTAGAACTGAACTTCAGCCCTTGTAGCCAGACACCCAATCTCCTCCATATCTCGTGTTACTATCCTTTCTGATCACAAATTATTGTTTTGATATCTTTACAATTGCCAGAGGTTCATAAACAATACATTATTAATCAGTTACATCCTTAGATGTCTATTCATGAAGCAGTGAAAAGTGTGGAGAAGTGAGCCTGTGGAGAAGTTGCCCATGGCAACCAATCAGCTGCTCCGTACAATTGTATAGTATGCAAATTATAAATGTTACTTCAATGCTGATTGGTTGCCATGGGCAACTTCTCCACTGGCACACATCTCCACTCTTTTCACTGCTTCATGAATAGACCCCTTATTAGTGCTACAAACGCTGAAATTGCTGCATCATGGGAAAATAAACAGTTGCCCCACCTTGACTATGATAATGAAGTTAGACATACAGTACATACCAAATGGGGTATATTAACAGTATTTTATGAAGCCCCTACACCACTTTACAAAATGTTTGGATACTTGGGTTTCCCTTTTCAATCAACCTCTGCTTAACTTTTAATCTTAAATTTAAGTTTACTTATTTTCTGCATTCTGTGCTACGAGATGACGTATAATTCAATGGATCCTATAAGAGTGAAGTTAGTTTTGTGTACTCTTTGTTAACAATATTTATCTGTAACCTAATTCATATAACGTCATATGTTTCCGCATAGCCTTTTAACACTTTGTTATACTGCCCTTATTAAAATCTTTTCTCCTCCAGAAAAGAATAATTTTAGCTTCAGGAACAGACAAAATGCTAAGATGCAGAGATTTGTAATTTAAATATAATTCCAATTTTTTTAATATAAATATACATATTTTTAAAAATAACATGGTTTCCCAAAACAACAAGACTGACATGTTTCTAACCTGTTTCTTAATGATAATAGTTCTTCGGTTATGAGCCTGTATTTGCAAATACAGTACTAGTAATAGCATTCATTCATTTGACTTCATTCTGCATATCTGTACTTGTCTACAAACAGTAAAGAAACTAAGCTAGAGGACATGGAGGAAAGGTAAGCACCCAGGTTATATTGCAGTAAATGGCTGTTCTGGGATGGTGGGCAGGGAGTTAAGTGAGTTACAGGGTGAGTTTATGGGAAATGCCTATAGCTGATGAGAAGGGATGTTATTTTTTACAGGCTTTAAAATGCACATTAACAGCAAGCTGCCTCCTTTTATCAGTTTAATGTTGTGTTGGAGAGTTTTTTTGTTGATTTTCTTCCAACAGGGAAGGTGGGGAGGTAAGTGGGAGACCACTTTGGGAGCAAGTGTGGTTGGTGTGCACTTCATACTTGCCTACTTTTGAAAAAGGATTTCAGGCAGACTGTGCTAGTAACACCAATCAGAGCGAACGTGTACTACTACATCTGAGAGGCGTGTCATAAAAATGACTTATATCCAAATGTAAATGAGCCCCAAAGTTAGTAAGATCTACTTGTTGAAGAAAAGACACTGATATTTTGCAGGATTTTGTGTTTTACAAGAGGTTCCATATACTGTAAGTGGCCACGAGAAACCTTATTTAAAATGCATGTAGCTATAGGGATCATTGTGCCTTATAACCAATACAGGGAAATGGCACTGATGTTCCCATTTAAATGTATCTCTGATTTGGTTCCCCCCCCCCCCCCTAAGAATGTAACAGCTACATAATGGGGGATAAGGTACAATCAGGGAGATTGCTAGACTATTTAGGGAGTCAGGGAGACTGCTGCTATTTCAGGGAGTCTCCTGCAGAATGAGGGAGGGTAGGCAACTATGGTGCACTTCCCTTTTGATAAGGCCAGTTAGTCACTACCTCAAGGAGGCCTGGTCGTTATCTTACAGAGAGACTATTACTATGCCAAATAAGGCAGGCTGCTCCTTAATCCATTGTATGTCTGGGAGTAGGCTCTACCGCAATTGTTTAGTTAGATTTTTAATGGATGTTGTTGAGGGGATGCATTACTTTCCTACCACCCTGCACTGATATTTCCATTTAATTAATAAAGCTGTGAACTCTAAGCACCAATCACAGTCTCTCTAAAGTTACTACAGTTTCGGGTTATAAAGATATATATTGGGTGTTGTTATTGGTTATACAGTCTAGATTGAGACATCTAATGATATATTAGTAATAGAGTTTGTAATAAGCAAGATTATTCTGTTTATAAACATACCGAGGAAATAGGAAGTTATTAGTGTTGTGTTGCATTTTCGGTTTGGCGTTCAGGGACGTGCGATGAGCTAAATGGCTCAGGAGGCACTGCCTAGCACCAGAGCCATATTGCAGCAGTATAAACTCCTGGAAAGTTATTGAGTTTTCATCAGAGATGTGCGGAACAAATAGGCTGCCTCACCTGCCATAGACTTTTTACTCCAGAGTTTTGGCTATAAAAATGATTAGACTAATGCAAAGAAGATATTTCAAACATATTCTTTGTATTTTTCATATACGTACTTTATACAGTCAAAACTCTGGCTTAAATGATAGTATGACAGAAAAGGCTCTGCCTCACCAGCCTCGCCCCACCGCACGTCACTGTTGGTGCTGTACAGTTTTGCAAAGCTAATATGACAGATAAGCTGTTTGAAAGAGTAAGAACTGTTTAGTCGTTTTGCAAAGAGTCTCAGAGCTTATATGGGTCACAAGGGAATGAAGAGCGCGTGCGAATAGCGCAAGCGAGCGTAAAATTCTAGGCTGTTAGGATTGCATGGGCTTTACACAATGTTCAGGTTACTTAACAGTTAATAGGCTTGGGGGTTGGTCTTAATTAGAATAGTGGGAGTGTAGGGAGGAGCTAGCAGACATTTTGTGTGAGACAGGATATGCTTTCTGCCTCTTTCTCTCAGGATTTTCCAGCAGAAGGCCCTATGCTCCTGTGAGTAGCTCTTTGATTCATTTTGTATCTCCAAAATCCTCTTTCTCCACTCTGCTTTATTCTTTCACTAATTACTATCTACTCTATAGCCTCTTTATTCTCCCTTCTTTCTCTTATTCCCTCACTATCCCCTTTTTCATTCTTCTCCTAATGGCCGCTCGCCCACGCAGACGGGCGCACCCCCCTGCTCGCTACCTAGTCACCGGGTCTGGTGCGGCTTCAGCAGTATCTTCCGCGCTGGGCCACCGCCAGTCCCTCAGCCCTGCCCGGCTACCTGCTGCTGCGGGCGCACTTGTGGGTGCTTCCCCTGACGGTCTGGGGGCTACTTCCGCCGGAGGTCCCGCGACGTGCTTGCGTGGGCTCCGGCGGATCGCGGCTACACACGGCGCTTCTCCCGCCCCAGCCCCCTCAGCCGCGCAGGGCGCACGGGACGTGCCGGTGGCGGGGGAGTGCGGGCGGACACAGGGGGACATTACCCCTGGGGGTGCTGCGGCAGCCTCCAGGCGCAGGGGCACACGCAGCACCACCCGGACACTGGCCACAGGTGGGGGGCAAGGCGGGTCCACTGGGGGGAATAATTTGTCAGCCTCTAGGGGCTCGTCTCCCCCCAATACTGTTCAACCCATTCCAGCTGATAGGCCCCTACGGTATCGCGTGGTGCATCCGGGGGCAGCGGCACGTGCGCTCTTCTCGCCACGCGGCCCCCGAGCACGGCGTGCCGAGAGGCGCGGTGCTGCTGTGCCCAGCCTGGGGGACACCGCAGTGTTTTATGCTCGCCCTGCATTAGGTGCCCCACGTCCGGTCGGCAGCCCCCTCGCGGTTGTTGGCCGGTCCCGGGCGGGCACTGGGCGCAGGACGAGACACACAGCTTCAGGCACTGCGCATCCGGCTGGTGCTGCGGGGCCTTTGGCCGCCGGCGCACCTACGACCAGCAGCGTGGTCCTCCCTATTGCTCCTGCGACAGTGGCCGCTCCTGCGGACGGGGACACGGCGGCGGTTTCTGTACTGCTTGTCTCGGTTATAGGAATTTTGACTCCCCTGTTGACGGCGCGGTCATCTTCAAGTGGCTCGGCGGGCCATTTCGGTGACTTGCGGTCTGCACTCACCCCATTGGTCGCTCAGCTGACGTCGTTATGCGCCGCTCCCCCTTCTGCGGCAGGTCAGCAGCCGTTTGTTTCCACTGGGTCCAGTGCACAGGCGCCTGCACTTAACCACTTGCCAGGCTCTTCGCTGGCACTTTCTGTTCCCTCTCCTGTTGCAGATCCGGTGGACATGCCGGAGAGTGATTCCAGCGACAGCGACCAGTCTTCTGCATCGGCTGCCACGAGACGGGCCTCCCAGGCATCCCCATCTTGTGAGACTAATGGTAATGGCGTTTTGGGTCAGCAGGGTGCCGGGGCCGAGACTGCCAAGGGCAAAGACCAGGCGAAGGTTGTCAAGGGTAAACGCCATAGGCACGGGCGTTCCCACAAGCGCAGTAAGCGATCGCGCCGCCGGAGGCATGGTAGCAGTAGCAGCAGTCCGGAAGAGGGCAGTCCCAGCGACGTCGTGCGTTGCCCATACACCAAGGTTATGCGGGGTCTCCGCCCACGGATACGGGATCGTATCAATAGCGGATCTTACGTGGATGTCTTCGTATTAACATCCAAGACCCGGAAGGCTTTGGTGGCGGCCAAGAAAAAGAGTGGGATAGGTAGGACGCATATAGGTCCTATGTTAACTGGCTCCAGGGGTTCTACACATTCGCAGCCTATTACCTGGAGACTCGCCCGGAAGAGGCCATGAACATCGTGCGCTACCTGCACATGATTCATGGTCTATTCCTTTCTAACAGGCCCCTTGCCTGGCTTCGGTACGACACGGAGTTCAGGCGTAAACAGCACGGTCTCCATTTCCTGGCTTTCGGTGTCAAGGTTGTGGAGGTATGGCTTGAGGTTACGGAGGGCTCCCTCGAGCCTCTACGGCCCAGCCCGTTAGCACGTCCGCTTGGGGCTCCTTTCGGGCCACCACGGGACGAGGGTCCAAAGGTCATTGTTTTGCCTTTAACAACGGCAATTGCGGATCTGGGTCCAAATGTCGTTTCCGGCACAGCTGCCTGCGCTGCGTAGCTTCCCACCCGGCTAAGGAATGTCCCAAGCCTGCCGGTGCGGGTCCGGTGGCAGATCCCCCGGCGTTACTAGTGCTAAGTAAAGCCCTCTCCCCTGTCCGGCTGGACGCCATGCGCAAATGGCTTACTTGGTACCCACTTCGCCCTCAGGCCCAATTTTTACTGGAAGGTTTTACCGAGGGATTTCGCCTCCCCATTAGCGGCGAGGTCCCTTACTCAGCTCCTCGGAACTTGCGCTCGGCCAGAGAGCTTCCCCTCGTTCTGCAAGGTAAAGTGGCCAAGGAAGTGCAGCTGGGACGCATGGCCGGCCCCTTCGCTGCACCCCCTTTGCCAAATTTGGTTTTATCCCCAGTTGGAGTGGTCCCTAAGAAAACTCCTGACAAATTTAGGCTAATCCAGCACCTATCTTACCCTCATGGCACATCTGTTAACGATGCGATCCCCGAGGCGCTATCCTCGGTTACGTATCAATCGTTTGATGACGCTTTGAAATTAGTCAGAGCAGCGGCCCCCATGCGTTATTGGGTAAAGTTGATGTGGAATCTGCATTTCGTCTTTTTCCATTGCACCCTGATTCGTTTCGTTTCATGGGCTTTAAGCTGGACGACGGCTTTTACATCGACAAATGCCTACCCATGGGTTGCTCAGTCTCCTGTGCTTTTTTCGAGGCTTTTAGTTCATTTCTCCATTGGTGCGTTTGCGCTGGGACGGGGAAACCGGGAGTCGCACATTATCTGGACGATTTCCTGTGCATCGGGCCTTGCGGCTCGGACAGGTGTGCTCGGCTGCTCTTCTCCTTGAAAGCACTTTTTTCCGAGTTCGGGGTACCAATCGCTCCGGATAAATGTGAGGGTCCTTGCACCTGCCTCTCGTATCTAGGCATCGAACTGGATACTGAGGCGGGATGCTGCCGATTGCCCTTAGACAAAGTTGCCAAGTTGCGTGTGTGTATTGAGAGGGCATTGGCAGGTGGCAAGGTTACCTTGCGCCAGTGCCAATCCCTTCTCTGTCTTTTCAATTTTGCATGCAGGGTCATTCCCATGGGTAGAATCTTTTGCCGCAAATTGGAGCGGGCGATGGCTGGCGCTCGTAGGCCGCATCACTTCATTAGATTGTCATCTGAGATTTGCAGGGACCTGCAAGTTTGGGATGCCTTTCTGCATGAGTTTAATGGCGTAGCCATTTGGCTGTCTGAGGCGGTCCACAGCCCAGGTATCCAGTTGTTCACCGACGCGTCGGGTTCCTGGGGATACGGTGCGTACCTCGATGGTGCATGGTCCGCTGCCCCTTACCGGTCTCCTGGTTCCGGCAGGGCTTAACCCGCAACCTTTTCTTGCTGGAACTGTTTCCCATTGTCGTTGCATTGGAGCTGTGGGGGGAGCGGATCAAAGACCAGCACGTGGTCTTCTGGTGTGACAATCTGGGCGTGGTTCAGGCGATCAATGGGCAGCGATCTTCCTCGCTTCCAGTTCTTCGCTTGTTGGCCCGCCTGGTCTTGCTCTGTTTGCGTCAGAATGTTCACTTCATTGCGCGGCACGTCCCAGGGGTTGACAACAGCATTGCCGATGCTCTCTCTAGACAACAGTGGGCTCGGTTTCGCACGTTGGCCCCTGCTGCAGCGCTTACAGGTGACGTATGCCCTTCTCATTGCTGGCAGGTTATATGGCTGGGATAACTGCTTTGGCCAGCCAGTCGGTGGCTCCAGCCACGCTGGTGAAATATCGGGCGGCGTTCCATCGATGGGAGGCATTCATTGCGCACAGGCGAAATGAAGGTAAGCCTTCCTTTCGACTACTGTGGCTTTTGTCTGGCGTATGTACGAAGCTGGTAGGTCGCGCGCAGTTGTCAGCCAGATGCTGGCAGGTATCTCCTTTTTTCTGCGCTTACAGTGTAGCCATGATTTCACTAAAAGCTTTTTGGTGAGACGCTGTATGCAGGGCTGGGCTCGTGGCACTCCTGTGTCTGTGGACATCAGGCATCCTATATCGGTTGCGCTGCTGGGTCGCCTGATGGAGGTCTTACCATCCGTTTGCAATTCTCAGTATGAGGTGTTGCTTTTCCGGCTTGCCTTTGCTATGGCTTTTTACGGAGCCTTTCGGATCGGCGAGTTGGTGGCCCCCTCCAGGTCCGCGGCCCCTTCTTTGCTTGAGTCCCATGTGTTGCTGGTGGATGCGTTACTGTGCAAATTAAGCCGTTCTAATACGGATCAGTTGGGGCGTGGGCACTGGATTACCTTGCCTGCCTGCCCTAACACTAGCATCTGCCCCGTAACCTTGGCACGCGTGTATGGTGACTCCCAGCCACGTTGTGGCGGAGCGTGGCTTGTCCACCTCGATGGGTCACCTTTGACGTTGTACCAATTCCGGTGGGTATTTAAGCAATGTATCCTTGCGTTGGGATTGTCGCCATTACTGTATGGCACACATTCCTTTCGTATTGGTGCTGCGACAACAGCCGCTTCATTGGGTTTTTCTGAGACTGAGATTAAAGCGCTTGGTCGATGGAAATTCAATGCCTACAAGCGGTATGTCAGGTGATTCCATTGTCCAGTTTACGGCAGGCCTTCTTCTGGTTTGCCTCAAATTTTTCTTGTTCTCCTTGGTTTCTTTTCAGTTCACTCGTGGGACGACGGGATGGCGTGCCGGCGGGTCGGTGTTGGGGTGCCCTTGCCAGCCGCTACATTTTTGGCGGGCTGCGGGAGTGCCTTGGCTCTAACTCGTTGACCCGTCTTTTCGTCTCTCCTCGACTGGACTCGACCTGTAGCCTTTTTTGGCCACTCGTCACCGTTTGTACGGTTGGGGTCCCGTTGGATTTTGCCCTGCTTTTCTCCTCAGATCCCAGAGGGTGCTATTGGCCTGCGCCCTCTGCGGCAGGTTTTGCAGGTTTTCACTTCGGGACAGGTCGTTCCCCTCCCCGCCCCTTACTCGTTTTTAGGACGCCCATTTCAGTAGACCTGATGGCGTCTCTTTTTTGTCTGATGAGGGCATTTGTTTAGGTTGGAAGATAGTTTCCGAGTTCTTTATAGGTCAGTTTTAGTTAGTTCGTTGTTAGTCAGGGTATGGTAGCGGCACCAGCTCCTTACAGGCCGGTGTGTGGCGGGAAAGAACGGCAGTTACAGTGGCTATTGCGCCGCTGTTTGTGGGTGCGCTCTTTGCCCAATACATCGTATACTCTGGCCCTCCTTACCGGGGGTCATTAGGGCTCGGCTGTCTGGCCGGCTCTATTATGGTGTATTGGGGAGAGAGTTGGAAACTCAGCACTTATTGGCGTAAGCCAATGAGATAAAGAAGTCATGTCGTGGACATGCGTAGCAGCAATAAGTCGTAATGTCACTGTTGGTCTGGCCGTTCTTTCTTATTGCCACCATACTTAGCTTAAATATATCATAATAAATAACGGTTGACCGATTTTAATGGCATTTCAGTGGTCTGTGTCGTTATTTCTCTGTGTCATTTATTTCTAGATAAGTTAAGTTAGTTCACAGTTATTTGTAAGGTTATTGTGTAATGATGTCATGCGGTCCGACATCAGATGATAGAAGGTTTATGAAGAGCGCGTGCGAATAGCGCAAGCGGGCGTAAAATTCTAGGCTGTTAGGATTGCATGGGCTTTACACAATGTTCAGGTTACTTAACAGTTAATAGGCTTGGGGGGGTTGGTCTTAATTAGAATAGTGGGAGTGTAGGGAGGAGCTAGCAGACATTTTGTGTGAGACAGGATATGCTTTCTGCCTCTTTCTCTCAGGATTTTCCCACCCTCCCTCCCCGAGTCACGTTTTCCCCACCCGTTTTTCTTTTTCTTTGCCGGTTGGGGTTTGTCAACCACTCTCTGTGGCGGGAAAGAACGGCAGTTACAGTGGCTATTGCGCCGCTGTTTGTGGGTGCGCTCTTTGCCCAATACATCGTATACTTTGTCCTCCTTACCGGGGGTCATTGGGGCTCGGCTGTCTGGCCGGCTATATTATGGTGTATTGGGGAGAGTGTTGGAAACTCAGCACTTATTGGCGTAAGCCAATGAGATGAAGAAGTCATGTCGTGGACATGCGTAGCAGCAATAAGTCGTAATGTCACTGTTGGTCTGGCCGTTCTTTCTTACTGCCACCATACTTAGCTTAAATATATCATAATAAATAACGGTTGACCGATTTTAATGGCATTTCAGTGGTCTGTGTCGTTATTTCTCTGTGTCATTTATTTCTAGATAAGTTAAGTTAGTTCACAGTTATTTGTAAGGTTATTGTGTAATGATGTCATGCGGTCCAACATCAGATGATAGAAGGTTTAGTCTGGGCGTTCTGCTGGTGCCAGTAAGCAATGTTTTGTAACATAGTATGTTCACAATTATCAAAGTTTTCTTGCATCACAGAAGCAGACGTGGATTTTTACTGTAATGCCAGATTGTCCTACTTGAAGCTACTTGCCTGTAAAATTGTAGTGGACGGAAGCTTAAACTGTTTAATAGACTGTTCCTAACATATAACATTGAAGTAATTTGTATTGTTCTTTTCAGTGACAGCCTTTACACATCTATAATGACATAGTATATTTTGCAGAACAGAGCATTTTATAAACTGTAAACAATGGCATACTGTAGTTGTAGTTCCTGTTAATGCTCATACTTTCAGAAACTAAGAAATTCATAATGAAACTCTGTTAGTGTGAATATTGGAGGTCATTCCGAGTTGGTCGCTCGGTATAAATCTTCGCATCGCAGCGATTTTCCGCTTAATGCACATGCGCAATGTCCGCACTGCGACTGCGCCAAGTAAATTTGCTATGCAGTTAGGAATTTTACTCACGGCTTTTTCATCGTTCTGGCGATCGTAATGTGATTGACAGGAAATGGGTGTTACTGGGCGGAAACAGGCCGTTTTATGGGCGTGTGGGAAAAAATGCTACCGTTTCCGGAAAAAACGCAGGAGTGGCCGGAGAAACGGGGGAGTGTCTGGGCGAACGCTGGGTGTGTTTGTGACGTCAAACCAGGAACGACAAGCACTGAAATGATCGCAGATGCCGAGTAAGTCTGAAGCTACTCAGAAACTGCTACGAGGTGTGTAATCGCAATATTGCGAATACATCGTTCGCAATTTTAAGATGCTAAGATTCACTCCCAGTAGGCGGTGGCTTAGCATGAGCAAATCTGCTAAAATCCGCTTGCGAGCGAACAACTCGGAATGACCCCCATTGTACTATTACCCATCTGTGCTACTGTATATGTGATAGCAATGATTACTAGGAATCACACATGAGTATATATATTGGCACAAGACATCATAAGATAGCCCATGGTATATTAAAGCAATACAGGAAAGGTACAATGGAATTACACAAGATGTGAGCCCCCTGGAGGCATTGTACAGGTACTACTGTAGCCACATCCTTAGATGGTAACTTTACCTAAACACGTTTTCCCGTCACCAGTATATGGGGGGATACAGGTACAGATGTAAGAACCATTGGTGTTTCTGCAAGAGGCATGTTTATCACAATCGGATCCAACTGCACATTCATCAACATCTTAAAAGAAGAAAAATGACAGTAATGAACAAATATTTTATTTCTCTGGGTAGTCATTATTATTTCCAGTGCACAATGCATTCCAAAAGGCATCTTATGAAGGTCAGTTAGCAAAATAAGAATACAGTTTTGTATTGTGTATAAAATAATTAGCTTACTATATCTAACAAGATGTTAAAAAGAAATACTCTCAAAGTGCACTACACCAGATAAGGGATAAGAGAGGGGTTTTAAATGATATCCACATAGGGTAAAATATTTTTCTACTACAATATTAAATCAAAAAATTGCTATAAAAACAGACACACAGTACTAATGTGATCTTTGTTGCTGCCCTAATTTTACCCCAATAAATCACATCCCAGAATTATGGTTTGCCCCTTGTATAGACTGGTATTATAGGATAGTTATTGACCTCTTTGTACCAATTAAATAAATGGATAAAATGGAACATACAGTATTATTATATTATTTTTTTACAAAGCAAAATAAACTAAAATGAACGTACCCAGACATATAGGTGAGGTGCCGTCCCAGCTTCCATGGTCGGTACAAAACATCCTTGAATCTCCAAGCAGATAGTAACCACTATTACACTGGTACGTGACTGTGCTTCCAGCAAAAAAGTCTTCATCAGTATTTACTCCATTGTTCAGGTGAGGAGGTCTTCCGCAGCTGATCCCTTACATAATTAAGAATTTTGAAGCAACTACATTAGTGTAATACATATACTGTATATCTTGGCATATTTTTTTAAAGAAAAGTCAGCCAGTTATAAATGAAGGCACCTGGCACACAACTTAAATTGAACAACTGTATGCAGTGCTACAAGTATGGCGGTACGAGGCGGTACTGCATACCGGTAAGAAATTTCCAGCGGTACACAGTACCTTACAGACACTGGGTGTTGGGGAGAGGAGAGTGCAGCATGTGCCTGCCTGCCCAGTCACTACCCTCCCTGAGTCCAGTGGCGGCAGCGTGTATTACATTGACTGAAACGCCGATCCGTGAGTCAATCAGAGCTCGCAGACCGGCAGCCAATCAGGAGCCGCCGCTGCCGGACCGCAAGCTCTGATTGGCTCACGGACCGGCGCCAGATCTGATATATGGGCCACCGTCGCAAGAGCACTTGGAGACTGGACTGAGGGCAGGAGAGGGGCAGGAGGGGCGCGTGCTGCAGTCTCCTCTCCGCAGCAGCAGCAGCAGACAGTGCCGGCCCCAGGCAGCAGCAACGGTGAGTTGCACTGCTGGGGGCATGTGTATCTGGCACTCTGGGGGCATATCTGGCACTCTGGGGGCATATCTGGCACTCTATGGGCATGTGTATCTGACACTGTTTGGGCATATTTGGCACTGTTTGGGCATATCTGGCACTGTGGGGGCATATCTAGCACTGTGGGGGCATATCTGGCACTCTGGGGGCATATGTGTATCTGTCACTGTGGGGGCATATCTAGCACTGTGGGGTATGTGTATATGGCACTGTGGGGGCATATCTGGCAACGTGAGGGCACATCTACCACTGTGGGGGCATATCTTGCACTGTGAGGGCATGTGTATCTGGAAAAGTGGAGGCATATCTGGCACTGTTTGGGCATATCTGGTACTGTGGGGGCATGTGTATCTTGCAAAGTGGAGGCATATCTGGCACTGTTTGGGCATATCTGGCACTGTGGGGGTATATCTGGCACTGTGGTGGCATATCTGGCACTCTGGGGGCATGTGTATCTGGCACTGTGGGGGCATATCTGGCACTGTGGGAGCATATGTGTATCTGGCACTGTGGGAGCATATCTGGCACTGTAGGGGTATATTTAGCACTGTGGGGGTATGTGTATCTGGCACCATGAGGGCATATCTGGCATTGTGGGGGAATATGTGTATCTGGCACCGTGGGGGCATATCTGGCACTATGGGAGCATATGTGTATCTGGCACTCTGGGGGCATGTGTATCTGGCACCGTGGGGGCATATCTAGCACCATGGGGGCATATCTGGCACTCTGGGGGCATGTGTATCTGGCACCGTGGGGGCATATCTAGCACCATGGGGGCATATCTGGCACTGTGGGGGCATATCATGCATTGTGAGGGCATATCTGGCATATGTGTATCTGGCACTGTGGGGGCATATGTGTATCTGGCACTGTGGGGGCATATCTGGCACTGTGGGGACATATCTAGCACTGTGGGGGCATGTTTATCTGGTAAAGTGGAGGCATTTCTGGCACTGTGGGGGTATATCTGGCACTGTGGTGGCATATCTGGCACTATGGGGGCATGTGTATCTAGCAACGTGGGGGCATATCTAGCATTTTGGGGGGAATATGTGTATCTGGCACTGTGGGGGCATATCTAGCACTGTGGGGGCATGTGTATCTGGCACTGGGGTATATCTGGCACACTGGGGGCATGTGTATCTGGCACCATGGGGGCATATCTAGCACCGTGGGGGCATATCTGGCACTGTGGGAGCATATGTGTATCTGGCACTGTGGGGGCATATCTTGCATTGTGGGGGCATATATGGCATGTGTATCTGGCATTGTGGGGGCATATCTTACATTGTAGGGCATATCTGGCATATGTGTATCTGGCACTGTGGGGGCATATGTGTATCTAGCACTGTTGGGGCATATGTGTATCTGCCACTATTGGGGGAATATGTGTATCTGGAACTATTGGGGGCATATGTGTATCATGCCCCCATTTTCATTAGCCACGCCTCATGTGGCCAGACTTATTTTTGGGGTGCGTGCACAGTACCAGTAAGAATTTTTTTCTACTTGCACCACTCACTGTATGCCACAATATGTGTGTGTGTGTGTGTGTGTGTGTGTGTGTGTGTGTGTGTGTGTGTGGGGGGGGGTGTATGTGTGTAATAATTGACTGCATATGCCACACGGCGCTAGATACAGATTTGAGACAAGGTGTGAAAATAGGATTTTAATACCTACCGGTAAATATCCTTTTCTCATAGTCCATAAGGGATATTGGGGGAAACTAGTAGGATGGGGTATAGATGGGGTCCAAAGGAGCCAGTGCACTTAAAAAAAATTCTACACTGGGTGTGCTGGCTCCTCCCCTCTATGCCCCCTCCCACAGGCAGTTATAGGTAAAAAATGTGCCCGAAGGAGAAAGGACATATATGAGAGAAGGAACATAACATGATACCAGAAAGGCTGGTGATATTTACACACCAGCACACCACTAACATACAACAACCAGTAACGGCTGGTAACAACAGCAACAGCTGAACAGGTAACTAAAGTCCAAGAACCTGCAGAAAAGTCCACGCACTGAGGCGGGTGCCCAATGGGGGTCATTCAGAGTTGATTGCTAGCTAGCAGTTTTTAGCAGCCGTGCAAACGCATAGTCGCCGCCCACGGGAAAGTGTATTTTCACTTTGCAGGAGTGCGAACGCCTGTGCAGCAGAGCGTCTGCAAACACATTTTGTGCAAAACAAGCCCTTTAGTTACTTATCCTGTGCGATGATTGCTGCGGCGAGTGACACGGTAATGACGTCAGATACCCGCCCAGCAAACGCCTAGCCACGCCTGCCTTTTTCCAGACACTTCCAGAAAACGGTCAGTTGTCACCCATAAACGCCCTCTTTCTGTCAATCTCCTTGCGGTAGGGCTGTGCGATTGGAATCGTCGCAAGAACCAGTGCAAAACCGCAATGGACTTCATACCTGTACGACGCCCGTGCGCATTGTGGTGCATGCGCAGATTAGCAGTTTTTTTCACTGATCGCTATGCAGCGAACAACGGCAGTTAGCTATCAACTCGGAATGACCCCCAATATCACTTATGGACTATGAGAAAAGGATTTACCGGTAGGTAATAAAATCCTATTTTCGCTAGCATCCATAAGGGATATTGGGGGAAACTAGTACGATGGGGACGTCCCAAAGCTTCCAGAATGGGCGGGAACGTGCAGAGAAATTTGTAGAACTTCACAAAACTGTTCTTCCCCGACCAGGTAGCAGCTCGGCATAGTTGTAAGGCCGAGATTCAACGGGCAGCCGCCCAGGAATACCACACTGATCTAGTAGTGTGGGCCTTTAGAGACTTAGGAACAGGTAAGGCTGCCAACACATAGGCCTGTTGGATAGTAAGTATAATTCAAGGAGCAATGGACTGCTTTGAAGCAGGGCAAGCCTTCTTCTGCGCATCATAGAGCACGAACAAGGAATCCGTCTTTCCGACCCAATCTGTATGCTTGAAATATATCGTCAAGGCCCGCACAGCAGCCAATGCCTCCAGAGGAGCAGAAGCATCAGTACTGGACGGAATCACAGTAGGTTGATTCAGATGAAACGCGGAGACAACCTTCGGCAGGAACTGCTGTCTAGTCCGGAGCAAGTATGGACTTTTGCATAATAAGGCCCCCAATTCTGAGACACGTCGAGCAAGAAGGTCTAAACTTCTGGCAACACTGCCAATTTCTTCTGAAAGAAAATGGTGAGAGCTGAAATCTGGACCTTAATGGAACCCAGATGTAAGCCCTTATCCACACCAGCCTGCAGGAAACATAGGAAACGTCCCAAGTGAAACTCTGCAGGCGGAAACGTGTATTCCTCGCATCAAACAATATATCTCCTCCAGATATGATGATAGTGTTTTGACGTCACAAGTTTCCTGGCCTGGACCATGGTTGCAATAACCTTTTTGGAAAGGCCCTTTTGAGCTAGGATGTTCCGCTCAACCTCCATGCCATCAAACGAAGTTGCCATAAGTCCGGGTAGACGAACGGTCCTTGTTGAAGAAGATCGCTTCTTAGTGGTAGAGGCCAAGGGTCTTCGACGAACATGTCCAGAAGATCCACTTACCACGCACTCCGAGGCTAATCCGGGGCAATCAGAATTGTCTGGACACCTTGATTCCTGATTCACTTTAGCACTCTTGGGAGCAATGGGATCGGAGGAAACAGGTAGACCAGCCGATGCTGCCAAGGCAACGCCAGTGCATACACTGCCCTTGCCTGAGGGTTCCTGGTCAACGAGCAATACCAGGGAAGTTTCTTGTTGAGACGAGAAGCCCTCATTTCTATTTGTGGGCAACCCCACCGGTCGATAATCTGCTGGAACACCAGATGGTGGAGTCCCCACTCCCCCAGTTGGAGATCGTGACGACTCAGGAAGTCCGCCTCCTAGTTGTCCACACCCGGAATGAAGATTGCTGACATGGCTCTTGCATTTCTTTCCACCCAGAGGAGTATGTTTGACACCTCTCACATGCAGGCTCTGCTTTTTGTCCCTCCTTGTCGATTGATATACGCCACCACCGTGGCGTTGTCCGACTGAACCTGGATCGCGTGATCCTTGAGCAGAGGAGACGCTTGAAGCAGAGCATTGTAGATCACCCAAAGTTTCAGAATGTTGATTGGAAGCAGGCTTTCGTGGGATGACCACCTGCCCTGGATCTGCACCACTTGGGTGACAGATCCCCATCCTTGCAGACTCGCATCCATCGTGACAAGGGTCCAATTCTGATTTCCGAAACTCCTGCCCTCCAGGAGATTGGAGGACTGTAGCCACCACAGGAGGGAAATCCTGGCCCGAGGTGACAGCCGAATTATCCGGTGCATCTGGACCACTTGCTCAGGAGATCCAATTGAAATGTTATGGCATGGAACCTCCCATATTGGATTGCCTCGTATGAGGTGACCATCTTCCCCAACAAACTGATGCAAAGATGGATAGAAACTTGAGCAGGTCGAAGCACCATGCGGACCAATTCCTGAAGTGTACTCGCCTTGTCCTCCGATAGAAACACCTTCTGTGCCACAGTATCCAGCAACATCCTCCGGAACAGGAGCCTCTGAGTTGGCTCCAGGTGGGACTTCTGTAAGTTGAGGAGCCACCCATGGTCGGACAGAAGACGGATGGTGTGGTCGATATGGAGCAACAAAAGTTCCCTAGATCTTGCCTTTATCAGGAGATTGTCTAGATAAGGCACCACTTTTATCCCTTGGATCCGGAGTTGAAGCATCATCTCCGCCATCACCTTCGTGAATACCCTCGGTGCTGTTGACAGGCCGAAGGGTAGTGCCTGGAACTGGAACTGATCGTCCAACAGGGCAAACCGCAGGTACGCCTGATGAGACTAAATCGGAATGTGGAGATAGGCGTCCTTGATATCCAAGGAGACCATAAATTCCTGGTCTTCCAGGCCCACAATTGCTGCACGCGGGGATTCCATCTTGAACTTGAACACCTTTAAATAAGGATTTAAGGCTTTCAGAGTCAGAATGGGTCTGACCGAACCATCTCGCTTCGGCACCACAAACAGGTTTGAGTAAAACCTCTTGCAGCAATGTGGTAGAGGTACTGGAACAATGACGTGGGATTGGACCAATTTTTGGATAGCCTGCTGTAACGTAACTTGCATATCCTCCAAAGCTGGTAAGCTTGATTTGAAAAATCGTTAGGGGGAGTACTGTTGAACTCCAGCTTGTAGCCCTGAGAAACGAGCTCCCTGACCCAGGCATCCTGGCAGGAGGACTCCCAGACGTGGCTGAAGTGACGCAGTCGAGCTCCCACCTCGAGATCCCCTTGGGGTGGGTTGGCACCATCATGCTGAGGCTTTAGTGGAAGCAGAACTGATGGACTGTTCCTGAGGACTGGTACTTGCAGGTTTCCTGGACTTACCTCTGGTACCTCTGGCTGCATTGGAGGCACCTCTGACCTTTGATCGAAATGTGCAAGACTGAAAGGACTGGACAGATGGTCCCAGATAGGAAGGTTTCGCCGGCGGGGCCCCAGAGGGGAGAAACATGGATTTCCCGGCAGTAACCTTGGAAATCCAGGCATCCAGCTCAACCCCAAAAATCCATTCCCCAGAAAAGGGGAGGGACTCCACATTACGTTTGGATTCTGCGACTGCAATCCACTGACGCAACCACAAGGCCCTGCGCGCTGACACCGCCATGGCCAACGTCCAAGCATTGATGTTCCCCATCTCCTTGAGGGAATCACAGAGGACACGAGTAGTGTCCTGAATGTGTTTTAGGAGGGTAACCATGGTAACTAAAGGCATATCCCCTGAGAGGCCCCCCTAAATTTGCTTGGCCCAAGAATGAATGGCATGGGTTATCCAGCAACCCGCAACGACCAGTCTTTGGAAAAGGCTGACTGCAGTGTATATAAATTTTATGGAAGTTTCTATTTTTCTATCCTCAGGTTCCTTCATGGCAAAGGAGCCTGGGACAGGTAGCACCGTCTTTTTAGAGAGTCGAGAGAGAGAGACATCCACCCCAGGGGGTTCCTCACAAAATTTTCTACCTTGAGGAGCAAATGGGAAAGTGTGCAAAAACTTTATGGACACTTGAAATTTTTTTGTCTGGATTCTTCCAGGCCTGTTTTCAGTGGCGGATCCAGGGGGGGTGGCACTCGGGCCCGTGCCCCCCCTGTCATTTGTGCCCCCCCGCTAGTGTCACTGAGACACGCTGCCGCTCAGTCCGGCGGCAGCGTGTCTCAGCTGTCGGGAGGAGAGCGCGGCTATCTGGCGGCGTGTTGCGGACTTCAAACCAGCCGCCAGTTCGTGAGCCAATCAGAGCTCGCGGACCGGCAGCCAATCAGGAGCCGCCGGTCCGCGAGCTCTGATTGGCTCACGAACTGGCGGCTAGTTTGAAGTCCTACACCACGCCAGACATAGCCGCGCTCTCCTCCTGACACCCTTAGAGCCAGCCGGGCAGAGAAGCAGCAGCAGCAGCGGTAAGCAGCTGCAGAACTGCTGTGGGGGGCATTTGTATACCTGCTGTGGGGGCAATTGTATACCTGGCACTGTGGGGGCAATTGTTTACCTGGCACTGTGAGGGCAATTGTTTACCTGGCACTGTGGGGGCATTTGTATACCTGACACTGTAGGGGCATTTTTGGATCTGGCACTGTAGGGGCATTTTTGGATCTGGCACTGTAGGGGCATTTTTGGATCTGGCACTGTGGGGGCATTTGTGGATCTGGCACTGTGGGGGCATTTGTGAATCTGGCACTGTGGGGGCAATTGTGGATTTGGCACTGCACTATTGGGGGCATATGTCTGTGTATCACGTTGCATTTTAATTGGCCACACTCACTATATGACTGCGGGCATTACTACAGGCAACATTACTACTGGGGGCAATACGGGCATTGCATAAGGGGCACCACTACTATGGGGTCTATATAAGGGGCACCAGTACCAGTACAGTGGACATTGCATAATGAGCGCTACAACTGTGGGCATTGTATAAGAAGCACCACCTCACATGCACCGAAGCCGCACGCAAATGTACTTCCCCTTCCATGGTGCCCCCCCTATCATTTTCTTCTGGATCCGCCCCTGCCTGTTTTAATAAGTTATCTAACTCTGGTGATTCAGGGAAAGTGACATTGGGCTTGTTTTGTACAAAGAAAAACAACTGCTGTGAAGAAGCATCCTCTAGAGGGAGCTGCAACACATCCCTTATAGCCAAAATGAGGGGTTTAATACCCTGAGTAGAATCAGTATCCCCACTAACGGGATCCGGGTCATCCCCATCATCCTGGACATCATTATTTGTATCAGAAAGTAGAGCAAGTAAACATTTCTGGGTACCTGCATGAGAGAGGGAAGGCTGTGCATCAGCCCTAGCAGCTAAATCTGTAACAGCTTGTTGCAGTAGCTGAGTTTTCTGCACATTAGCAGTGAGCTGGGATGACATATCTGACATCATAGTCTTAAGAGACCCTAACCAATGGGGCTCTGGACCCTCTCCCCCAGCCTCTTCACTAAGTTGTGAAGATTGACTACATTGCTCACAGGAAACAGGAGTCATTACACAATGGAGAGAATCTGGTGTGACATACACTGCACAGCTTTTGCTTACCCATATTCACAGTAAGTACAAACACATACACTTACAGATAGTTATAATGCAAGCCTGCTTTTCCTACTGTATGTGAGAGGAGATACACAGAGAGGGAAAAATACCAGCACAACCGGAGCTGCACAGCCCCAGTGAGACTGTCAGCTCTGTATCACAATAACACTAATAAATGCAGTCCTGAATAGGTTCAGAATAGTGTACACAAGCGGCTCTCCCCCTTTAGCTACACCCTGTACCAGTTTCCAGCATGTCTGTGAGGTAGGAAGCGCTGAGTGTGTACTGCTGATGGCTTCTGTAAGCAGAGGAAGGCGCTAAACGCCGCTGGTCCCGCTCTGAGGAAGCTCCACCCCTCCAATGGCGCCGGAGCTATACACAACATTTATACTGGCTTAGTCTCCCCTAAGCTTAAAACCTCACACAAGTGCTTGGGTAAGCATGTTTGAGCCAGTGTAGTCACGGGGGATCATAGCGGGACCCCCAGGGAGGGTCCCGTACATCGCGCCTGTGATCAGCCGCACTTTGAACCGGGGACTCCCCTAGCAGGGCTTCCGGTGTGTACTCACCACCGATGTCACCTTCAGGCAGCGTTAGGGGTGTGAGGCGTGCTGCGGCTGTGACAGCCAAGGCGCAGTGCCCTGCTGAACAAACAGCCCCTCAGGACGATGGTACTGCAGCAGGGAAGCGGCTCTGCACCTCGCAAGGCCAGTGACCGCCACCTCCCCCCCTACTAACTCCCACGGCGCAGGTATGCTGTTGCCCAGACAGCTTAACAACAAAAAAATAAAAGATTGAAATTAAATTGAAGAAAACTCTCTGGAGCTGCAGAGTGTGCATCCTCTCCTGAGGGTATTTTTTTCCAAACTGCCTGTGGGAGGGGGCATAGAGGGGAGGAGCCAGCACACCTAGTGAAGAAAATTTAAAGTGCACTGGCTCCTTTGAACGCCGTCTATACCCCATCGTACTAGTTTCTCCAAATATCCCTTATGGATGCTAGAGAAAAGTAATTATTAAATTGACCTTGAAAGTGAATCTTGTTTGCACACCTATTATCATAGTTTCCAAATTTCAGATTCCAGCGCTGCATCAGTTTTGCACTGGTAGTGCTTAAATAGACCTTATAATTGCAGCTCTGAATGATCACATGCAATCTACATTATACTATTCTGTGCTAACATTACTAAAGCCATGAGCCTCTAATGACATACAGGACAGCATGTCATTTGTATCATGCTAAAAGCTTCATCAGCCACTGGCACTCTTAAATTTCCCACAAATTCTCGTGAGTCACAGACATTATTTTATTGCAATGTGATAGCCCACCTGATACACTTCAAGGGCCGCATATGTGTCTCTCTGGCCTACAAAAGGGCCACAAATTGTTATATATTAAACAAATACGTAGGACAATAAAGAGACCCAATATGCCACATAAATAGATTTCACATATATAAAACATACCCTTTCGAGTTCCCTGTATGCCACTCAAATCCACACACACTACAAAATGCCACTCATTATGCCCACTTACCTAAAACACCCCTTTTAGAACAACAGCTATTCAGTAATGAAGTGTGGGTTTGGTGTTTGGCCCACTGGGCGCTAATAAGAAAAAAGTATGTGTGAACAATTAATCAAGGCAGATAAAGAGGCGGAAGCACGAAACGCGTCGGTGGCACCTCTTAGTGCAAGGAGTGACTATGTTTCCAGTAAGGATCTACAGGTCTACAGGTGAAAAGTTTTGGAACCCAGAAGGGTGTTCTTGGACACACCCCATTTCCACACCTCAGCGGCTCCATATCCACACACCGGGTAAGCTTTAAATACAGAGACAAATTGACCATTTGTTGTATCATCAACCTTTTGCAATACTATCATCATTTGGGTGTATGCACATCACCCTATTGTTTTTAATGCGTTCATTCCTTTTTAATGCTTTTACTATGTTTCATACATGTTTTTACACGCAACATAAAGTCTAATTAATTGTTCACACGTGTACTCTCGTCTACCTAGCGCCCAGTGGGCCAAACACCAAACCCACACTTCATATCTGTTCCCCAGGGATTACAGGAAAATCCCAGGTGTTAGACCCTATTCAGCAATGGGAATGTAGCTTTCCAGATCCACATAAACCATATCTATCAATTATTCAGTAATGTCTCTCGTACACTTATCCTAAATCTGCTCTTTAAGACAGAGGTTAAGTATGATGCTGCATATAACAGAGAAAAGAACTGATTAGCCATAGAGCAGGAAGGAGCTCGGGGGGAGGGGGGCAGCTGGACCTACCCACCAAATCACATACGTGACAGAGACAGATATATACATATATCTATATTTAAAATAAATATCTCTATCTATCGGGGGGCTGCAAAGGAGAGAGAGAAAGGACGAAGTGGGGGAGGAACATATGAAGTGGGAAGTGAGAATGGCGCAGGGCTTTTCCCAGAGGAGGGCCGGCCCACAGTAACTATCCACACATTGTAGGGGCTGGAGCTGGGTGCAGAGTGGAGGAATTCTCTGGAGGTGGGTGGAGAAGGGCTGTGGTGAGGGAGGAGTTGGAGCAGTCAGAAAGGGGAATATCTCCATCATGACACGGCCCGTGGTAGGCCTAGATGGCGGCCACACTGAGCCCCACAACCCAGTACATTGTCTGGTGCCTCTCTAATATTGCTGGAGCGAGACCCCCCATGCCCCTTCACCTTGTTCTGACATCTATGAGCGGCATGCACATATGTGTACTTGTATTGCTAAGATTATATGCAGTAATTAAAACCCCAGCCCACCTCCCCAGCTTCTTGTGCTATTTCTCAAAGCGTGTAATAAATTACTAACTTTCACAACGTGGCAGCGGTTGATCCCACTCTCCCATATTAAGACATTGCCGTTCGGAGCTTCCCACAATTTGATATCCTGGGTTACAGAACAGACTGATCTTGGAACCTGGCTTGAGCTCACTGATGGATGCACGTAAATGAGGAGAAGAGCCTTCCAAGGCAGGACAATCTACACAGTAATCAAACATTGACCATTGTTATTTTTAATATTATTTCTGGATAGGGATTTAGTTTTAACTGATGGAGGCACTACAATCCTTACCGGAACAGAATTTGCTCTTGTGGTCCACTTTTACTCTTCCAACAACACCTGGTAAGAAATCAGCCCAAGCTAATACATTTCCCTTTTGAAGATTTTGAGGACAAGAACTAGCCAAGGCTTTCACCTGGTGAATAAACAATTTAGTAAGATCAATTGTCATTGCTTAACAATGATTAGAATAGGCTAGTGTTAGTATACTCATCTTCTAGTCAATTACAAAATTCACATATATAAAAGTTAACCTGTTCAGGAGCTAGTGGATAATCCCATATATTAAGCTGACTGATTGAGCCAACAAAAGATTCGGCTGGGTTGAAGCCTTCTCCTCTTTGGTCTTGTTCCTGTGCAAGAACCAATGCACCACCACCTAAAACAGCAGAGTGTCACAATCAATATTAGACTATCTAGCAGATGATAAAATAGAATGTAAACACAAACCTCACAGCAAGTGCACCATATGCACCTAAAGTAAAATGACTGTTATGCAACATATTTTAATTGTTGTGAATTTCTATAATGCAGTTTTACTCATCCTTGGCCCTCAAGGCACACTAACAGTCCAGGTTTTAGTAATATCCATAGTAGAGCACAGATGAATACATCAAAATAATGGCGGTACTAAATAAGTTACCTGTGCTCACGTATGTCTATCCTTAAAACCTGCACAGTTAGTTTGCCTTGGGCACAGTGGTTGGGAATGTTATAATGTTTGAACATGCTTTTATTTTATTTTTACTTCAATGCATGCTAACACTCAGAATTTGAATGACTCCTAAGCTGTCTGTATATATGTTGCTTCATATACTTTATGTTAACACAATCATCATGGTAAAATAGTTTTTTATATTGATGAAGCATTTATACCCATTTTAATAATTGAACTGTTTCTGCAAAAACGAATAACCGGTTATTATAGAATCATCATTAGTAAATGATAGCTGTTAGTAAACTGACAATGAGAATTCTGATCATGCACAATTTTTAAAATTGTGTCATATGAAAAATCTATTTTTCCCATCAAAACTGGACTGTTTAGACGAACAAACAATTGTCACAATACAATTGTGTTTGAGTGGCCATGCATATCAAGCATGTCGTGTCCAAACAGACAGGGTTTAGATGTGTTAAATGGCTAAGGCCCTCATTCCGAGTTGATCGCTCGCAAGCTACTTTTAGCAGCTGTGAAAACGCATAGTTGCCGCCCACAGGGGAGTGTATTTTCGCTTTGCAGTTGTGCGAACACTTTTGTGCAGAACAAGACCAGCCCTGTAGTTACTTATTCTGTGCGATGATTGCTGCGACGAAGGTCCCGGTATTGACGTCAGATACCCGCCCAGCAAACACCCGGCCATGCCTGCGTTTTTCCAAACACTCCCAGAAAACGGTCAGCTGACACCCAGAAACTCCCACTCCCTGTCAATTTCATTGCGTCCGCCAGTGCTGGAAGCGTCACTAGAACCTGTGCAAAACCACAAAGCTCTTTGTACTTGTACAACGCACCTGCGCATTGCGGTGCATACGCATGCGCAGATTAGCCCCGTTCTGCCATAATCACTGTGCTGCGAAAATCCGTAGCGAGCAATCAACTCGGAATGACCCCCTAAACCCGTCTAAAGTTCTGCTTTGGTCAACATTGCGCACATTTCTTCTCGCAGCTCAGTTGGCTGCAAAAAGAAATGTCACCCTCAACCCGGCATCTAAATGGAGCAACAATTGAATTGCCCTGTATTGCGCCCCCTAGTGGTAGCCTTGCACAAAAGAAATTAAACTGGCACCATTGTGATTAATCTATTACTTAATTCTCCTCTGTCACCTTGGTAGATCTAATTTTGTCGACTGTGTAGATTTTGTTATTAATTCATGGTTGAAACCCACCAGGTATGTGCGCCCCTACTGATAAACCTTTTCCACCATCGGATAGTCTTCCATCAATGTACACTTTCCAGGACCCGTCAGTACTTGTCCAGGTAACAACAATGTGATGCCATTTGCCATCATTCACTGAAGGACAGTCAGTTATTTTCTCTTTTCCATTGACATAAAGTACCCATCTGCAAGGTAAAGAAAGCACCACAATGCTTATGTATATTACTTGTAACTGATGTACTCAAGAATAGAATTCAGAAACACGGTGGTCTCAAGAGGTTTCATCCAAATCTTTTGCACATAAATGAAAAGATTGCTTGCATGCAATCTGGAGTAATTTGTGGTAGTGTGTTCATAAGGAATGAGGTTATGTGACCGGCGGTCGGGAGACCGAATGCAAGGGGCTTCAGTGTGCTTCCTCTCCCCCCGCGTGCACCTCGCCGGACATCTCACAGCTGGGATCCTGGTGTCGGTATGGTGACCGGCGGTCCCAACCCGCTCATACAAATATGATGACAACCATGACCATAGATAGAGAGATCATTAGGGCCCACAAGATTCAACTAAATACTGTACGTTAAAAAAAAAGTTTGCAAAATGTCAAGTTGTTAAATAAACATAAACCATTCACAGTGACCAAAAGCAAGCATACAAACATGAAATACAACAATACAAGCAATATGAGCTTATACTGGATTTATATAAATAAATCCCTGGTAAGATAAGAAAGCCAAGAAAAAAAAAACCTTCTTTGCCATGACCAAAAATGAAAGGTTTGATGGCAAACCGGTTGTGCCAAAACACACAATATCATACAGAAAGAAACAAAAAAAAGTTGGTTACATCTGGATAGATGCAGAAAACTTGAGAAATATAATTAAAACTAATTAATGTGTATTAATATCACTTAATATATAATGTCACGCATTAAAGACGCGTAATATTAAAAAGGAATTATCACAAATAAAACTAATGTGCACTAATGCTGTATGCTACATTCCACCACCTCTCGCACAACATCCTAGATCTCTTTCATATCCCACCTCTTTTTCCGTCCCCTGCTCCTACCTGCCTTTCCATCCATGTCGGTTTCCCCAGTTTAAAGCCAAATATATTGACCCTGCTTTGCAGTATGTTTATTGGAAATATCTTGTAAATTATATGATTTGGTTTTTCTTATCTCAGCTCATAGTGTTCTTATGCAATTGTGGTATTAGTGACATATGTAATTGCCACACTCATGTATGGCACTACTTTTGAAATAAAAACAGTTAACAAAAAAAAAAACATACATTACTGTATGTAAAAAATAGGATTTTAATTACCTACCGGTAAATCCTTTTCTCATAGTCTGTAGAGGATACTGGGGTTACATTTAGTACCATGGGGTATAGACGGATCCACAAGGAGCCAGTCACTAAATACAGGTGCTATTCCAGAGGACTGGAAAAGAGCAAATGTAGTTCCACTGCACAAAAGTGGAAGCAAGGAAGAAGCAAGTAACTACAGACCAGTAAGCCTTACATCAGTAGTAGGGAAAGTAATGGAAAAACTATTAAAAGAAAGAGTAGTGGAATATCTTAAATCAAACAATTTACAGGATCCAAAACAGCATGGATTCACTGGTGGGAGATCATGCCAAACAAATCTTATTTACTTTTTTGACTCTGTGATGAAAATAATAGATCAAGGGGGAGCTGTAGATGTAGCATATCTAGACTTTAATAAGGCATTTGACACTGTCCCACATCGCAGACTGCTAAATAAACTTGAAAGCCTGGGGGTGGATTATAAATAAGTTAAATGGATAAGAACCTGGTTGCAGGATAGGAAACAGACAGTCGTAGTTAATGGAGTGCAATCTATGGAGGGAAATGTTACCAGTGGAGTACCCCAGGGATCTGTACTTGGTCCAGTTCTCTTTAATATCTTTGTTGGTGACATTGCAGATGGTATTGAAGGGAAGATATGCCTTTTTGCAGATGATACAAAGATATGCAACAGGGTAGACACACCGGGAGGGGTCAAACAAATGATTAATGACCTAGGTAGGCTTGAGAAATGGTCAAGAACGTGGCAACTACAGTTTAATGCTAAAAAATGCAAAATCATGCACTTGGGTCTCAAAAACCCAAAGGCTAAGTATAGTATCAAGGGTACTATAATGGAAACTACTGAGGAGGAAAGAGATTTAGGAGTCACTATTTCAAGTGACTTGAAGGCAGGAAAGCAATGCAACAAAGCAATGAGAAAGGCAAGTCAGATGCTTGGTTGCATAGGGAGAGGAATCAGTAGCAGGAAAAAAGAAGTGATAATGCCACTGTATAGGTCATTGGTACGGCCCCATCTGGAATACTGTGTCCAGTTCTGGAGACCCTATCTCCAGAAGGATATAAATACATTAGAGAGTGTACAAAGGAGGGCAACTAAAATGGTGCATGGCCTACATCACAAAACTTACCCGGAAAGGCTAAAAGATCTTAACATGTATAGTTTGGAGGAGAGAAGGGAAAGAGGGGACATGATAGAAACTTTCAAATATATCAAGGGTCTTAACAAAGTTCAGGAGGGAAACATTCTTCAAAGGAAAAGAAGTATTAGAACTCGAGGGCATACATTGAGACTGGAGGGGGGGAGGTTCAGGGGAAATTTAAGGAAAAATTACTTCACAGAAAGGGTAGTGGATAAGTGGAATAGCCTCCCATCAGAGGTGGTAGAGGCTAAGACTGTAGGGCAATTTAAACATGCTTGGGACAGGCATATGAATATCCTTACAAAGAATTAAGGTTAAAAAAGGGTTGAGATTGCCTAAAGGATAAAATAAAAAAGGGGCAGACTAGATGGGCCAAGTGGTTCTTATCTGCCGTCAATTCTATGTTTCTATGTTTCTATGAGCCATGGGCACTTTAAGAATTTGGTAGTGTGGGCTGGCTCCTCCCTCTATGCCCCTCCTACCAGACTCGGTCTAGGAAACTGTGCCCGAGGAGGAGGACATACTTTGAGAGAAGGATATGAAGGATAGTGGTGAGATTCTGAACCAGCACACACAAACCAGAGGAAAGCTATGCTAACCCAACTTTAAACAGGAACAGCAACAGCTGAACCAACAATACTTAACAAAGTAACGGTGCAGGAAGAATGAAGCACCGGGCGGGCGCCCAGTATCCTCTATGGACTACGAGAAAAGGATTTACCGGTAGGTAATTAAAATCCTATTTTCTCTTACATCCTACAGATTACTGGGGTTCCATTTAGTACCATTGGGATTTACCAAAGCTCCCAAACCGGGTGGGAGAGTGCTGAGGTTCCTGCAAAACTGATTGATCAAACTGAAGGTCCTCAGAGGCCAAAGTATCAAACTTGTAGAACTTAGCAAACGTGTTCGAACCAGATCAAGTAGCCGCTCGGCAGAGCTGTAAAGCCGAGACACCTCGGGCAGCCACCCAGCAAGAACCCACCGGCCTAGTAGAGTGGGCCTGTACAGATTTTGGAACCGGCAAACCTGCCGTGGAATAAGCATGCTGGATAGTGAGCCTGATCCAGTGTGCAATTGTCTGCTTTGAAGCAGGACACTCAATTTTATTGGGATCATAGAGAAAGAACAGCGAGTCGGATTACCTGTGACGAGCTGTCCTCCTTACGTATACCTTCAAAGCCAACACAACATCCAAAGACTTTGAAGTAGTAGAAGTGTCGGTGATAATCCGAACCACAACAGTTTGGTTAATGTGAAACGCAGACACCACTTTAGGAAGAAATTGCTGACGAGTTCTGGGTTCAGCTCTGTCCTCATGAAAAATGAAATAGGGGCTCTTGTGAGACAAAACCCCAGCTCTGACACACGTCTTGCTGACGCCAAGTCCAACAGTGTGACGGTCTTCCACATAAGATATTTTACGTCCACCTCCTGTAACGGTTCAAATCAGTCCGACTGGAGGAACTGCAGCACCAAATTGAGATCCCAATGTGCTGTGGGAGGCACAAAGGGAGGTTGGATGTGCAGAACACCTTTCAAGAACGTCTGGACCTCAGGGAGAGAAGCCAATTGTTTTTGAAAGAAAATGGACAAGGCCGAAATCTGGACTTTTAGTGAGCCTAGACGTAGGCCAACATCCATACCTGCCTGCAGAAAAAGCAGGAAACATTCCAGATGAAGTTCCACTGCAGAAAAATGTCTGCTCTCACACCAAGAGAAGTATTTCTTCCAAATACGGTGGTAATGCTTAGACTTTACCCTCTTCCTGGCTTGGATCATAGTTGGGATAACTTTGTTAGGGATCCCTCTTCTGGCTAGAATCAGCTGTTCAACTTCCATGGCATCAAACGTAGCCGCGGTAAGTCCTGACAGACGAATGGGCCCTGTTGCAGAAGATCCTCGCGAAGAGGTAGAGGCCACGGATTTTCGAGAAGAATCTCCAGAAGGTCCGCGTATCAGGCCAGTCCGGAGCAATGAATATTGCTTGAAATTTTTCCATTTTTACTCTTTTTAGATTTCTTGGGATCAGAGGAAGTGGAGGAAAAATGTACACCATCTGATAGACCCATGGAGTCGTCAGAGCGTCTACCGCCACTACCTGTGGGTCTCTTGACCTGGAACAATACCACTTGAGCTTCTTGTTGAGACAAGAGGCCATCATGTCAATTTGTGGATATCCCCATCGACTTATCAAGCACATGAACACTTCCAGGTGAAGGCCCCACAACCCCGGGTGCAGGTCATGTCTGCTGAGGAAGTCTGATTCCCAGTTGTCTACTCCCGGAATGAAGACCGCTGACAGCGCCACAACGTTTTTTTCTGCCCAGAGGAGAATTCTTGACACCTCTGACAATGCTGCTCTGCTTTTCGTTCCGCCCTGTCAGTTTATATACGTCACTGCCGTCACATTGTCCGACTGGACCTGAATGGCCCGATCTTGAAGAAGATATGAGGCCTGCAGAAGGGCATTGTATATGACCCTGAGTTCCAGAATGTTGATCGGAAGGATGACTTCCTGACTTGACCATCTTCCTTGAAACTGCACGCCCTGGGTGACTGCTCCCCAACCTCTGAGGCTTGTGTCCGTGGTTAACAGGATCCAGTCCTGAATTTTGAACGTCCGACCCTCAACGAAGTGAGAAATCTGTAGACACCACAGAAGGGAGATCCTGGCTTTTGGCGACAGACAGATTCTCTGATGCATGTGAGAATGCAAACCGAACCATTTGTCCAACAGATCAAGCTGGAAGGGTCTTACGTGAAAACTTCCGTATTGAAGTGCCTCGTAAGAGGCCACCATCTTCCCCAGAAGGCAAATGTATAGATGCACTTATATCCGGGTTGGCTTCAGGACATCCCGAACCATCGACTGGATTACTAGTGACTTTTCCAATGGAAGGAACACTTTCTGCGACTCCGTGTCCAGTATCATTCCCAGGAATGGGTGCCTTCGTGTTGGCTCTAGGTGAGATTTCGGAAGGTTCAGAATCCACCCGTGATCCTGGAGAAGTTTGGTTGCGAGACCAATGCTGTCCTCTCCCTGGACCGCGCCTTTATCAGAAGATCGTCCAGGTATGGAATTATATTCAGTCCCTGTTTGCAGAATATAAACATCATCTCTGCCATCACTTTGGTGAATAGCCTCGGTGCCGTGGAGAGACCAAATGGCAGGGCCTGGAACTGGTAGTGACAGTCCTGCAGTGCAAACCATAAATTAGCCTGATGAGGTGGCAGGATAGGAATGTGAAGGTACGCATCCTTGATAACCGGAGACACTAGGAATTCACCTTCCTCGAAACCTGAGCTCACCACTCTCAGAGACGCCATCTTGAACTTGATCACTCTTAAGAACGGGTTCAAGAACTTGAGGTTCAGAATCGGTCGTTCTGAACCGTCCGGTTTTGGTACTACAAACAAGTTGGAATAGTACCCCTTGTTGTGTAGATGAGGTGGAACTGGAACAATGACTTGAGTCTGTACCAGTTTTTGGATGGCATGCTGTAAAGTTATACTTGCCGCTTGTGAAGCTGGTAAGCCCGATTTGAAGAATCTGTGAGGTGGGAGCTCTTGGAACTACAGTCTGTAGCCCTGGGAAATAAGATCTATGACCCAGGGATCCCAGCACGAACTTGAATAGATGAGACTGTAGAATTTTAGTCAGGCTCCCACCTGACAGTCCTCCAGACATCGCGGTCCACGGTCATGCTGAAGGCTTTGAGGAAGCAAAGCCTGAGCATCTGCAGTTGCTGGTTTGCGTGGTTTACCTCTTGCGCCTCTGGAGGCTGTAGAAGCACCTCTGATTTTAACCCTTAAACTTGGCCATCCGAAAGGACTGTAAATTTAAAGCTGAATAAGCTTTCCTGGCTGGGGGAGCTGCGGAAGGAAGATACATAGACTTACCCACAGTAGCTTTGGAGATCAATTTGTCTAGTTCGTCTCCAAACAATGCCTCTCCTGTGAAGGGTAGGCCTTCCACGCCCTTCCTGAAGTTCAAGTCTGCAGTCCACTGGCGTAGCCATAAGCCCCTGTGTGCTGACACTGCCATAGCGGTGGTGCATGCATTAAGCAAACCTATCTCTTTTATGGCTCCCACCATAAAGTTCACAGAGTCCTGTATATGCTGCAGGAGTAAAACAACATACCCCCTAGAAAAGGAATCTAACCCCTCAATTAGGTCACCTGACCATTTAGCAATGGCTTTTGTGATCCACGCACATGCAATAGTGGGTCTCTGGGCCACCCCAGCAGCTGTATACAATGATTGGAGTGTAGTCTTTTACGATCAGCGGTGTCTTTTAGGAAGACTGCACAGGGGACAGGCAATATAATTTTTCGTGATAGCTTAGAGACTGATGCGTCCACTATCTTTGGATTTTCCCATTTTTTCCTATCCTCCAGAGGAAAAGGAAAAGATAAAAGCAACCTTTTAAGGATCTGAAATTTCTTATTAGGATTAACCCACGGTTCTTCAAACAGGGTATTCAATTCCTTTGATGCAGGAAAAGTGACTGAGGACTTCTTTTTTACATTAAAATAAGATTCCTCACACTCCTCTAACACCTTATCGGGAATTTGCATAACATCTGATAGCCTCTATGAGAGCCTCTCTTCCCTGTGACAGAGTAGAACCCCCCCCCCCTCCAAATCCACCTCGCCCCCTCCATGTCTGACCCGTCAGTGTCAGACTGCAGTACATGGGCCAGAGATCGTTTTTGCGGACAAATGGGAGGGGACTGAGATGCTGGTTTGGGGATTGAGTCTCTATTCATAATCTCATCCACAGTCTGTCTTAAGTATTGCATCTCTTTCTCATTGCGGGATAATTTCGTAGAAATATTGGAGATCATTCCCTTACTGAAATTTACCCACTCCGGTTCAGCTCCGTTATTCTGGGAAAGTGTAATGCCCTGAGTACGCAGTAGTGAGCCCCTGGTGAAGAGGAACACTCCACTGTACAAGAAACACACTCTGCCTGACATAATGTAAATGTGACAGCACACACACACACACACACACACACACACACACAGGAAAAGGTTAAGCACAATTAACCCACAAAGAGCCCTTTAGGGAGATACAGAGTTATCTGGAGCCAGTCCCCACTGTGCCCTTAAAGCTTATGCCAAGCTTAGCTGGGTCGCAGACTAAGTACTCTGATAGGAGACTTAGTACACTAATAATCGCTCTCCCCCTGCTATGACCCCCTGGTACCACTGAGCTAATATGGAGTCTCTCCGGAGGAGCAGCGCATCTCTGTCAGTCAGCGTCTGTGTCCACTGCAGAGGGAAATTGGCACTGGTGAGCTGCTGGATCCGCTCATAGTGAAGGCCCCGCCCCTTCAATTGCGCACGGTCTTCCTGCTTTTTTTTATACTGGCTGAGGTAATCTGGAGCCTAAAATGGAGAGAAAACCATTTTAAGGCTGTTTTTGCCAGTGTGGGTACTGTGTACAGCGTACTGAGACGCAGCTGTGTACTGTGTCTGGAGACGAATTCCGCCCCGGTTAGAAGCCGTGCGTCTCTGTACCCTCATGCCACCATAATTGCCAGCGCCCCACTAACCGGGATGCTGGCTTAGTACTCACCACTCTTCATTCTTCTGGCTCTGTTAGGGGTGGCGGCGTGCTGCGGGAATGTATGCTCGCCGTGGTGGAGCTTGCAAATAGTTCCCTCAGGAGCTCAGTATCCTGTCAGTGGGGAACGGGACCATTAACCCTTCAAGAGGTTGGGCCGTCCACCGTCCCCCCTTAAGTCCCAAGAAGCAGGCAGGCTGGTGTCATCCAGCCCGGCCTTAAAACAACAAACATATAAAATAAATGCAGAAAACTCTTCAGGAGCTTCCATAAGCGTGACCGGCTCCTCCAGGCACATTTTCTAAACGGAGTCTGGTAGGACGGGCATAGAGGGAGGAGCCAGCCCACACTATCAAATTCTTAAAGTGCCTATGGCTCGTAGTGGACCCGTCTATACCCCATGGTACTAAATGGAACCCCAGTATCCTCTAGGATGTAAGAGAAATGTATTTAGAAAGAAGAAATGAACACACAAACCGGACCTGTATGCCAGAGTATTCTATTGAACACAACGTAACCAGTGTCATTTGTATCCATAAAAGATTAGTTCTTATTATCACTAGGCCAGTTAGAACGCACAAAGGAATAGTATTAGCACATTTTAACATTAATATAATCCCACTGTTATTGATCTTAAAATAAATCTTATTTGGTTATACAGTGGGGAATTATAAGGGTAATGAATGACACAAAGGTGATGACATTGGTAGCTGATTACTGTCTCTGAATATAATAAGCCACTATGTTGGTGAAAGTATCAATATTGTGGAAACCATCACAACTTTCAATAGGATACATTCTTATATCTGAAACATGAATTGTAACATGGAATGATTGATGTGACAGTATCACCATGTTACTCTGTGTGATGTATGGAATACTGTATCCCTTTTGGTGATTCTCACTTTTCAAAAAGTTGGAATAAACTTATTTATTAATGCATTCACTTTATTTGTTTCTGTGTAACTACTGTATATTCTGTTTGTATGACCATTCAACGGGTTTATTGATCTAAATTGCATAGCTCCAACATCTCATTTCTTCTTTATATCCTGTTAGAGAATTGGGCTGTGCATCATATTTATTAAATGTCCAGCACGCAATCAATTTGCCGGCTGTAAATACCCCACTCCTTTCCTGACAGAAAGTAATGGGATTGTTGTAAAATCACTGACATGGTGGTTCTATATGTTACTGCTTCTTAGGATAGCAAGACAACTTAGGTAATTATAATTAAATACAGAGTAATGTCAAGTGGTCATAAGTGATATTGAGGCTGAGCAAAATGGCTTTAGACAATATTATACGGATTAAAGTGTAAAACGGCAATAGTACACAAAGACTCCCCAGAAACATATTGGTGTAAATGTCTAAATATCATGCACCACAAGTAAGAAAAGTAGTTCATTTCCACTAATTGTCCTTAACTTGCCACTAATTCAGACCCAGGTCTGGAGTTTTATCCATTGTGCCTCCTAGCCTCTTGGCCCTGCTGTCCTCACCTTAGAGCTCGAAGGTTTAAGATTTTCCCACAAACTATCTGTATAAAATATTTATTTTCTAGAAGTATTCAGAAATGACAATGATCACAATTACACACCACTTCAGCAGAAATAAAAATAAAACACCCTATCAAAACATGGAGTCATGAGGGGAATTGCCAGCAAGAAATAATAATAAAAAAAAAAAACCCAGCTGCAGGGTTTTGCTATTGAATTAGAGGACTTTTTTTTACACACCTCCAGAGCAGGTCTGATTTTTCCTAAAATTATTATTTTTGTGACTTGCTCTGGCGCCCCGGTGGCATCCAAGAGGACTAATTATGATGGGTTTTATCAGCTATCAGAACTTTACATGCGGGGCATTGCTTTTTAACATTTGTAAGGTGAAGGGAAATACACCTGTATCAGGGTTATGGGTTTTTATGAAAATGGAAATCACGAAGGTCTAGCATTGAGTACCAATTTACAATGAGGAAGTAAAACCTAATCTAGGCATAGGGAGGAGGAGCATAGGTGTAACAGCCTCTTAAACCCTGTCAAGTTAGCTGTTTTTATACCACCCCCCCCCCCCCCAACACACACACACACACACACACACAATGCTCCAGTCACAATCCTAGCTCTGCACAAATACGGTAATCTATCTACCTCAACTAAAGAATATATTAAGGAAGTGATTGACATGAAGAGTAAATTAGGGCTGCTATTTTCTCTAGTCCTACTCAGCTCATGATGTCAGGCTCTATACTGCTAACAGTATTTGCCTCTAAATTTAATCTATTACAGAGCTGCCCGACAGTGTTCCACTGCTGCGTCTTGGAACGCAGTAGCCAATAAGAGAAACACAAAGGAAGCATCTATTTACACAAGACACCTCCTGTAGCATTTGCATATATTCACACAGCAGCTGCGTCTTGTGTGGCCTGCGTCCACCTCTAAATTAGCCTCTATGTAGACTGTGCTAAGTGGATAAGGAACTTGCCTGGACCTGGAGGTTCATTTTGATAGGAACTGTTCCCATTTCATTAGTAGTACCAGTGTAAGTGTAAGCTATACCCATACACACAGCATCTCACATATGACATTGCGTTAATGGTGCAATACAGGTTAATTAGACGGCTGCTTCAACCGGTATGATTGTAATTGGTAAGCACATGTATTTGCAATACTTCTTTATTGGCAGGCAGCGATACTGTATGATTGCTATAATTACTGAATCACATTAATGAGTTAACTGTCAAGAACGTTAGTAAAACTGTTAATTTATATAATTTCTTCTTTATGTTTTACATTTTCAATATGCAGCTGTGACTTTTTAAAATCAATACATATATGTAAATTACATTCAATCTCCCAGTATGTACCCAAAGAAGAATCCCCCCCCAATTTCTCTATGCAGATTCAGGCACCTGAAAGGGTTAAGTCCCAGTCGGACTGATTAACTAAAAATGTACTCATTTAGGTATAATAGATAAATGGTGGAGGATGCAGACATCTGGCCCCACTGTTCTGTTTATCAAGGTAAAGGAAATCAATGATAATATTAGCATTAGTGTTTTAATTACCCGTTATAGTCTGTGAGTAGAAATGCATTATCACTGCCGTTGTCAATAGCATATGATATTGGTGTTCCATAATTAGTGGCATCAGAAGATCTCATCCAGAAAGCACAGGTGATGGCGCTCAGTGTGGGTAAAATGCTATCAAGCATGACATAGCCATATATCCCAGAGACTTCAAATTCCAGATTAAATCCAGAGGACTGTTCTGCACCAAACAAAAATATTTTAGCTTTGCGGTTCACAATTTTAAAAATAAATATAGCAAGATCTGTTTACAAAATAATTGAGATGGTTCATGTTATTTATATAAAGATTAAAAAGAGCAAGATAAATTAATTCTGCTTAATAATAAGGTGAAAAGAATGATTTGCTAATTGTTAATCCCACGTAATACATGGTGAGCTAGACACATTGGGCGGTATTCAATTCTTTTCACCCTCTTCCACACCTGTTCTGTTTCTGCTGACTGGCGTGGTACAATCATTTCAGCTCGCTACCCCTGCGGTAGTGAGGGTACCCAACCTGTTACACAGCTAAACCTGACTACTATGGGCGCTATATGCGCGATTACGGGAACCACATTAGAAAGGAAATTGGGCGTGATATATCATTTGAATTCCCTCCATTAGATTAAGGGGACTATTTAGTTAGTGTTAAACAGTTTAGGCATATTTTTGTATCGGGGCTATTCAGAGGTGTAGCATGACGCCATGGTGCCCGAAGCAAGTGCATGCTATGACGTACCCTAGGACAGTGGATTGGGGCATGATGGGTCCACTGGGGAAATGCAATGTTTGGGTCCCGAGAAATTGTGCTTCCTGTGGAAAGCCACTGACTTTAGCATAAGAGAAAGAAGAAGATTGTGAGTTAAGAGGGCAGATGTGCAAAATTATGTGGATAGTGTGAATAGGGCAAAAGAAAAAGAGGGAGATTTATAAAAGCTTGGAGAGAGGTTAAGTGCAGAGAGATAGAGTACTAACCAATCAGCTCCTAAATTTCATTTTTCAAACACAGCCTGTAACATGACAGAAGATGATTGGTTGGTACTTTGGGGTAGATGTATGACAAGACATTAATGGGGTAAAGTGGTATCAGTGCACCTTATGTGCGCTAATACCACTTCTCCCCATGGTCTGTATTATTGTGGTGATGTGTGGTAAATGCAGGGGCAATATGCGCCTCTTTTAATATCAGTGCTATCTTTTTGAGATGTGCTTGCTGATGTGCCCACCAATGTGTGAATGGACAGTGGCACTGGAGGGAGAGAGATAGAAGAAAGGTAAAAGAAGAAATAGAGGATACAATAAAGATATATAAAACACATAAAATTAGAGGGAGACCTACAGAGGGAGACATATAGAGGGAGAAAGGCATGGACACACACAAAGAGCGACACAGATTCAATACACAAATGCGCAAAAACAGGGGCGGTCACAGAGACAAACACATTTGGGGGAGGAGAAGGGGGTGCTGGAGTAGTGATATAAAAAGCTAGTACTGCGCACAAACAGAAGAAATCTGTCTGCCACTGCATCCATATTAAAAAGCATGCATTCCTGAAATACAGAAAATAAAAAAATAAAAAACCTTACCAATGAACTTACCAATATTAGAAGAAACCTGACTCCTAAACCAGCATGTGTACTCCTCTAGTATGACAGCAGGGAAAGGGACAGCTGAGGAGTTGCTGAGGAAATGCAGGAAGAGAGCAGTGCTCCACCACCTCCACCCATGCTATGCCCCAGAGGCTATTTACCAAAAGCTTAAGCCAGGTAACATAGAATATGGCATTTGTTTGCTCTCAATAGGGACAGTGATGTGCAGCAACTGAATTATCTCCAGAAAGCTCAGCCTTCCTGAGCTTGACCCCAATAGCTAATGCTATCTAACGATGGCATTAGCGACTGAAGACAATAGGGTACAGTATCGATGGAAAGGATCTCAACCTGTAAATTCTTTCCTTCACTGTTGAGATAAGGCAAAAGAACTCTCGAGGGGACACGGTCATCGCTGGACAGCCTCTTAATGAATGGGCATGGCTGTAATAGTACATTGCGGTGTTCATTCATCTGTTATCGCCGCAAATAGCATGCTATAGAGCAGTGATCGGTTAAAAGTAGCTATAGAGGTTGCTGCAATCATTTATTGTTCTAGGAATTGCAAGTTACATTTCAAAGCTCAGTGTTTTTTTCTGCCTTTTGATTTGATTGTGATTACTAAAAGGTAACATTAAGCAGAACCTAAACATCCTAATGCCTGGTAATACTAGAGGAGACAATGTTGAGTTGCTAGTCTCTTGTGTAGATCTTAAACTTACACAGACTCATTCCAGCTTAACTTGAAAATTATTTCAGTTTTTTTTTTAAGTTTCAATCCAGGCCTGTGGAGTTTTTAGTATTTTGGGGGTTAACTGAAAATAGAAATCTCTATCAACTGAACACCAGCAAAGAATAATCAAATAGTGCCAGTAGCATACAGATATAGATAGAATATGTGGATCTAACACCAGAAACCAAAATGCATTTTCAGCAGTAAACAAAATGAGTAATACCTGTTTCACACCTGCTTCCTGCAAATCCTGGTGAGCATTTACAAATATAAGAATTTATGCCATCTATACACTTAGCCAGGTTAAGGCAGGGACTGGATTCACATTCATTGATGTTAACTTCACAGAATTGTCCGGTAAAACCCTTCACACACTGGCACCTACAGTAAAAAAAAACAAAAAAAAAAAACCAATATCTTACAAGTACACAAAGAAACAGGAGAACATAACAAAGCTATGAATGCACCAAAATACAGTAAGTAGATAATTGTATTTGTATTTTTAAATTATGCATATACAGTAATTGGCTCATCAGTTATTATATTCAAGATGTGTTATAATATGAGCACTCTCTTACCCCTTTCTATATAAAGTGATATCAACTTAATTTTTGGCTGGTTTTTGCTCATAAGGAATATTGGGGCAGATGCATTAACCTGGAGAAGGCATAAGGAAGTGATATGCCACTAATAAGTGCAAGGTGATAAATGCACCAACCAGGGTTGGCTAGTTTAAACCACCTTGGTATTATTCCACTTTCCTGTTGCTTGTGGTCTTCATCTAAGTAAGCTGAACCAATGCAGTAAATCACACACACAACAAAGATATAGGGAGGTAAATCAGATAAGAGAGGCAAAATCTGCACCATTCCAGGAATAATTTTTCAATGAATCTGTGGTGTCGCAAGTGTCATCTTATGAATGGTGGACGAGCCAAAAAAGCGCTATTGAAAAAGTTAATCCTAATGTATTTCCCATTATTGAACAACTTCTGACTGCTCAATCATCTTCAACTAGTGTAGAAAGAATTTTTTCTTCTTTTGGTTTAGTTCATTCAAAGCTTCGAAACAGACTGGTAGCTGAAAAGGCATCTAAACTAGTGTTTTTATTCAAAATGTTTAATGCCAGTGACATATCCAATGCTAATGCTTAACTACTTCTTTTTTTTTTGTTTGTGCGTTTCTTTGAAAAGTACTTTTGCATGTTTTAATTATATTTAGTCTAAAATTGGTTTTATTGAAAGATTTCAAATAAATCATATCAAAGCCTATTAACTTTGGATTGGTAATGTTAGAAAGCATTAAAACATGGTTGACCAAGGTTTCTAATACATAGCAATGTTTTGCAGATTATAATAACAAGGATTCAGGGCCATTTCTAGCCAATTTGGCTCCCAGTGCGAGATTGAAAAATGCCCCCCCCCCCCATAATCACATAAGAAAAAATGCCCCCCCCCCCATAGATATAAAGAGGAAAACAATGCGCGCGCGCTCCCGGCAAGGGGGCGTGGCCTCGTTAAAATGGGCATGGCTTTAAGATGGGCGTGGCCTCATCTGATCTCATCATCCTCGTTAATGCAAAAAAAAATTGGTTTAAACCAAAAAAAGTAGGGTTTTTTTGTTTTGTTTTTTAAACTGTTTTTTTTCAACCCTGGCACCAACCAATCAGCTCCAATATGTAAATTAATAGTTAGGAGCTGATTGGCTTGTGCGTTTATCACCTTGCACTTATCACTGGTTTATCACTTCCTTATGCCATCTCCAGGCTTAATACATCTGCCCCATTGATTGTGTAATTGTTCGACTTTTCTGCTAATATACTGTAATTGCATGTCATTCTATACTACTGTAACTATGGGGGTAATTCAGACCTGATCGCTGATGTGCATTTTCGCACAGCGGGCGATCAGGTCCAAACTATGCATGCGTATGCACCACAATGCGCAGGCACGTTGCACAAAGCAGATTGCCACCCAGCAATGGGTTTGTGCGATGGATCCGTTCGCACGGGCGATCACAAGGAGATTGACAGGAAGGTGTTTGTGGGTGTCAACTGACCGTTTTCAGGGAGTATCTGGAAAAACACAGGCATGTCCATGGGTTTGCAGGGAGGGTTCCTGACGTCAATTCCGGTCCCGGACAGGCTGATGTGATCGCAACAGCTGAGTAAGTCCTGGGCTGAGCAGAGACTGCACAAGATCTGTTTGTACAGCTCTGCTACACATGTGTTTGCACACTTGCACAGCTAAAATACACTCCCCCTGTAGGCGGCGACTATCTGATCGCAGCAGTGCAAAAATCGCTTGCTAGCAATCAGGTCTGAATTAGGCCCTATATATTTCTATCAAAAACCCACTAAGGTACTATGATTCAAACAGCAAAACTCATGCTCTTGATAGTACCCCTCCCCTTTCTCTACGTGTGATATAATGGAACGGCACAAAATATTTTGGTGTACTGTATTCTTGGGCCCAGAACTAATACAGAATTTCAGGCAACTGAATTGGCACATAGGTAATCTATGCTAATACTTATGGCTGAGACTAGGATTATATTTCCACCTTTGTGGAAATCCCCCCCACCCTCCACGCCAGCCCAAGGTCTCAATATGCCACATGGCAGTAGGTGACAGTGCAATGCAGGGGGATGCAAAGGTTGAAAAAAAGAGGTAGAGGCGGACAGCAGAATGAAGGGGGAGGCAGTGAGTGACAGGGGGAGGCAGTGGGTGATAGGGAGGAGTGACAGGGGAGGCAGTGGGTGACAGGGAGAGGCACTGAGTGACAGGGAGAGGCAGTGAGTGACAGAGGAAGCAGTGGGTGACAGGGAGACGATGACAGGGAGAGGCAGTGGGTAACAGGGGTACAAGAATAATGTCCTGTGCAGTGCTGAGAACAAGAAGCATGAACCTTGGTGGGGCAGGAACACAGCAGCCTCTGCTCTGTCCGTGATGGCCCCCGCACCTTGTGCATTCCTCAGTTCGGCACTCGGTCAGGCAGACTGAGAGTGCCAGTTGCACTAGTTGTGAGCTGCCTTTAATTCACAGACAGCAGTGAATCAGAAATAATGCAAAGCTGTCTGTAAATTAGAGGCAATATGTGGATGTGATCATCAGCGCTAAGAGGTGGCAGGACTCCTCTATATGTCCGGCACACACAAGGTCAGCCCTGCCTACCTAAGGTAAGGGCAGTGGTGCCCATCCTGCTCTCTGAACTGGGTTATTCATCTGACATTGCTCAAAATAGTCTGCGGGGGGACCAGGGGATAACTCATTGCTGGTGTGGGCAGCAGAATGGCTCCTTTGTTCACAGGGGCCCCAATGCAATGCACTTGCTGCACCAATGGTAATTCTGCCTCTGTTCAAAGAATCCAAAGAGGATGTTCTAAGGTTTTGATTGATTAACATTTAAAACCAAGAGAGAAATTCCAGTTACAGTTTTCAGAGAAAAGAATTTCAAATATTGCGTTTGTGCATTTTTACAATGTTTCCATCAAAGAATAGTGAATACTGCATCACAAATATTGTTCTTTCTGTATTCCAATTCTAATCATTAAAAGTTAATTTAATTACATAACTATAACAAAATAATAATTAAGCTTGCCTCGAAAATTATTCTTCTTTTTAGCTTCTTAGCAAAATCCCTTTTAGAACACAAGTATTAGAGCACTGCTAATGTAAGGACTTTTTCAGACACCATTATACCTAACTACAAGTAGCTAAACATACAATGAAAGTGATAATCAGTGTCCCGGGTAATCTCAAAGTGTGTACACACGGGCAATTTTTATTACGATTTGGACTATATAGTCAAAATATTAAGAAAATATAGTGCATATTGCATCATGTGTATAGTCCTTGCGATGCCGATGTGCGGTCCCGCAGGATCACCATCGCAAGGAAAAATAGACTGTGCAGGCAGTCCAACATGGACTGTATCGGTGATGCCGGGCTCTGGCCACATCGAATAGTCAATCTTGGTCTGTACAGCACATCGCACCGTGTGTACACGCCATCACATAGATCTTGCAGCCTTGCAATAGCAAATGGTCATCACCTGAAGCTGTTAATTCCATCAATGCAGGAGGCCCCATTCTGGCACGGTCCACTTTGACATTCATTAATGTTGTGTTCACACAGTTTGCCAGTATAACCAAAAGGACACACACACTGAAAGTCTCCTTTCAGATCTTTACATTCGCCATTGTGTAAGCAAGGTTTTGATAAACACTCATCTATTTCAATTTCACACCGTGTGCCTGAAAAAAAATCAAGTAAAGCAAGTTAATATTAATAAATAGTAAGCACCCCCTTTGATTACTTGGATCTATACAAAAAAACACCTTGCCTAGCATAATATTTGCCTAAACCCACTAGCTACATAGATCTGTACTGTATGCAGTATTTGTTTATTTTCTATAGATTCATAATTGTTTGGGCAACATAAAGTATACTTACATAATTGGCCCTGTAAATGTATTAGATTTACTTATCAACACTGCAAATCTAGTCCAACACTGTATCCTTTCCAAATTAAACTCAAGAGTCTATTTAATGTCCAGCAGTCAGCCAAAACTCAGGGTTTGGATTTCATAGGACTTCAAGCAATTTATTAATGTGTAAATTAGAGATTCTCTAGCTTTAACCCATTTAACAGATATCACTCCCATAGACGTCCATAGGGATGGCAGAATTAGGGAATTTATCAAGATTGCGTTACTTTTAACATTGGATCATTTACCACCAGAGAGGCTTACTGGATCCCTGGTTGGGTCACAGCATTATGTGCCTACCTTAGCCATGCTTGCACCGGCATTGCTAGTGAAAAGGGACAATTAGCCGCCTTGGTATTATAAATAGCCATGGTACTTTATTATGCATTGCTGCATTTAGCAATGATACATAATGATAGTTACAGGCGAACTGGCAACAAATTATAAATAGGGGGGAATTCAAGTGTTTACCCGCACCTGATCTCCCGTCTAAGGTGACAGGAGATCGCAGGGTGATATTCAACTGTCCCCTGTTATTGCGCTGATCAGTCGGCAAAACCCGAATAGGGATAGTCTGCTGAGGAGGTTGGGGTTATGGTGGTTAGGGTTAGGCTGCGGGAGGAGTAGCTTAGGGTTAGGCTGTGGGGTGGGTTAGTATTATGGTTAAAATACTTACCAGATTTCGTAGGGATTTGGAACGTTGGGATGCTGCTTTGACCATAGAGATCTTGTGCACTGGGTTATCGATACAAACCCACTCCTATATATTTTATTTATTATTTATTGGCAGTTATTTATATAGCGCATATTCTGCAGCGCTTTACATAGAATATTTGGCCATTCACATCAGCCCCTGCCCCCAGTGCAGCTTACAACCACATGTACACGCAACACACATTCACAATAAGGTTAATTTTTGTTTTGAGCCAATTAACCCTTGCAGCATAATTGTGGGAGGATACCGGAGTACCCAGGGGAAACCCACACAAGCACGGGGAGTATATAGAAACTCCACACAGTTAGGGCCATGGTGGGAATTGAACCTATTACCTCAGTGCTGTGAGACAGTAATGCTAACTATTACACTGTCCGTACTGCCCATATACAGTATGACAGCACTAGCCATGTCCCCCTTACCCTGTAACCTGCGAGTGCTGAATTGTACAATGATACAAAGCTCATCAAATAAACCTTCTTTAAGGTATATATATAGGAGAGAGAGATAAGGAGAGAGAGAAGGGATGAGGTACTGTAGGAGACACAGAGAGAATGAGAAAAGGAATGAGGTAAGATAGAGATGAGTGAGAGGTGGGTGGGGGTGTGGTAGGAGAGATAGGGGGGAGGAAGAGCGAGAGACAGAGAGAGAGAGAGAGAGAGAGAGAGAGAGAGAGAGAATCTTATTTAACATCTGCTATAAAAAAAATGACCAGGTAGAATCTGAGAAAGCACCAAACATACTGCTTGCGTGAAGACATACACTGAATTTGCAACTGCAGTAATTATGTATGAAATTAAATTGTATATTAAGCTTTGTATTGCATGTAATGAAACTCAAATCAATATTTTATCTTTGTCTTGATTGCAACTGTATATAAAGACTATTTAGCATAAGGTCACTTACACGCTTGGTTACTTTACGCCTGTAAAATCATCTAATAAGTAGTCTTCTACCAGGGAATACCATGGGATCATAATAGCTATATTCTCTGATACTGAGGTTTAATGCTGAGACAATAGACATCGGGAGTAAGCCCTGATGCTTAGAAAATTGTCATTTACTATTCTCTGCAGGTGCTAAGACAGAATGCTGAGGCTGGATATCTGCAGGATGCATTACATTCTCCGTTCTGCCACTGGTATCAGAAAGATTAACTTACACTTTTTTATGGAAGCAGCAGGATGTCTTGTACAGTATTTAGCAATAACGATTAGGGATACTAAATCAGGCCTTTTCATGTTATTAGGTATAATGGAAAAATACGGTAATATTATACTGTAATATTACAAGCAAAGATAGCCCACATACTGTGACCAGAGAAGGAAAATGTATTTACAGTAATAGGGCTTAGGGGTATATTCAATTGCTGTTGAAACTGCCGTCTTGTAGGAAAGACGGCAGTTTACGTCTTTTTCAGGTCGGAAGGGGTTCCGACCTATTCAATCCCCGGCTTTTTTATCCAAGTCGGGGAATTCGACTCGTCGGAAAGCACGTGGATCGGCAGAATAGCTGCCGATCCGCGTGCTTCTGTCGGAATCCGACCATCTCAATCCGACTTAAAAACAAGCCGTATAGAGATGAGGGAGCTGAGAGCAGCGGGGAGACAGGGAGAGCAGCGGCTATAGCAGCGTAGCCTGAGGATGGGGCACCACCGTCGTTCATGGCAGCGTCCACCCAGCTCTAGCAAGCGAGGTTCCCGCTTGCTGGAGCCTGGACATTGCTGTGAGGTCTGGCTCGGTGACACTTTATGGAAGACCATGGTAAACATTTTAGTTCACGTATGCATGCAGTGCAGCGTAACCGGGGGATGGGGAACCACCGCCGCTCAGGACAGCGTCCTCCCGGCTCCAGCAAGCGAGGTCCCGCTTGCTGGAGCCTGGACGTTGCTGTGAGGTCTGGTGGCGGTGCACCATCCTCCTGATGCACTGTGCTGTATCCACTGCTCTCCCCCGTCTCCCCACGGCTCTCCCCCTCTCAACACCTTCATCTCAATCCGACTTTTTTTAAAGTCGATTGAGATGGTCATTGAATAGGTCCTGTCTTGAACTGAATATACCCCTTAGAGCAGTGATTTTCAACCTTTTTTTTACTCGCGGCACACCGAACAATATTTTAAAATTGCCAAGGCACACCATCAGTTCCCCACAGAAAAAAAACAAAAAACACACATTGGCCCTCACAGTAAAAACAAATCCACACATACATTGGCCTACACTGAAAAAAACACATCACATTACTAAACATAAATCATGTTGCTCCCTACATAAATCACAAGGCCCTCTACATAAATCAATCACATTGCTCCCCACATAAATCATGTTGCTCACACATAAATCAATTACATTTCTTCCCATATAAATCCTGTTGCTCCCCACATGAATTATTCACATTGTTCCCCCCATAAATCCATAAATCCTTTTGTTCCCCACAGGAGAAATAACATAACAAATATTAGCCCCTACCGGTCAGCTGTCCTCCTCCCTGTCCCTCAGTGGTGGGGGTTGTTCATAGTGGATAGCTGAGAATACTAAGCAGCGGGCGGTCGGGCAGGTGTGGATGTGGGTGGGCAAGGAAAGCTGGTGGGCTGGCTGGGTGGTGAGACGCGGCGGCCGTGACCTATGATATCACAGCGCCATGTCATCAAGGCACAGGTCACAGCCGGATCATGACTGATCCTCTAAGAAGAGCCTGGGCCAACAGTTCACTCTGAAGGTGCAGGAAGCTGCTCTGGCTCCGCGGTACACCTGCAAATGGTCGCGGCACACTAGTGTGCCACGGCACACTGGTTGAAAATGCCAGCCTTAGAGAGTTAGATCTGATGCTGAGGTGGATGGAACATGGACATACAGTATGTGCTCCCAGTGATGTGCGGTCAGGGTAAGCAAGGCAGGTAGGCAGAACCTCACCTGTCAAACTTCAGAATACTCCAGAGTTTTGACTATAAAAATGACTAGAATAATACAAAGAAGATGTTTATAAGTTATGTGTGTGTAAATCTGGCTCTGATACTAGCCAGTGCCTTGCCAGCCATTGACCCCACCCCATGTAACTGTGTGCTCCCACCCTGCATGCCTGAAAAAATTGCATCCAGATGTGTCCTCATACACCAAGCCTCAATGCGCCATGCAGTGCCAGTGGCGACCCTAGCCAATTTGATGCCCTATGCAAAATTTTGGATGTGCCCCCTAGCACTGCCGCTAGTTCTGCATCTGACCCAGCAACACTCAGGCAGTGGGGCCCACTGGGAGGTTACTCTGTGCCTCTGTGGGCCAGTCCAACCCTGCATAATGCCCCAAAGTAATGCCCATAATACACATAATTCCACACAGTAATGCACCTTACACATATGGCCCACATTAGTAATGCCCATAATACACATATTACACATAATTCCACACAATAATGCACCTTACACATATGCCCCACATTAGTAATGCCCATAATACACATATTACACATAATTCCACACAGTAATGCACCTTACACATATGAACCACATTAGTAATGTTCATAATACACATATTACACATAATTCCACACAGTAATGCACCTTACACATATGCCCCACATTAGTAATGCCCATAATACACATATTACACATAAGTCCACACAGTAATGCACCGTACACATATGCCCCACATTAGTAATGCCCAAAATACACATAATTCCACACAGCAATTCACCTTACACATATGCTCCACATTAGTAATGCCCATAATACACATAATTCCACACAGTAATGCACCTTACACATATGAACCACATTAGTAATGCTCATAATACACATAATTCCACACAGTAATGCACCTTACACATATGCTCCACATTAGTAATGCCCATAATACACATAATTCCACACAGTAATGCACCTTACACATATGCCCCACATTAGTAATGTCCATAATACACATATTACACATAATTCCACACAGTAATGCACCTTACACATATGAACCACATTAGTAATGTTCATAATACACATATTACACATAATTCCACACAGTAATGCACCTTACACATATGCTCCACATTAGTAATGCCCATAACACACATAATTCCACACAGTAATGCACCTTACACATATGCCTCACATTAGCAATGCCCATAATACACATATTACACATAATTCCACACAGTAATGCACCGTACACATATGCCCCACATTAGTAATGCCCATAATACACATAATTCCACACAGCAATTCACCTTACACATATGCTCCACATTAGTAATGCCCATAATACACATAATTCCACACAGTAATGCACCTTACACATATGAACCACATTAGTAATGCTCATAATACACATATTACACATAATTCCACACAGTAATGCACCGTACACATATGCCCCACATTAGTAATGCCCATAATACACATAATTCCACACAGTAATGCACCTTACACATATGCCCCACATTAGTAATGCTCATAATACACATATTACACATAATTCCACACAGTAATGCACCGTACACAGAAGCCCCACATTAGTAATGCCCATAATACACATAATTCCACACAGCAATTCACCTTACACATATGCTCCACATTAGTAATGCCCATAATACACATAATTCCACACAGTAATGCACCTTACACATATGAACCACATTAGTAATGCTCATAATACACATATTACACATAATTCCACACAGTAATGCACCTTACACATATGCTCCACATTAGTAATGCCCATAATACACATAATTCCACACAGTAATGCACCTTACACATATGCCCCACGTTAGTAATGCCCATAATACACATATTACACATAATTCCACACAGTAATGCACCTTACACATATGAACCACATTAGTAATGCTCATAATACACATATTACACATAATTCCACACAGTAATGCACCTTACACATATGCTCCACATTAGTAATGCCCCTAATACACATAATTCCACACAGTAATGCACCTTACACATATGCCTCACATTAGCAATGCCCATAATACACATATTACACATAATTCCACACAGTAATGCACCGTACACATATGCCCCACATTAGTAATGCCCATAACACACATAATTCCACACAGCAATTCACCTTACACATATGCTCCACATTAGTAATGCCCATAATACACATAATTCCAAACAGTAATGCACCTTACACATATGAACCACATTAGTAATGCTCATAATACACATATTACACATAATTCCACACAGTAATGCACCGTACACATATGCCCCACATTAGTAATGCCCATAATACACATAATTCCACACAGTAATGCACCTTACACATATGAACCACATTAGTAATGCTCATAATACACATATTACACATAATTCCACACAGTAATGCACCTTACACATAAGCTCCACATTAGTAATGCCCATAATACACATAATTCCACACAGCAATTCACCTTACACATATGCTCCACATTAGTAATGCCCATAATACACATAATTCCACACAGTAATGCACCTTACACATATGCCCCACATTAGTAATGCCCATAATACACATAATTCCACACAGCAATTCACCTTACACATATGCTCCACATTAGTAATGCCCATAATACACATAATTCCAAACAGTAATGCACCTTACACATATGAACCACATTAGTAATGCTCATAATACACATATTACACATAATTCCACACAGTAATGCACCTTACACATATGCTCCACATTAGTAATGCCCATAATACACATAATTCCACACAGTAATGCACCTTACACATATGCCCCACGTTAGTAATGCCCATAATACACATATTACACATAATTCCACACAGTAATGCACCTTACACATATGAACCACATTAGTAATGCTCTTAATACACATATTACACATAATTCCACACAGTAATGCACCTTACACATATGCTCCACATTAGTAATGCCCCTAATACACATAATTCCACACAGTAATGCACCTTACACATATGCCTCACATTAGCAATGCCCATAATACACATATTACACATAATTCCACACAGTAATGCACCGTACACATATGCCCCACATTAGTAATGCCCATAATACACATAATTCCACACAGCAATTCACCTTACACATATGCTCCACATTAGTAATGCCCATAATACACATAATTCCAAACAGTAATGCACCTTACACATATGAACCACATTAGTAATGCTCATAATACACATATTACACATAATTCCACACAGTAATGCACCGTACACATATGCCCCACATTAGTAATGCCCATAATACACATAATTCCACACAGTATTGCACCTTACACATATGAACCACATTAGTAATGCTCATAATACACATATTACACATAATTCCACACAGTAATGCACCGTACACATAAGCTCCACATTAGTAATGCCCATAATACACATAATTCCACACAGCAATTCACCTTACACATATGCTCCACATTAGTAATGCCCATAATACACATAATTCCACACAGTAATGCACCTTACACATATGCCCCACATTAGTAATGCCCATAATACACATAATTCCACACAGCAATTCACCTTACACATATGCTCCACATTAGTAATGCCCATAATACACATAATTCCAAACAGTAATGCACCTTACATATATGAACCACATTAGTAATGCTCATAATACACATATTACACATAATTCCACACAGTAATGCACCGTACACATATGTCCCACATTAGTAATGCCCATAATACACATAATTCCACACAGTAATGCACCTTACACATATGAACCACATTAGTAATGCTCATAATACACATATTACACATAATTCCACACAGTAATGCACCTTACACATAAGCTCCACATTAGTAATGCCCATAATACACATAATTCCACACAGCAATTCACCTTACACATATGCTCCACATTAGTAATGCCCATAATACACATAATTCCACACAGTAATGCACCTTACACATATGCCCCACATTAGTAATGCCCATAATATACATATTACACATAATTCCACACAGTAATGCACCGTACACATACACCCCACATTAGTAATGCCCATAATACACATAATTCCACACAGCAATTCACCTTACACATATGCCTCACATTAGTAATGGCCATAATACACATAATTCCACACAGCAATTCACCTTACACATATGCTCCACATTAGTAATGCTAGTAGCTTTTTTTTTTTAATAAAACTTAGTTTGGCTTGCTGGTGTGCTTGCAGTCAGTGTGTGCGCCCATGCAGCTCCCTAGATCCGTGACTGCGTTTAGTGAGATGGGGGTGGCAGGATGGGTGAGTGCTTGCACTCGAACCCGTTAAAGGGGCACACGTACAAGGGATATGACCTCACGGGGTATGCCGTCCTTTGGAAGCCTCATCCTTTATTTTAGCTTGCTGGTTGAACACAAAGTCCAGATACTGCCATACTTGCTGATTATACAAAAATATCAGTATCAAACATGTAGCAACTGTTCATTCTCTTCACTGTTCAGTGTGTTTGCTGGTGTCTGTTACTCCCAGCAACTGCATGCCCTTTATTTTATACTGCGGGAGCAATAAGCTCTGCTCTCCATTCTGACGCATCTGAAATTCATAACTGAATAACCGCTTGCGCTAATTAATTGAAGGCAACATGACATGAAAACACACAAGTTAATTAATTAAGATAATTTTAATGTCTATAAAATCAATTATATATGAGTTAACTAGACACAATCATAAAAAATTGAGTTAATTAGTATGCGCATACAAATAAAAAAGCTAAATGCTAGACCTACTATTTGAGCATAAGAGGTGGATCATATAGCTACTTGTGACCACAAAGGACTGATTCAATAATCATAGGTTGACAGTGTCCTGAATTTTCTTCTCAAAAAAGGACAGTCCCATTAGATGTGCTCATATAAATTTGTTTAAGTAAATACCAAATGTTAGGTTGAACTAAATAATCAAATGTGGATGGTTCTTTTACATGTGATAAAGCTATCCAGACAACATGGAGGAAATAGGTATATCACCCGGGGCTTGGTGCACGGCAAGCACCTATAGAAGAAAGCTCCCGTCTGCCACAGTACGTGAGTGGCGTACTCCGTCTCCCACTGTGTCAGGTTCTCATGCACACACCTTATATCGCTTTGAGAGATAGAGGTTGGTCCGGCTCCCGGAGCTCTGCGCACTGCAGGCGCTGATCAGATGGTTTTGCTCCCGTCTTTAAGCCGCCGCATATAGCGTCCTCCCGTCTCCCGTTTAACAGTCTCGAGCAGCGTTGCACATCAATAAGGACCTAGATGCAATGTCCACTGGGTCACAAAAGGGCACCTTCTTTGACGCGTTTCGCTTCTAATTGAAGCTTCCTCATAGAGTTTTACTCTATGAGGATGCTTCAATTAGAAGCGAAACGCGTCAAAGAAGGTGCCCTTTTGTGACCCAGTGGACATTGCATCTAGGTCCTTATTGATGTGCAACGCTGCTCGAGACTGTTAAACGGGAGACGGGAGGACGCTATATGCGGCGGCTTAAAGACGGGAGCAAAACCATCTGATCAGCGCCTGCAGTGCGCAGAGCTCCGGGAGCCGGACCAACCTCTATCTCTCAAAGCGATATAAGGTGTGTGCATGAGAACCTGACACAGTGGGAGACGGAGTACGCCACTCACGTACTGTGGCAGACGGGAGCTTTCTTCTATAGGTGCTTGCCGTGCACCAAGCCCCGGGTGATATACCTATTTCCTCCATGTTGTCTGGATAGCTTTATCACATGTAAAAGAACCATCCACATTTAATTATTTGGTTCAACCTAACATTTGGTATTTACTTAAACAAATTTATATGAGCACATCTAATGGGACTGTCCTTTTTTGAGAAGAAAATTCAGGACACTGTCAACCTATGATTATTGAATCAGTCCTTTGTGGTCACAAGTAGCTATATGATCCACCTCTTATGCTCAAATAGTAGGTCTAGCATTTAGCTTTTTTATTTGTATGCGCATACTAATTAACTCAATTTTTTATGATTGTGTCTAGTTAACTCATATATAATTGATTTTATAGACATTAAAATTATCTTAATTAATTAACTTGTGTGTTTTCATGTCATGTTGCCTTCAATTAATTAGCGCAAGGGGTTATTCAGTTTTGCTTTTGGTACACCTGGTTTTAATCAGGTGAGATTGTGTTGGCCACATCCACAGGCCACTATACCCTGTTTGCGGCTATTCAGATTGCATGAGTTGCGTGAGCAAGTTTAGATTGTCTTGTGTGGATTGGGTGTGAGTATAGATCTAGACACCCATCCACAACTGTTTTAACATAATTATTATTAATAGCGCCAGACACTAGTATTAGTATTTTGAGCATCTGAAATTCATGCTGCACTGACAATTCATATAGAACTAGCGCAACGCAACTTACAGACCACGTTAGAGTTCTGGATGGCAGGGGAATTTTACGGCATGGACTGAGAAATAAAGTGTGGGGACAACACTGCCCATGTTATATCCTTGCAGACACCTGGAGTTTGCACATGGTTAAGGGACACAGGATAGCAGGGTCCCCCTCCTCAATGTGCACAAGCAGTATAGGTGATGTCAGATTTATGTAGAGCAGTCTTCCAAAATACACATGTGGTATCATAAGGAGCCATCAAGTAATAACCTTATATAGTCAGTGAAAATGTCACAGGTCCAGGAATTGCAGTTACTGGGCTTCTGCTGTCTGAGTTCTCACAAGTCAGAGGCATTCAAGTATGTCTGATGGAGTTCAAGGGACTGCCTGCATTCTATTTGACAAATGTAAACAGCAGTGTATACAAATACTGATTGAATACATTTAGAAAGTAACAGATAGTTTGCAGAAAGTCCCTTCCAGAATGAGATACTGCAGGGACATGCTTGGATGCCCTAGGCAAATGCCTAGCCTGCCTATAGCCTAGGGGCGGCTCTGGTGACCGAGAGAGCTGCACCAAGCACTGCAGATGACACTAAATACGACTCAATCTGCACCAGAGACGTCGGGTTGTGATGTTAACCATACAAGAATTAGTTTTAAATAAGTACAAAGTTGCAGATGAAGCACAACAGAACTTGTCTTTAAAAAAGCAGCGGCTGCTGCAACATAGTACTTCCTATACAGATTCAGACTCATTCACACGCAGATGTACAAGTCTCGTTAAGCAGTTTTGTTGCATGTGACTAAAACGCATATTTGAGTAAAAAAAAATATGCTCAGCGCAACCCGAGTTGCACGGGACCTTGCGCGATGAGTAAAACTGTTTGGCGAGACTGTAGCAATAGTAAGGACACAGATGTATATTCGTCCATCTGCAGAGTTGTATGCCCCCTATCCATAGGCTTACTGTAGTTTTCTACTTGACATCATCATTATCAGTGCGCACCAGCACCATGTGTAACTCCGCAAAGCCTGCAGTTCTTTCACTGCACCCACAATGAGATTTGCTTACTGGCACACACAAGTACAGGCCACTCGTACATCTCCAGAATGTGCACGAGTAGCATATGACCCTGCTACACCCCTACGTGCGTACATGTGTATACTGAGCATACCCATTGCACAAACAGGCAAGGAACCCTCTGCCAACAGGTATACATTTATCTCACACCAGGCACATTATACTCAAACAATAGGATCAGGAAGACGGGGGTAAAATGACTCATCATGTATCCAAGAGTATCAGATATTTTGAATGAGACAATCTGTAACTATTGAACATGTCTGCGGGCATGCATAATGATGTAATTTATTATTATAACCTCACCAAGTGAGAAAATTAGGAATTGGAGCGTTACCACATTCTGAGCCTATTTTATTTTTAATATAAATAATGTCCTACATTAAAGCTGGGTACACAGAGACGATATCGGCCCAAATCGGATTGACATATTGGGCATATCGTTCAGTATGTATGCTCTTTATGTGGGTGCCCACGGCTGGTTGTGCTGCACGGCCAACCAGGTGATATCACATTTGACCTGGTGTATGCTAATGAAGGATGGCTTCATTAGATTGTTTTGTACCCAGGATTCGATATGTTGGCCTGTCGGCTTACATATATTGGCTGGGTACACATCACATAATGTGTACCAGCTTTTGTAACACAATTTCTACTAAGTAAATCTTATACACTAATAGCCTTAGATGCAATCACTGTTGAATGTCATATTATTATCTAATAGGGATTAAAAATAATAATACAACCCTGAGAATTTTTACATAATTGGTATTTAATATACCTATTAGGGAGGTCATGAGTTTGATTCCCGCCATGGCCCAAACTGTGTGGAGTTTGTATATGCTCCCCGTACTTGCGTGGGTTTCCTCCGAGTACTCTGGTTTCCTCCCACAATCCAAAAATATACTGATAGGTTAATTGGCTCCTAACAAAATTAACCCTTGTGTGAATGTTTGTGCGTGTATACAGTATGTGGTAGGGAATATAGGGGGTCATTCCGAGTTGTTCGCTCGGTAATTTTTTTTGCATCGCAGCGATTTTCCGCTTAGTGCGCATGCGCAATGTCCGCAGTGCGACTGCGCCAAGTAAATTTGCTATGCAGTTAGGAATTTTACTCACGGCTTTTTCATCGTTCTGGTGATCGTAGTGTGATTGACAGGAAGTGGGTGTTACTGGGCGGAAACTGGCCGTTTTATGGGTGTGTGCGGAAAAACGCTACCGTTTCTGGGAAAAACGCGGGAGTGGCTGGAGAAACGGAGGAGTGTCTGGGCGAACGCTGGGTGTGTTTATGACGTCAAACCAGGAACGACAAGCACTGAACTGATCGCAGATGCCGAGTAAGTCTGGAGCTACTCAGAAACTGCTAAGAGAGGTGTAATCGCAATATTGCGAATACGTCGTTCGCAATTTTAAGAGGCTAAGATTCACTCCCAGTAGGCGGCGGCTTAGCGTGAGTAAATCTGCTAAAAGCAGCTTGCGAGCGAACAACTCGGAATGACCCCCATAGATTGTAATCTCCACTGAGAGCAAGGACTGATGTGAATGGTTAAATATTCTCTGTAAAAGCACTGCGGAATATGTGTGCGCTATATAAATAACCGGTAATAAATAAATAAATAAATAATCTGACTGTCAGTTCAATTGACACTGCTGATGAACTACTAGATAATACTGTAATGAAACTTTCATTGTTGGTCACAAGGGGGAGTTTTTCCTAAAAAGTAAAATCACAGTGAGTCAGCGTTAAATAGGATATTATATTACCAGTTATTCTGTAAGGACATTTAACAAATTAAGGGGCATATTTATCAAAGCCTCATATTGTGCCCACGATAAGTATAATTTCTTATCGCAGTATATCGTTAAAATAAGAAATTATTTATCAGGGATCCCTGCAAAGTCTGAAAAAGCTTATACAAGAACCCAGCAGAACTACTGCACATTCACAGTCACATGCAATCGGTCAATGGGGGTCATTCCGAGTTGTTCGCTCGGTAAAAATCTTCGCATCGCAGCGATTTTCCGCTTAATGCGCATGCGCAATGTCCGCACTGCGACTGCGCCAAGTAAATTTGCTATGCAGTTAGGAATTTTACTCACGGCTTTTTCATCGTTCTGGCGATCGTAATGTGATTGACAGGAAATGGGTGTTACTGGGCGGAAACAGGCCGTTTTATGGGCGTGTGGGAAAAAACGCTACCGTTTCCGCAAAAAACGCAGGAGTGGCCGGAGAAACGGAGGAGTGTCTGGCCGAACGCTGGGTGTGTTTGTGACGTCAAACCAGGAACGACAAGCACTGAAATGATCGCAGATGCCGAGTAAGTCTGGAGCTACTCAGAAACTGCTACGAGGTGTGTAATCGCAATATTGCGAATACATCGTTCGCAATTTTAAGATGCTAAGATTCACTCCCAGTAGGCGGCGGCTTAGCATGAGCAAATCTGCTAAAATCCGCTTGCGAGCGAACAACTCGGAATGACCCCCAATACCAGAGAAGGATCCAAAGGATACCTGGCAGAAATAAATGTGATACTGCAGCCTTTAGGCGTCAGTGGCTAACCCTGTCCAATTAGCTACAGTATCAGGAGGTAAGCTGCTAGACACATTTGGCCACAGCAGACTGCATTTGTCAATGAAAATAGAGGGGTCGCATCATGAGAATTCTTAATGCAGAAACCCTGCAAACAAGATTTTTTCAATATACTCTTGAGTTATCTTGCACTATTCCATTAATTTTGTTTTAAATATTTTGTTTTAAATAAAATAGTAAAACATTTTATGGTTAAAATGAATTTATTTGAGGAGCCAGTGAATTGCTTACTGGAGATTACCTTGTTTTTTGTCTCTTTGAAAAGTATTAATCATGTTACATTAATGTCTATGTTTATGCCATTAACTGGGCAGTGGTTGGTGAAGAGCCTAGAGAGTATTAACGTTTCTTCTACATCTGTCAGGGACTGATGCACAGTCACTTTGCTTACAAGTCTAAACCAGGCCCAAAGATACTTCCCCAAAGCATCAATATGTCACTTCATAGAGGCCATCTTACATAATAAGACATTTTAATTATAGAGCACAACCAAACATAAAAATAGTCTAATAAACAATATCCAAATTGCACTGGACATCACTTGCATAAAGAATTGGATGCATGCTGAAAAATGCCTTGAGGTGCCTCAGAATACTTCAAGGTGAATGCACACCTCCAACTTGATCTAAAGAAATGCCTTCACAGGCTAGTGGTACATCATTGTCAAGGCGTCTAGGGAGATGGAAGAGGTGTACTGACTGTGCAAAAGTGAGCGAACCCGCTAGATTGGCCTGCACGGCAGGCCAATCTAGCAGCAGCGATAGCGATGCGCGGGGCTGCGCATCGCTATTGCTGTAGGGATTACACACGGAGCAATAATGCTGAAATTCTAAGCAATCTAGTCAGATTGCTTAGAATATCGCTCCGTGAGTAACCCCTTTACAGCTATGCTTTTACATTGCTTTTCAAAAGAATAGCACACACTATTTATGTAAATTCCACGCAGAATTTTACACTTGGAGTGATGATGGTGTTTATTCATTTTGCTCTGTCATGTGGGATATAAGGAGGGAGACGCACAAATGGAATAAAATTTATAGGGGATTTTGGGCAGGACTAAAATGCATAGGGAAATTACGATCTAAATATTTAAGGTTAAATTGCACAGAACAGAAATTCTGTGCTGAAATGTCAAACAAAAATAATTTGTGTGTATACACTTTGTGTTGCCGCTGTATATGTGTCAGAGTGATTGCTGTATGTACTGTATGTCAGGGTGCTGTACAAATACTGAAATCCTGTGAGCTTTCCATGTGCTTTATTAACTTGTAAAGCAAGTATTTGAAATTTATCCTCAAGAGGCTGTGAAATATATAGATAAAACATTAATTCTCTCCACATTAATTTAAACCCCACACGTCTAAAGCCGAGTAAACATTTTGGAGATATATTAAATGTCCGTCATCAGAAGGGGGTTGTCCCATCTGATGTGCTGCACGTTAGTTCGGATGACCCCACAGATGATGGCATGCAGATGAAAGTGAGATGTACCTATATCGCACGGTCATACACCGTACAGTGCAGTCTGTTTTACGGCCATGCGATACATTGGTACATCGGCCATGCCGATGGCTAAATAAACACATGTAATAATGTGTACCCTACCTAAGAATTTGAGCAGCTCTGACCCAGGATAAATAAGGCAGTTACATTTTAAATACACAGAGCTTAAAGAGTAACACATATTTATTCTCCTAAAGTTGTTCAATGCATAACTCCACCACTAGATGTCCTAGAAGTCAAAGGGGTATATGCAATTGTGGTCGAATTCCCGAAATTGGCGAATTTCGGGTCATTTTCGACCAAAAAAAAAAATTCGCCTATGCAATGCAGTGCTTTCTGACCAAAAAACGGACTTTCAAAATTCGACTTTTTGAAATTCGACTTTTTGCAAATTCGACTTTTCTGCAATGATACAAGTGCTGCAATTCGACCAAAGCATATTCAATTCAAGTTTGGAAATTCGACAGCAGTGCTTTTAGACAGCAAATTCGTCATTTTCAATCCGCCACACTTTGGAGGGTGAAAACAAATAAAAAAATTTTAAACATGTTTTTTTTGGTGTTTTTTTTTGGGGGAATAGCAGATCTATTTATATTAGAAGGGATTAGGTACTTTTTTTTTGGGGGGGGGAGGCACAAATATTATTTATATATTTTTTAAAATATTATTCTTATTTTTTTTTTTTTTTTATTGCTGGAACGGTAAAATCAGAAAAAAAAATGGCGTGGGGTCCCCCCTCCAAAGCATAACCAGCCTCGGGCTCATTGAGCTGGTCCTGGTTCTAAAAATGCGGGGAAAAAATTGACAGGGGATCCCCCGTATTTTTAAAACCAGCACCGCGCTCTGCGCCTGGTGCTGGTGCCAAAAATACGGGGGACAAAAAGAGTAGGGGTCCCCCGTATTTTTAACACCAGCATCGGGCTCCACTAGCTGGACAGATAATGCCACAGCCGGGGGTCACTTTTATGCCGTGCCCTGCGGCCGTGGCATCAAATATCCAACTAGTCACCCCTGGCCGGGGTACCCTGGGGGAGTGGGGACCCCTTCAATCAAGGGGTCCCCCCCCCCCAGCCACCCAAGGGCCAGGGGTGAAGCCCGAGGCTGTCCCCCCCCATCCAATGGGCTGCGGATGGGGGGGCTGATAGCCTTTGTGATAAAAAAAAGATATTGTTTTTTCCATTAGTACTACAAGTCCCAGCAAGCCTCCCCCGCAAGCTGGTACTTGGAGAACCACAAGTACCAGCATGCGGGAGAAAAGCGGGCCCGCTGGTACCTGTAGTACTACTGGGAAAAAAATACCCAAATAAAAACAGGACACACACACCGTCGACAGTAAAACTTTATTTCACACTACCGACACACACATACTTACCTATGTTCACACGCCGACATCGGTCCTCTTCTCCATGTAGAATCCACGGATACCTGAAAAGCAAAGTTCAATATACTCACCTCAGGGTCCAGAGATAAATCCACGTACTTGGCAAAAAAAGAAAACGCAAATACCCGCTCCAGAACGGACTGAAAGGGGTCCCATGCTGACACATGGGACACCTTTCCACGATTGAGACCTGTCAGTGACAGCTGTCACTGACAGGTCTCTAAGCCAATCAGGAAGCGCAACTTCGTTGCGCTCACCTGATTGGCTGATCGCTGTGACAGCGCATCGCACAGCTCCCTCCATTATATTCAATGGTGGGAACTTAGCGGCTAGCGGTGAGGTCACCCGCCGGTCAGCGGCTGACCGGCGGGTGACCCCACCGCTAGCCGCAAAGTTCCCACCATTGAAAGTAATGGAGCGGCTTTGCGAGGCGCTGTCAGAGTACAGACGGCGTCCAGCCAATCAGGTGAGCGCCACGGCAGTAGCGCTTCCTGATTGGCTGAAGGGACATCAGTGACAGGAGTCACGTGATGTCCCGGCATTCGGGGAAAGGAGTCTAATGTGAAAACATTGGACCCCTTTCATTAGTCCGGTGGATCGTGTTCGGTTTGTTTTTTTACAAAGTACGTGGATTTACCTCTGGACCTGGACCTCTGGACGCTGGAAGGTGAGTATAATTTTTTGACAGGTACCCTCGGATCGTCGGAGATCGTTGCAGTCGGCGTGTCAACACAGGTAAGTATGTGTGTGTCGGCGTATGAAATAAAGTTTTACTATCAAGGTGTGTGTGTCCTGTTTTTATTTGGGTATTTTTTTCCCAGTAGTACTACAGGTACCAGCGGGCCCGTTTTTCTCCCGCATGCTGGTACTTGTGGTTCTCCAAGTACCAGCTTGCGGGGGAGGCTTGCTGGGACTTGTAGTACTAATGGAAAAAACAATATCTTTTTTTTTATCACAAAGGCTATCAGCCCCCCCATCCGCAGCCCATTGGATGGGGGGGGACAGCCTCGGGCTTCACCCCTGGCCCTTGGGTGGCTGGGGGGGGGGGACCCCTTGATTGAAGGGGTCCCCACTCCCCCAGGGTACCCCGGCCAGGGGTGACTAGTTGGATATTTGATGCCACGGCCGCAGGGCACGGCATAAAAGTGACCCCCGGCTGTGGCATTATCTGTCCAGCTAGTGGAGCCCGATGCTGGTGTTAAAAATACGGGGGACCCCTACTCTTTTTGTCCCCCGTATTTTTGGCACCAGCATCAGGCGCAGAGCCCGGTGCTGGTTTTAAAAATACGGGGGATCCCTGGCCGATTTTTCCCCTGCATTTTTAGAACCAGGACCAGCTCGATGAGCCCGAGGCTGGTTATGCTTTGGAGGGGGGACCCCACGCCATTTTTTTTTCGTGTTTTTCCCCGTTTTTTACCGTTTTTTAAAATCGCGGCAAAATCCGCCAAATCGGCCGATTTTCGCCCGCGACTCTGGCGAATCCGTTTTTCATTGCATATGGTGAATTCCGGAAGCCACCTTCCGGAATTCACCTGGCGAATTTGGTCGAATTGAAAAAACGGCGATAATTGCCGCGAATTCGCCCGCTATTGCATATACCCCACAGAGGATAAACACTTTCTCCAATTCTGTGGCCTGACAATGTGTGACCAATACATGTACACTAGATTCCTGCTGATATTGGTTATATCACTTTACTGGATTTCAATGTAGAAGTAACCACTGATCCCTTTGCTCGTAGGATTATCATCACTATATCCGTCCAGATAATAAGATATTAACAAGGCTCCATTTAAGCTACTGTACAGAATATATTTTCTATACTCAGGGGTCAATACTTTTACACCCAACCAGGGGCTGGATGCAATGAAGTCCGAGTTGGCCGGAGGCGCGGGTTCTCAGCCGAACTCGGACGTTTTTTCAAAGCGGCAATCATTTACAAGGCATGGTTTTCGCCCGGTAACCTCAGGCCAAATTGGACATTATAACATTCGGCCCCAGTGCTAATGGGAAGTGTGCAAACAAAATACAATGGATGTAATAATAAGATTTTACTCACCGGTAAATCTATTTCTCGTAGTCCGTAGTGGATGCTGGGGACTCCGTAAGGACCATGGGGAATAGCGGCTCCGCAGGAGACTGGGCACAACTAAAGAAAGCTTTAGGACTACCTGGTGTGCACTGGCTCCTCCCCCTATGACCCTCCTCCAGACGTCAGTTAGGATACTGTGCCCGGAAGAGCTGACACAATAAGGAAGGATTTTGAATCCCGGGTAAGACTCATACCAGCCACACCAATCACACCGTACAACTCGTGATATTATACCCAGTTAACAGTATGACAACAACGGAGCCTCTGCACAGATGGCTCTCAACAATAACCCTTTTGTTAACAATAACTATGTACAAGTATTGCAGACAATCCGCACTTGGGATGGGCGCCCAGCATCCACTACGGACTACGAGAAATAGATTTACCGGTGAGTAAAATCTTATTTTCTCTACCGTCCTAAGTGGATGCTGGGGACTCCGTAAGGACCATGGGGATTATACCAAAGCTCCCAAACGGGCGGGAGAGTGCGGATGACTCTGCAGCACCGAATGAGCGAACTCCAGGTCCTCCTCAGCCAGGGTGTCAAACTTGTAAAATCTTGCAAATGTGTTTGACCCCGACCAAGTAGCAGCTCGGCAAAGTTGTAAAGCCGAGACCCCTCGGGCAGCCGCCCAAGAAGAGCCCATCTTCCTCGTGGAATGGGCTTTTACTGATCTAGGATGCGGCAGTCCCGCCGCAGAATGTGCAAGCTGAATTGTGCTACATATCCAGCGAGCAATAGTCTGCTTTGAAGCAGGAGCACCCATCTTGTTTGGTGCGTAGAGGATAAACAGCGAGTCAGTTTTCCTGACTCCAGCCGTTCTGGAAACATAAATTTTCAGGGCCCTGACTACATCCAGCAACTTGGAATCCTCCAAGTCCCGAGTAGCCGCAGGCACCACAATAGGTTGGTTCAAATGAAACCACCTTAGGCAGAAATTGGGGACGAGTCCTCAATTCCGCCCTATCCATATGGAAAATCAGATAAGGCTTTTACATGACAAAGCCGCCAACTCTGACACACGCCTGGCCGAAGCCAGGGCCAATAGCATGACCACTTTCCACGTGAGATATTTTAACTCCACGGTTTTAAGTGGCTCAAACCAATGTGATTTAAGGAAATCCAACACCACGTTGAGATCCCAAGGTGCCACTGGAGGCACAAAAGGAGGCTGAATACGCAGCACTCCTTTAACAAAAGTCTGAACTTCCGGCAGGGAAGCCAGTTCTTTTTGGAAGAAAATCGACAGAGCCGAAATCTGGACCTTAATGGACCCCAATTTGAGGCCCATAGTCACCCCTGACTGTAGGAAGTGCAGGAATCGACCCAGTTGAAATTCCTCCGTTTGGGCCTTCCTGGCCTCACACCAAGCAACATATTTTCGCCATATGCGGTGATAATGTTTTGCGGTCACGTCCTTCCTGGCTTTGATCAGCGTAGGAATGACTTCCTCCGGAATGCCCTTTTCCTTCAGGATCCGGTGTTCAACCGCCATGCCTTCAAACGCAGCAGCGGTAAGTCTTGGAACAGACAAGGCCCCTGCTGCAGCAGGTCTTGTCTGAGCGGTAGAGGCCATGGGTCCTCTGAGATCATTTCTTGAAGTTCTGGGTACCAAGCTCTTCTTGGCCAATCCGGAACAATGAGTATAGTTCTTACTCTTCTCCTTCTTATTATCCTCAGCACCCTTGGTATGAGAGGAAGAGGAGGAAACACATAAACCGACCGGTACACCCACGGTGTCACTAGAGCGTCCACCGCTATTGCCTGAGGGTCCCTTGACCTGGCGCAATAGTTTTCTAGCTTTTTTTTTGAGGCGGGACGCCATCGTGTCCACCTGTGGCCATTCCCATCGGTTTGTAATCAGCCGGAAGACTTCTGGATGAAGTCCCCACTCTCCCGGGTGGAGGTCCTGTCTGCTGAGGAAGTCTACTTCCCAGTTGTCCACTCACGGAATAAACACTGCCGACATTGCTAACACGTGATTTTCCGCCCATCAGAGAATCCTCATGGCTTCTGCCATCGCCATCCTGCTTCTCGTGCCGCCCTGTCGGTTTACATGGGCGACCGCCGTGATGTTGTCTGACTGAATCAGTACTGGCTGACTTTGAAGCAGGGGTCTTGCCTGACTTAGGGCATTGTAAATGGCTCTTAGTTCCAGAATATTTATGTGTAGGGACATTTCCTGGCTTGACCATAGTCCCTGGAAATTTCTTCCCTGTGTGACTGCTCCCCAGCCTCGAAGGCTGGCGTCCGTGGTTACCAGGACCCAGTCCTGTATGCCGAATCTGCGGCCCTCCAGAAGATGAGCACTCTGCAGCCACCACAGTAGAGACACCCTGGTCCTTGCAGACAGGGTTATCCGCTGATGCATCTGAAGATGCGATCCGGACCACTTGTCCAACAGATCCCACTGAAAGATCCGTGCATGGAACCTTCCGAACGGAATTGCTTCGTAAGAAGCTACCATCTTTCCCAGGACTCGCGTGCAGTGGTGCACCGACACCTGTTTTGGTCTTAGGAGGTCTCTGACTAGCGATGACAACTCCTTGGCCTTCTCCTCCGGGAGAAACACCCTTTTCTGTTCTGTGTCCAGAACCATCCCCAGGAACAATAGACGTGTTGCAGGAACCAGCTGTGACTTTGGAATATTCAGGATCCAGCCGTGCTGTTGTAGCACCTGCCGAGCAAGTGCTACTCCGATCAACAACTGTTCCTTGGTCCTCGCCTTTATCAGGAGATCGTCCAAGTACGGGATAATTATAACTCCCTTTTTTCGCAGGAGTATCATCATCTCGGCCATTACCTTGGTAAACACCCTCGGTGCCGTGGACAGACCAAACGGCAGCGTCTGGAATTGGTAATGACAGTCCTGTACCACAAATCTGAGGTACTCCTGGTGAGGAGGGTAAATGGGGACATGCAGGTAAGCATCCTTGATGTCCAGTGATACCATGTAATCCCCTTCCTCCAGGCTTGAGATAACCACCCTGAGCGATTCCATCTTGAACTTGAACCGTTTTATATACGTGTTCAAAGATTTTAAATTTAAAATGGGTCTCACCGAACCGTCCGGTTTCGGTACCACAAACATTGTGGAATAGTAACCCCTTCCTTGTTGAAGGAGGGGTACCTTGACTATCACCTGCTGCGAATACAGCTTGTGAATTGCCTCTATCACAGCCTCCCTGTCCAAGGGAGACGTTGGCAAGGCAGATTTTAGGAAACGGCGAGGGGGAGACGTCTCGAATTCCAGCTTGTATCCCTGAGACACTACTTGTAGAATCCAGGGATCCACCTGTGAGCAAGCCCACTGATCGCTGAAGCACTTGAGACGGGCCCCCACCGCACCTGGCTCCGCCAGTGGAGCCCAAGCGTCATGCTGTGGACTTAGCGGAAGCGGGGGAGAACTTTTGTTCCTGGGAACTGGCTGTATTTTGCAGCTTTTTCCCTCTACCTCTGCCTCTGGGCAGAAAGGACGCGCCTTTAACCCGCTTGCCTTTCTGGGGCCGAAAGGACTGTACCTGATAATACGGTGCTTTCTTTTGCTATGAGGGGACATGGGGTAAAAATGCTGATTTTCCAGCTGTCTCTGTGGAAACTAGGTCCGAGAGACCATCCCCAAATAACTCCTCACCCTTGTAAGGCAAAACTTCCATGTGCCTTTTAGAATCTGCATCCCCTGTCCACTGCCGGGTCCATAAACCCTTCTGGCAGAAATGGACAGTGCATTTATTTTAGATGCCAGCCGGCAAATATCCCTCTGTGCATCTCTCATATACAGAACTGCGTCTTTTATATGCTCTATGGTTAGCAATATAGTGTCCCTGTCTAAGGTATCAATATTTTTTGACAGGGCATCTGACCACGCAGCTGCAGCACTGCACATCCATGCTGAAGCAATAGCTGGTCGCAGTATAATGCCTGAGTGTGTAAAAACAGACTTCAGGATAGCCTCCTGCTTTCTATCGGCAGGTTCCTTAAGGGCGGCCGTATCCGGAGACGGCAGTGCCACCTTCTTTGATAGTCGTGTGAGCGCTTTATCCACCCTACGGGGTGTCTCCCAGCGCGACCTGTCCTCTGGCGGGAAAGGGTACGCCATTAGTAACTTTTTAGAAATTACCAGTTTCTTATCAGGGGAAGCCCACGCTTCTTCACACACTTCATTTAATTCATCAGATGGGGGAAAAACCACTGGTAGTTTTTTCTCCCCAAACATTATACCCTTTTTTGTGGTACCTGGGGTAACATCAGAAATGCGCAAGACATTTTTCATTGCCGCAATCATATAACGGCATTTTTCATTGCCGCAATCGTCGACACTGGAGTCGGTATCCGTGTCGACGTCTGTGTCTGCCATCTGAGGTAGCGGGCGTTTTAGAGCCCCTCATGGCTTTTGAGACGCATGGGCAGGCACGAGCTGAGAAGCCGGCTGTCCCACATCTGTTATGTCGTCAAATCTCTTATGTAAAGAGTCGACACTGTCACGTAATTCCTTCCACATTACCATCCATTCAGGTGTCGGCCCCGCAGTGGGTGACATCACATTTATCGGCACCTGCTCCGCCTCCACATAAGCCTCCTCATCAAACATGTCGACACAGCCGTACCGACACACCGCACACACACAGGGAATGCTCTGACTGAGGACAGGACCCCACAAAAGCCCTTTGGGGAGACAGAGGGAGAGTATGCCAGCACACACCAGAGCGCTATATAACACAGGGATTAACACTATAACTGAGTGATTTTTCCCCTATAGCTGCTTATATATATGTAATACTGCGCCTAAATTTAGTGCCCCCCCCTCTCTTTTTAACCCTTTGAGCCTGAAAACTACCAGGGAGAGCCTGGGGAGCTGTCTTCCAGCTGCACTGTGAAGAGAAAATGGCGCCAGTGTGCTGAGGGAGATAGCCCCGCCCTTATTTCAACTGACTTTCTCCCGCTTTTACTGGATCTCTGGCAGGGGTATTTTTACACCTATATAGCCTTCCTGACTATATATGGTGTAGATTTGCCAGCCAAGGTATATTATATTGCTGCTCAGGGCGCCACCCCCATCGCCCTGCACCCATCAGTGACCGGAGTGTGAGGTGTGCATGAGGAGCAATGGCGCACAGCTGCAGTGCTGTGCGCTACCTTGTTGAAGACCGAAGTCTTCTGCCGCCGATTTTCCGGACCAACTTCTTGCTTCTGGCTCTGTAAGGGGGACGGCGGCGCGGCTCCGGGACCGGACGATCGAGGTCAGGCCCTGTGTTCGATCCCTCTGGAGCTAATGGTATCCAGTAGCCTAAGAAGCCCAAGCTAGCTGCAAGCAGGTAGGTTCGCTTCTTCTCCCCTTAGTCCCTCGTAGCAGTGAGTCTGTTGCCAGCAGATCTCACTGAAAATAAAAAACCTAAACTATTACTTTCTTTCTAGGAGCTCAGGAGAGCCTCCTAGTGTGCATCCAGCTCGGCCGGGCACAAGATTCTAACTGACGTCTGGAGGAGGGTCATAGGGGGAGGAGCCAGTGCACACCAGGTAGTCCTAAAGCTTTCTTTAGTTGTGCCCAGTCTCCTGCGGAGCCGCTATTCCCCATGGTCCTTACGGAGTCCCCAGCATCCACTTAGGACGTTAGAGAAATTATAAAGAAGAGTGCACAGAAAGATATGAAAAGCAATTATCTACTCAATTTTAAAAAATGATCCTTTCATCATCATCATCATCATCATCATCACTGCCACATGATTATGTTTCTTCACAGACAGGAAGTAGTCACGGGATCCGGCCTTTAGGTCGACAGTAAGTAGGTCGACATGGTTTTGGTCGACCACTATTGGTTGACAGTAAGTAGGTCGACAGTGTCTTTAGGTCGACATGTTCTAGGTCGACAGGTCAAAAGGTCGACATGAGTTTTTCTAAAAAAAATTCTTTTTTTTGAACTTTTTCATACAGTACTTTACGATCCACGTGGACTACTATTGGGGATGGTAACCTGTGCTGAGCGCATCGGTAGCGGAGCAAGGCGAGCCATGCGAGGGGACATGATGCACTAATTGGGGTTCCCGGTCACTGTACGGAGAAAACGACACCAAAAAAACATTAAAAACTAATCTCGACCTTTTGACCTGTTGACCTAGACCATGTCGACCTAAAGACCCTGTCAACTTAGCATCCCTGTTTACCTACTTACTGTCGACCAATAGTGGTCGACCCAAACACTGTCAGTCTACTCACTGTCAACCTTACATACCACACCCGTATTCACTGCAAGCTTATGTCCCTTATTTTCTGCAATGCATGACCAACAGCTGGATGGTATCTTTTTCAAAGCCCATGGCTGATAGTTATCTTTGACTTAGTTATCAGCCAAAGAGGTGATTTCAGTGACATATTTTTAAGATTTTTGTACTAGCAGCTTTTTGGTACTACATGTATGTATAGTTTTTATTAATACAAGTATGTTGACATGATTTTGTTTAAATGACCTATGAAGTCCACACTATCATTACTTATTTCCCAGCTGTAGATATCTATATCTTAATTCTGGATATAACTTCCGGTTTTGTTGCTTAATTTTGTTGATGCATGAAATAGAATTTTCAAACTTACCAAGAAATCCATTTGCACATCGACAATGATACATATGTATACCATCTATGCAGGTTCCGTCATTTGCACATGGATTTGAGACACATTCATTAATATTCTCTTCACACATAGAACCTTTCATGAGGAAGAATTGTTAGACAAGTGTTAGTAAATGAATTACTAATGCAACTACCATATAAAATGTAGAATAAAGTTCTAGCACAATGAAGTTACACTTGTAATGCAGAATAGGTTTTAACAACTTTAGGGGCGGGATGTACTATACCTTACCGTCGCGGTAATCCCACATTTCTGGTTCCATTGTATGCATCACATATGTACTTATAAACTTATTTTTTTAAACTGCTCCTGTACTTATGCATTTCAATCTTCCAGTCAGACTATTGTTGCTGTACTTGTCCTCACTGATGGCTATTGGGAATCCGCATTAGCTGTATGTACTAACCCGTGGTACGGATTGTCATCTGTCCCCGTTTATGAACACCATGCCAGCCTGGCAATTTGACTGACCCTGACCTTGTTTTGTTTTGTTTTTTTAAATACCCATAATGTCCTTATACTGTTGGAAGTCAATCTAAGCACTGGTTTTTCTTTTTTTTTCTTTTTTCTTTTACCAATACATTTTATATTTTTTATTTTAGGGTGTATTGCTGAACCGGTATAAATTCATGTCACACAATATGTTTTTAGTTTTACAAATGTTCTATATTAAGGACTCATTCACACATATGTGCTGGGAAGATGGGTAAAATATTTTAAAAATGTACATCTATTCTAGTTTTGAAGCATTTTCTATGCTTGCTTCATCACTTGTGCTTTTAAAGATGTCTTTTGGACGTCGTAACACACAATAAATAGGTAATAAAAGAAAGGTGTTAAACTTTTTAGAATTTAGTTGTGGGAACTAATCAATAAAGAAAAAATCATATTATAATGTTATTTTCATGCAGCTAGAAATAAGCACTAATGATCTGCCAACCCGAGTCATAAGGTGGGTGACATCTCCTAGTGCAGGGGTGGGGAACCTCAGGCCCGTGGGCCGTATAAGGCCCGCAAAGCCACTTGATCCGGCCTGGCCAGGCTCACCTCACCGAGGGAGATGCCGGGTGCTGAGATTTTGTTACCAGCGGGCACCCAGCTCCTTCTCCTCAGCAGCAGCCAGAGGCCGGAGCTAACTCCTGAGCTCCGGCAGTGTGCGGCTGTGCACTATGGGAGAGACGTCATGATGTCTCTCCCATAGTTCCGAGGAGCAGGCGGCCAGGGTGGGGGCAGCGATCCGGAAGCAGGAGCGGGGCTGGTAAGTATTGTGTGGTTATTTTTTTTTTATGTGTGTGTGTAAGCGGCGCTACTATGAGGTATATCTGACTGACTGGAGGCATATCTAATGGGGCATAACAACTGACTGGGGCATATCTAATGGGGCATAACAAATGACTGGGGCATATCTAATGGGGCATAACAACTGACTGGGGCATATCTAATGGGGCATAACAACTGACTGGGGGCATATCTAATGGGGCATAACAACTGACTGGGGGCATATCTAATGGGGCATAACAACTGACTGGGGGCATATCTAATGGGGCATAACAACTGACTGGGGGCATAACTACTGACTGGTGTCATAACTACTGACTTGGGGCATAACTACTGGGGGCAGGCTAATTTTTAAGTTGATGATATTTGTATGGCCCCGAAGGATTTTATAAATATCCAAGTGGTCCTTTGTCAAAAAAAGGTTCCCCACCCCTCCTGGGCCGCCTGACGTGGGCATACACACTGTGCGGTATCGCTAGCGATATCGCACAGTGACATCATGCTGCGGCCGGATCATGCAGCTTTGGACGATGAGTCCAAATTAAGCCGAGGGTCATTAACGACCACTAGACAAGTTAATCTAATATTACAAGGAATCATTTCTAGGAAAATAAAAGACTGCACATTACCTATTCAAATCCTGAGAACTAGCACTTTATCAAGAATATGTAATCTTTGTTACAATTAAAACATATTGGAATCAAAAGTGAAATAAGTTATAACCCTTCATATATTACACTGTACAAAAGTAATGATTATAATCTTAGCTAAAATAAAAAATTTTACTTTTATTACACATAAGATATTGCAAAATACATAAATAATGGGCACCTCCAAATGCATTAATATAGCAATTATAAACTTTCCAAAAGTAGTTAGATTTTAAGCAGCAATAGGATGTTAAAATAAATGTCAAATTACAAAAGAGGAAAGTTATGATAGAACTTAGTGCAAATTACATTTTGAAAAATGTCCATTTTGTATTAAAATGAAGTTTCGGCAATGCAATCAGGTATTTGTAAATTCGCTGACTTTATAGTCTATAAAAGTGACTTTATAGTCCATAAAGCTGGAATAAGAATAGTGTCCAAGGCCCTCATTCCGAGTTGTTCGCTCGGTATTTTTCATCGCATCGCAGTGAAAATCCGCTTAGTACGCATGCGCAAAGTTCGCACTGCGACTGCGCCAAGTAACTTTACTATGAAGAAAGTATTTTTACTCACGGCTTTTTCTTCGCTCCGGCGAACGTAATGTGATTGACAGGAAATGGGTGTTACTGGGCGGAAACACGGCGTTTCAGGGGCGTGTGGCTGAAAACGCTACCGTTTCCGGAAAAAACGCAGGAGTGGCCGGGGAAACGGTGGGAGTGCCTGGGCGAACGCTGGGTGTGTTTGTGACGTCAACCAGGAACGACAAGCACTGAAATGATCGCACAGGCAGAGTAAGTCTGGAGCTACTCTGAAACTGCTAAGTAGTTAGTAATCGCAATATTGCGCATACATCGGTCGCATTTTTAAGAAGCTAAGATTCACTCCCAGTAGGCGGCGGCTTAGCGTGTGTAACTCTGCTAAATTCGCCTTGCGACCGATCAACTCGGAATGAGGGCCCATATACAGTATCCTGCTCTGTTCTGTGTTGGAGGAGGGAATCTCACAAGGAACACATGAGAGCAAATTTCGATGGAGAAACTTCTCCTAAATGCAGGCTTCAGTATGTATTCTGTGGAACAGTTTTAAAAAATGTGGTCATTTGTCTGAAGCATAAAATACAGAAGTTAAAATATAAAAATAGGCGATAATAAATATTTAAGTAACCCAAACCCAACACATATTTTATTGATGGCTTTTGTCAGGCAGGTGACTTTAGATGTTTATTTGATATGAAGCTGAGTGCTATTGTTATCTATAATCATTCATTTCAGAGTAAGCATAATATTAGTAAAAGAGTATTCACCACTGCCGGAAGCTCACGTTCACTACTCTCCAGCCATTAATATCTGGGAATTTTGATTCTGAGGGAGGTCTGCAGACAGTGTGTTTTGGAAGCTAAGTGAACGATTGTCATTGCTTTATGCTTTCTTAATATCTTTAGTCCCACTAAAGTTTATAATCTCTACATGACTAATTAAGGGCCATATGGGCCTGGGACTGAAAATAATTAAGGGCCTATTGTGAGAAATTAGGAGTTGTGACTAAGGCTGTGTGGGTGTGGCCAGTTTGATGCCCTACACCAGGCATTCCCAACCACAGTCCTCAAGGCAAAACAACAGTCCAGGTTTTAGTGATATCCAGGTTGCAGCACAGATGGTTAAATCAAAATAACTGAGCTACTGTACCAATTAAGTCACCTGTGCTGAAGCCTGGATATCACAAAAACCTGCACTGTTATTGTGCCTTGAGGACTGCCTGCCCTACACAATCAGCCCTGCCTCCTTAAATATGTAAAGTAGAAACATTGCATTTTTTTGTGAGAGACGTGCATTTTAATATTTATAATTTATGGCTGAGCATTTGGCCAGCTGAGCGGTTGGTCATCACTGTGCTGTCATGACAATGGGACTATTTTTATATGAAGGCCTGGAGCTGTAGTCCCATCCGCCTCACTATTTGCACCTTTTTTTTCTCTCCTTTACTTTAAAAAACCCAAAATGGTACACATGTATACCAAAAGAAATATTTTTTTAAATACCATTCTATATTGATCTGACAAATAACAATTCTCCGGAAGTTTTTAAACAAGCAAAGAGTTAAAAAGAGAAAGAACTGACGGATACGAACTACAGCAAATCACCTGAGTAAAATTATACTAGTGCTCTCAAGTCATCACATTGATGTTTCTCTCTTTACCTCTAAAGCCGGCGGCACATTGGCATTCAAATTTCCCAATGCCATCTTTGCAAATTCCGTTGTTTCTACACGGCATTGACTTGCAGTCATCAATGTTGATTTCACATTTTGTACCTAACAGCACATTAGAAAAATCAGAAAGCAGATGCATATTACTCTAACAGAAGATGATGCATGATTCTTAATGTGCAAATAAACGTTCTGAGCAGTTGTGCCATTCTGGCTGATTAGAAGTGTCACTATTCCGCCAAGGGGTGATAATCATATGCTGGATGGTAGGGTTTTATTAAAAACAAATCCAAAGAATTTATTATTTCCTGACTCATTTAATATTTAATCACATTTCCCAATTGCAGCAATTGTTAATTGCAGTAATTACTTGCATAGGCATGTATAATACATATAAAACTTGGAAAGTGGTACAGAGTGAAAAGAAAGTATTATTTAATCAGAAGAATGCAATAAATCTGCCAGCTACCATCTCCAGAGGCAGATATTTGCCGGTGACATTACTTAAATGGCTTTTCCACCTGCTGTTTCTTACAGAAAAAAAATAATTAAAAGGAATAATGTTTATTTCAGTGCTAAACATTAGGATAATGTCCTAAAATGAGTTGGGAGTGTTGTATGTCCCTTAGAGGTGAGAATTACACAGACGGAATGAAAATACTTTTACTTCTTAATGTTAATATCAAGTAAAAGGGCTGCAGACTATAAATAAGGGCCACATAGTCACGGGACTGTGGCATCTGTGACAGTATGATGAGAAGTATGTTACAACTAAAAGGGATACTAACGTCAAGATAAGTAAATTTACTAGAATTCACATTTGTTGCCATAATTATAATAAATCATTCATCAATTTAAATTTCATTTTCAACCAAATGACTCATAGGGGGGAATTAAATTGTTTGAAAAGCAGGCTGGGTGTCTGTTTTTTCCTGTCTATTAGATAGGAAAAAACAGACACCCAACTGACTTTTCAAACAATTGAATACCCCCCACATAATTCAATGTAATAAAAATGACCTGCATTGGCAAAGAACCATGGCACACACTAATAAGCTATACAGTCTCAGACCGATTAGATCTATTCCTCTATGGCCAGGTACTGCCCATTTTGCAGGTATAGCAGGCAGTGACTGCACAGTACTCCAGTGAATGTAGCGACAAGTAAACTGGCTGCAGCTTGTATGTGTCATGGGCACTGATTCTACACTGGGGCCTTGCAGCAGTTAGCTACTGTACAGAAGAGTACTATATATATATACCAAGGAGACTTCTGTCATTTCAAATACGATACTTCTGATGCTTATTTTGCAATCTGCTAGAACCAGAGTAAAATCAGATACTAGGTATTTCTTCATTTTACTGTAACTAACTTTATTTTGGCTGTGTCCAGGTCTGATTAATAATTGAAATGATTAGCAGTGACACACCTGAGCACTTTACACCCTTACAAATCAGTATAAATATAAATTCCCTACAAAAAATGCACTGTTATATTTTCAATGCGATTATCTTTTTGACTTAATTGCTTAGCCCATAATTAACTGTCACATTTTTACTACAAGAGGTGAACTACAGCCCTTCAGTAAAAAAAAAACTATGTTAGTGGTAATGATTCTGAGACTCTTATTTTTCAGCACTGACTTATCAAGCTAAAAGACCAGCGTGTTGCTTGTATAACTGGGCTCTGACACTACATGTCCTTCAGTTTGATGATACAATACATGCTGTCAAACCTAATGAAGGGGCATTTCAAGCCATGAGTAAAGTCTTGTGCAAATGTTCAGCCCCCCTACTGCCTGAAAATATCGTGCATGTGTTAAAGATATGACTTATGCGCAGAAGGTGTCAACAAAGATTAGTACGTGTGCAGACTCCATCTGGGCCCTCTACTCTCTAGATGGCAATGCTGTCAACTCTGGATACTATGGTCACTAGGGGACCGTAGTGCTGTCCCAGAGTCTAGTGTGCATTCACGCTTCTCCGGGAACATGTCGCAGCGGTCATTTTCCCAGTAATGTTCTTACTGTGCAGGCGCTATTTCACGCATGCACAGTAAGAACATTACTGGGAAAATGACCGCTGCGACATGTTCCTGGAGAACCATGAATGCACACTAGACTCTGGGACAGCACTACGGACCTGCTGGACTCCGGAGGGTAAGTATTAAGAAAAAAGGCTGCACACCCGTTATAAATACGCCAGTGACAGTGCTAGAGTTTTAGATACCTTCGAATTTACCTTCCTAATTTATAAAAACATACCTGATATAATATAAATTACTGTACTTTAAAAAAGTATCCATCAATTCTCTCACTGTTCCTGGTGAACTGGATTAAATGTGCTTCTTACCATTATTATAAGATAAAAATGTTTTGACTAACTTGGGTTTTTCTAGGGGAGTTCAGAACGTTCCTGACATGAAAACCAATATACTGTACAGATAACTGCATTGTATAGCTTTGTAAAATGACAGTATAGATTGACTATATATGGAAGTAAACGATCTTTTTTGGAAAGAGGATGCAGCAAATATTTATTGGTACTGTATATTTGTCACAAAGACTTTTTCCAATTTTAGTAGTGATCAATACCATAGAAAAAAACGACAAAGATGACCCATAGGCTGGCAACCAGATAGCCTACACCAAAAGCTTTTTATTGGCAGCAGGCATTAAGTGCCAATTAATCAACTACTGCTGGTTATAATATCCAAAGTTGCATTTTATACAATGTAACATACAATTGTCTTTGTTTCTACTATGCCCTGTTTGCTCAAGTATTTATTCGGGGAGCCACCATGCTTTGGTGGTTTTAGGTCTACGCTTATCGCCTCACCCATAAATATACGTTAGGTCTATTGTGCTGTGGGGATTTAGTTTGGGTTACAAGTATGCCATTGTTCGGGGAGGTATATGAGGAGGGGAGTTGTTGGGAATTGTTTTGTCTTTCCTCCATTTTTTTTTTGTTTGTTTTTGGTTAGATCTTTTTGCTGAAAATAGACTCCCCCCCTCCATGTCCGAGGCTGTTATCATTGTAATACCAAAACCCGGAAAGGACCCCAAGCTGTTGGAGTCTTATTGACCAATCTTTCTTATCCCCACTGATGCCAAGATCCTGGCAAAAATTCTAGCCCTGAGGCTTAACGCAGTTATAAAAACCATAATTCACTCAGACCAGTCTGGCTTTATGCCTGGCATGTCTATGTCCACTAATCTACATCGCCTGTACACTGTCCTCCAAGCCCCACATGATTTTCCCTCTGACTCGGTCATAGTCTCTCTAGATGCGGCCAAAGCCTTTGACAGCATAGAATAACTATATTTGTGGGAGGTCATGAATAGTATGGGCTTCGGTCCAAACTATAGGGGCCGATGTATTAACCTGGAGACGGCATAAGGAAGTGATAAAAAAAGTGATAAGTGCAAGGTGATAAAGGCAGCAGCCAATCAGCTCCTAACTGTTAATTTGCATATTGGAGCTGATTGGCTGGTGTGTTTATCACCTTGCACATATCACTGGTTTATCACTTCCTTATGTCGTCTCCAGGTTAATACATCTGCCCCTATGTACGCTGGACCAGACTCCTCTACCAACAGCCAACTGCCAGGATCTTGGTTAACGGTTATATTTCTGCCTCCTTTTCTTTGTCCCGGGGTACTAGACAGGGGTGTCCCCTTTTCCCCACACTTTTTGCTATTGCCATTGAACCTCTTGCGTGTATTATAAGGTCACATCCGGGAATACTGGGTATATGCATTGACTCTAGTTTGAATAAAATTGCCCTTTACGCGGACGACTTACTGTTGTTCTTGCATGACTATACCGTGTCCATGCCAACCCTCCTACAGGTGATAGATGACTTTGGTAAATTTTCTGGCCTTTGCATAAACTGGTCCAAGTCTTTTATAATGCCGGTAATTGGTCCCCCTCCTGTTACCCCTAAAATTTAAGTACCTGGGCATTTAGATTACTAATGATCCCACTGATTTTACCCCCTTAAACCTTGATCCACTGATGCAATACATTATACGCAAATCTAAATCATGGTATAAACGTCCGTTGACGGTCTCTGGCAGGGTCAATCTTATTAAAATGTTACTGCTGCCTAAAATTTTGTATATCTTTTCTCAATCTCCAGTATACATATTTCCCTATTTTTTTTTTAGAAAATTTAATAGCGTTCCTTCTTCCTTAATTTGGGCCAATGGGCATCCTCGAATACAACTTAATACTCTCACCAGTACTAGGATGGAAGGTGGTTTGGCACTCCCTAACTTTCAACTCTATTATTACGCTGCTCAAATAGCACATCTCAGGCTCAGGTTGCAGGATAATGATGTACTTTCGCTGCATTGTGCGTTTATTCAATGTTATTTTCCGGGTTTTTCACCTATGCGGGTTTTATTGATTGGCACTTTATCTCAGTTCTCCTCCCCCATTGTTTTTCAGGCTGCTAAAATTTGGCAGGCACTGCGGGTGCTTTCTAGATTTGATTGTTTTGACCCGGACACTCCCCTCTGGTACTCTCGCTGGCTTCCTGAACTGAACTCTCTCGCTGGCCGTAGTGCGTGGGCCCTAAATCTATATTCTCACTGTCTCATCTGTATTGTGATGGAACACTGAAATCCATCCAGCAATTGAAGGACGAGTTTGGCTTACCTAACTCATACTTCTTTCGCTTCATCCAACTTGGGCACGTTTTACAGGCACAGTTCAGAAACACATCTCTTACACTCCTACCATTTCCCATTAAGACTTTTATATTTAATCTGGGTCCTGTTAAATCGATTTCCCTCTCCTACCTGCATCTCTTTGCCTTACATCACACCGATCCGCTTTCTCGGTTACGGGTGAAGTGGGAGGGTGACCTGGGTCCGATAGATGAGGAGGAATGGGAATTTGCTATGGAGTACCCACGTACTGTTACTAAGTCCCTCAGATTTCAACAAATACAGTTCTTTGTATTACACAGAGCCTATATGACTCCAGTTAGGCTTGCCGGGTTTGTACGTGGACTCTCTGATGCCTGTCCTAAATGTCTCATTGTCCAGGGCACTTTCTGGAGTGCCCTTCTGTGCAGGCCTTATGGTCTCAGGCTCAGTTGGCCCTGGGAGATACAGGAATACCCGTATCTGTATTGACACCAAAGTTATTTGTCCTGGGAATAGTGGGCTCAGACTCCCGTCTAGATGGGAGGAGTTATATATCCATAAAATTTGTGCCCTGGCCAAGGTCTCCATTGCAAGAGTTTGGATTGCTCCCAAGGGACCCACCTTCTCCTCCTTTAAGGTGGTAGTGAATGATTCTGTTTCCAAAGAGCGTTTTGTATATATGCAAAATAAAGTTACTTCCAAATCTGAGAAGATATGGGCCCTCATTCCGAGTTGATCGGACCAAGCAACTTTTTGCTGCTGGTGCGATCAACTAATCTCCGCCTATGGGGGAGTGTATTTTAGTTTAGCAGGGCTGCGAACGCTTGTGCAGCCCTGCTATGCTAAAAAAAGTTTCACACAAAACAAGACTAGCCCTAGACCTACTTACCCTGTGCGACGAATCCAGCGATGCAGGTCCCGGCTTTGACGTCAGACATCCGCCCTCTGTCGCCTGGACACGCCTGCGTTTTTCTTACCACTCCCTGAAAACGGCTGGAAACGGTGAGTATCCACCCCGGAAAGCCTCCTGCCTGTCCATCTTCTTGCGATCGCCGCTGCGATCACATTTGTCGCTGGTCGCATCTTGTCCGGCGACGTTCGTCGCCAGGCAATGACGCACGTGTGCAAAGTGTCCGCCGCACATGCGCATTACCGACTCGTTCGCACCGCAGTGACGAACCGCTGCGTGCGAACGGGTCGGAGTGTCCCCCATGGTCTCCCTGGCTGGGACTTGTGTATACCTCTCATGAGTCTTCTATGTAAGGGTTTGACCTCTTAATGTCTAGTTTCTACGCCCACTCCATTTGATACGCAGTGCAACTTACTCTATATTTATTTTACTTACTTATTTTTCTTATTTTTGTTTTGTTATTTTGCTGTTTTTGGCGAATCCTAGTTTCATTTGCCAGGTTGCATCTGAAAATGTATTTTGGCTTCTGACATGCTTGTATACAGAATTTTATGATAACTGTATATTCTTTTGCAAGTTCTTGCCGTTAACTGCAGAAATTGTATTATATATGTGCTGGACTGATGGTATGTTGCCATTTGTCTGTACTCCATGCTTTCTACTGTGATTGACTACTTGCACAATTATAATCTGTATCTGAATTTATTTTTTGAATAAAAAATGTACTCTATAAAAACAATTACTAATGCCCCAGTAATAAAACGATGCATAAATAGTTCCTTAGTACAATTATTTAATAACCGTTCCTTAATAAATAACCTTTAAGTATCCTCATAATTAGTAAGTCATTGTTGTTTCACTAACAAATGATTATATATATACAGGTTGAGTATCCCTTATCCAAAATGCTTGGGACCAGAGGTATTTTGGATATCGGATTTTTCCGTATTTTGGAATAATTGCATACCATAATGAGATATCATGGTGATGGGACCTAAATCTAAGCACAGAATGCATTTATGTTACATATACACCTTATACACACAGCCTGAAGGTCATTTTAGACAATATTTTTTGTAACTTTGTGCATTAAACAAAGTGTGTGTACATTCACACAATTAATTTATGTTTCATATACACCTTATACACACAGCCTGAAGGTCATTTAATACAATAACTTTAATAACTTTGTGTATTAAACAAAGTTTGTGTACATTGAGCCATCAAAAAACAAAGTTTTCACTATCTCAGTCAAAAAAGTCAGTATTTCGGAATATTCCGTATTTCGGAATATTTGGATATGGGATACTCAGCCTGTATTACATTTAGTAATCACCCTCTATGCCTCATACCTTGTGGATAAAAAGCACCAACATACGTAATTAAAAAAAACCTGTATTTCCTATTCTTCTAAGCTAAAGATTAAATACCTGTGTAGCCCTTAAGACATGTGCACGTATATCCACTTCCAACTTGTTTACAGGTTCCGCTGTTTTGGCATGGAGTTAAAAAGCACTCATGAAAAACCTGTCAGGTAAAGAAATTTAGCATTTTGACTGATCATAATAGAAAATTATAAAAAACATACATTAAAATTAAATTACCATACAAAATATGGATTAATAATATATGACACTGAATTGAAAAAAGAGCAATACTAGCAATTGAAATGTAATTATGTATTTAAGGGGGACATGTACTAAGCAGTGATAAGAGTGGAGAAGTGTGCCAGTGGAGAAGCTGCCCATGTCAACCAATCAGCTGCTCTGTATATGTTTAAAGTATGCAAATGATAAATGTTACGTCAGTGCTGATTGGTTGCCATGGGCAGCTTCTACACTGGCTCACTTCTCCACTTTTATCACTGCTTAGTATATGTCCCCCTAAATACCTATTTCTATTCTTCCTTCTCCATTTTAAACAAACCCACTTTATACAGCCAACACTCATAGCTAAAATCCTTATGTACCCCTTACTACTGCACTATTTTATATATAAATCCACCGAAACTCCGCCACAGTCTGCCCAAATGTGGTTGACCTTCCTGGAAATGCAAAATGTCACCACTTTCAAGGTGTGTGAATCAGGAATGTTCCGTCAATATCAGCACAGTTAGCAGTTACGTAGATTTCCCTCTGTTCATTAGAAAAGATATGTGCTCTCACGTGCGGACTAGGGTGGTCATTCCGAGTTGTTCGCTCGCTAGCAGTTTTTAGCAGCCGTGCAAATGCTATGCCACCGCCCACTGGGAGTGTATTTTAGCTTAGCAGAAGGGCAAACAAAAGGATCGCAGAGCGGCTACAAAGTTTTTTCGTGCAGTTTTAGAGTAGCTCAAAACCTACTCAGCGCTTGCAATCACTTCAGACTGTTCAGTTCCTGTTTTGATGTCACGAACACGCCCTGCGTTCACCCAGCCACGCCTGCGTTTTTCCTGGAATGCCTGCATTTTTTAGAACACTCCCTGAAAACGGTCAGTTGACACCCAGAAACGCCCACTTCATGTCAATCACTCTGTGGCAACCAGTCGGACTGAAAAGCTTCGCTAGACCCTGTGTAAAACTACATCATTCGTTGTAATAGTAAGTCGCGTGTGCACATTGTGCCGCATACGCATGCGCAGAACTGCAGTTTTTTTGCCTCTTCGCTGCACAGCGAACGAATGCAGCTAGTGAACAACTCGGAATGACCACCTACGTACAAAAATGTGCTCAGTTACAGAACACACCTTATTGCAAAACTCAGATTTCATTTTGCAGGATAACAAACAATACAGATATGTTCTTATACTGTGTTGCTGCGATATACAGTGTTTCTTAGCACTATTGCAATGTGTACGCATTGAGGCAAGCTGTGCTAGTTCAATGAGTAAAGTCATCGCCGGAGTGTAGCAAATACTTTGTGGGCACTATAATATATTTTGAAGGGGCCCCTGACCCAATACTTCTAGAGAGACACCTCTCCACAGCAGTTGTTAATTTTATGCCTCATAATAGTGCATAATAGCACATAATATGCATAATATGTTATTTACCATTGTAGTGCACTCTTTTTATTTTGAACCATAGTTGTGCCATAATTCACAATACAGTATATCACATTGCAGGGCTGTCAGTAAGTGTTTTCAGTATGCATTTTATGCATCCCTTCAACTGTTCTGATGTTGGCATGACAGTCTGGTTTTACAGACACTGTCCCACCATCCAACCCGTGGGCCGCAATGTCGTGCAGTGGGGGAAGGGGGGGGAAGTTGGGAGGTCCCCTCTCACTCTCTGCATGGCATCTATTCCATTAACAGAGGGACTGTCTATTCCAGGCATTCCCAACCGCGGTCCTCAAGGCACACCAACAGTGCAGGTTTTAGTGATATCCAGACTTCAGCACAGATGGTTAAATCAAAATAACTGAGGTACTAATTAAGTCACCTGTGTTCAAGCCTGGATATCACTGTTAGTGTGGCTTGAGGACCGAGGTTGGGAAACACTGGTCTATTCTATGAACAGTTAAGAAAACTGGGACATGGCTTGAAGTTGCTGTATTTCCTGTGAAACCACGCCCCCTTGGAAGCTGCTGTCCATGCCCCCAGTACCTCAGTCCATGGACTAGACACTGTGCACATGCACTTAACATCTATTCAACGCTGCTAAGAAGAGGTGTGGCATCGTGTTAGGCGTCGTAGTCCCGATTTCAATATATGAGAAGTTGTGAAGTATATATTACATAAAAAATAAAATGAATGACACTTATGTGCTTGCTGATCCCATACACTAAACCCATACACCAGTGGTTCCCAAACGTGGTCTGCAAGGCACCCCAAAATTCCATATTTTAGTGATGTCCCTGCTTGTCCACAGATTGTATAAACTGACTGAGGTACTAATTAAGTCACCTGTGCCTAAGCATGGATATCCTTAAAACCTGGACTGTTTAGGTGCCTTGAGAACTGTGTTTGGGAGCCACTACCATACACTAATATAACACATACAACAACCACACTGTTTCTATAAGTTACTTTCTTGATAATAAGGATTAAAATGTATTACATATTCTCAAATGTCCTACAAATGAGATCTTGGAAACATACAAGTGAACACCCTTTTTTTATGCTGTGAAAGCACATAAGGATGAAGGTCATATGTCAAAGGTCTAACTAGCAATGCATTCTTAGTTCATATAACCTATCCTGAGATGTTTGTTTCAATCTTTGTCCAGAATATTTCCCAGACAAATCACATAAAAGAAGCGTGAGAAGAGAATGTCTGAGTAGGGAGCTCCTTCTCACACTGCATAACTTGTCCAGGACACTTGGGATGGGCTTATTGTTTCCCCTGGCAAGTAACTGCCTCTATTTTATAATACCATTATTTGTTGGAAAAAATAATCCTTTAATACTGTACCAACATAGAATACAGTATTCAATCTACTCTATCAACTATGTGCTGTATAAATAAAAAGGAAAAATACTGCTACAATGTAATGCACATACAGTATATTCACATACACGTGCATGCACACATGAATGCTCATACACAGGTGTGTCCCGCAACTTTGTTGCAGCGTATAGTAGTGTTCTGTAGCAGGGCTGTGATGCATATGCAGTATGACATGCTGCCCCTTACGCATCGCTAGCTGGCTCCCACAGACTTTAATCATGCTCCCGCCAGCTTCTATTGAAGTGTGTGCATAGCAGGGGCGTCCTGGCTGGCGGGATGCCGGCTGTCAAGATCCTGACAGCGGCATCCCACCAGCCAGAATGCCGGCAGCTGGGCAAGCGGTACGAGTCTCCTTGTTCCTGACAGCCGGCAAATTGATTGCATCCCATGTATAGATACATATTTAGATATATGTGTATATATATATATATATATATATACACCCCTCTATCCACAATATATATATATATATATATATATATATATATATATAGTGGATAGAGGGGTGGTCTCTCACCTGATTTGTTCATATTCTGGTGGAATCAGTTCCTTCCAAGGGAAAAGAATACAAGACCTACACATTCTGGAGCTGCAGTAAAGATTTGGATCTCCGGATTTCGTGGATTGCCCAGATCTGGAGGTATATTTGCACTCATCAGCCCGGAAGCTGCGCATGGGACGTACTTGGACGTTCCAACATGACAATGATCCAAAACACAAGGCCAAGTCGACCTGTCATTGGCTACAGCAGAATAAAGTGAAGGTTCTGCAGTGGCCATCTTAGTCTCCTGACCTCAATATCATTGAGCCACTCTGGGGAGATCTCAAACGTGCAATTCATGCAAGACAGCCCAAGAATTTACAGGAACTGGAGGCTTTTTGCCAAGAAGAATGGGCAGCTTTACCATCTGAGAAAATAAAGAGCCTCATCCACAACTACCACAAACGACCTCAAGATGTCATTGATGTTAAAGGAGGCAATACACGGTATTAAGAACTGGGGTATGTAGACTTTTGATCAGGGTCATTGGATAGTTTCTGTTGTCATTATGATTTAAAAAGAGTAAACACAGTTGTTTGACAATAAATGGCTTCACCCAACCACTAACCATGAGTGAAAGAAAAGTTTGTGAGTTATCATTCATATTCTCTGACAAATGGCCAGAAAATCACAAATTCTGCTAGGGTATGTAAACTTATAAGCACAACTGTAGATATACATAAAAATAGGTGAATGGCTGCTGTAGTGCCCTCCTAGGATTATATCAGTCCAATATAGTAGCAGGTAGAAGGCGGCACTCAGCAGACTTGTTATCAGTTTAAAACTTTGTCCTTTATTATGGTCCTACGTTTCGGGGACTGCTCCCTTGCTGTTTTAAGAATGTTTTCCAGCTCCAATTTCTACTATGCTGTAGAGTGCTTTGGTAATAATCCATACACTTCATGGTCAGCTAATCGGCAATCACATATCCGTTGGTAACCTGTAATATCTTGGATCACCACCGATGTCAGTCCTTTGTGACAGATCCCTCAGAGCTAGCCTTTCTTCCATATGTTCCATTATTTCTTCAATATGTTTTTTTACTCAAGTTATGATTGTAAAAACAATCTGGGGTTTTAATAAAACCCTCCCTCTCTACTATGCTTGTTTATGTTTTGATTGATGCATTATGTGTGGTTGGATCGAATTTTGATTTTGTTTGTATTGTATCAAAAGGAACGAGCATCATGTAGCAAAGCAACTTGTAGCATCACCTGGCCGGAGCTGCCAGAATACATCATCGGTATGTGACTGACGGACCCGGAGCACGAAAGAGGCATCTAACGGTAGCACTGGAGAGGTGAGTATGAGTATACATTGAGGTGCACGTTATGTCTAAGGTATATATGTAGGTTTGTCTAATTTATTTATTTATTGTATATGCTTGCCCCCGACGACGGGGAGTAGGACCATAATAAAGGACTTTGGGGCAGATGTATTAACCTGGAGAAGGCATAAGGAAGTGATAAATCAGTGATATGTGCAAGGTGATAAAGGCAGCAGCCAATCAGCTCCTACATGCAAATTAACAGTTAGGATCAGATTGGTTGGTGCCTTTATTACCTTGCACATATCACTGGTTTATCACTTCCTTATGCCTTCTCCAGGTTAATACATCTGCCCCAAAGTTTTACACTGATAACAAGTCTGCTGACTTGGCTCCAATAAAGTCCTTTTTACAAATTCTATCTTTCGCTCCTTTATTATTCACTGGATGCCCTTTTGGTATTGTGCTTACTTCAAAGTGAAGTTTAGTGAGCATTGTATCATGTTATAATTTTCTTTTTATTCACTTCTTTGAAGTTTTAGACTCTCAGGATATGCGGAAAGAGAATAATAGAGGGCCATACCCTGTGTGACGCAGTGTGGGAAAAGGCCTTTATTTTAACCATAGAACTCTATACTGTTATGTTGGCAACATTTTGTTAGTATGTAACACGCACTTTGGCCCTCATTCCGAGTTGTTCGCTCGCAAGCTGCTTTTAGCAGCTTTGCACACGCTAAGCCGCCGCCTACTGGGAGTGAATCTTAGCTTATCAAAATTGCGAACAAAAGATTCGCAATATTGCGAAAAGACTTCTCTGTGCAGTTTCTGAGTAGCTCGAGACTTACTCTTCCAGTGCGATCAGTTCAGTGCTTGTCGTTCCTGGTTTGACGTCACAAACACACCTAGCGTTCGCCCAGACACTCCTCCGTTTCTCCAGCCACTCCCGCGTTTTTCCCAGAAACGGTAGCGTTTTTTCACACACTCCCATAAAACGGCCAGTTTCCGCCCAGAAACACCCACTTCCTGTCAATCACATTACGATCACCAGAACGAAGAAAAAACCTCGTAATGCCGTGAGTAAAATACCTAACTGCACAGCAAATTTACTTGGCGCAGTCGCACTGCGGACATTGCGCATTAGCGACTAATCGCTCCGTTGCGAGAAAAAAATAACGAGCTAACAACTCGGAATGACCCCCTAAATCTCCACTTCACCAAAAGTCACACACACTGAGTGCCAGAGTGAATTAACTATTTTCTGCTTTAACGTATATTTAAGGGAGGCTATCACGAGACCGCCTATCGGGATCCTGTATTCCATACTGAAGGCCCCTAGCACTTTACATTGAGCAAGGATATGTTTTTTTTAAAGCCTTTTTGAAATACTCCCACATGTCCTTACTTAACTGACTTTTGAGAATATGAGAAATATAAGTTAATGACCTTTAAGTGTGAGTTCTCTGATCTTATAAAATAGTACACCAGCAGATGCCTTTTCAGAACTGTAAGAAGGGGCATGCTGCGTGCGCTAAAGAGTCACCACAAAGTGTAATTTACAGTATATCTGTTTTCCATTATTGATATTAAATAATGTCCAAAGTTAAATATGTATATATAATTTCTCTGTATTAAATCTATTGTATTTATTTTAAGATAAAACTTTTTTGACAGCATTTACTAATCGTGCAATGTCAGCAAGTCCTTGTAGGCCCCTATCGCCCTCAGCACAGTTTAAGTGCAGTTCAGTTCTATCAGAAAAAAAACCTTTTGTCATACAGTATTGCTGCATTGTTTTCTGTGAGCATAGCTGCTGAAGGGAGTAAAATATAATGTGGATAGAGTTTGCTAGAGGCACAAGCTGTTTTGCACATTTAAAATTCAGGCAATACTATCAAGTGCCGCTTTAGCTTTGTCATTCCACACTGTATTGTACATTTTCATTGTGCAGAATTTACAGTTGGTGCAAGTTGTGATAATACTACAAACACTTAAATGTGCAACATTTTGCAGCCAAAAGAGATATCAAGCAAATATTTTGCAAAACCATTTTGAGAGTTTTGCTAAATTACACTGCTGGCTTTGTAGCCTGATTCAGAGGTTGAGGAAGTAAATAGGCTACTGCTGCAAGAGGCTTCTTGTCTAATTAGACAGCTCCTGTTACCTTCTGTGTTCTCCTGCTGCATCCAAGGATGCAGCATCGGATCATCTGCAAAAAACACTGCTCATCTGAGTGATCCTCAGGTTACTCAGATGGCCATCACAGATCCGTATCCGAGGCCAATAAATCTGCATGGGAAGACACAGACACTTCCATAAAATGGGACAGGTCCCAATTTTTAGGAATGCTATCCCGCACCAATACGTCACTGCCTCCACACAGCCGCAGCCTATCAATCAGGCTGCAGAATGGGGGCACAATGTGCGACGCAGCAGGACCCGCTCTGCAAATGCTCAGAAAGGGTTCTGCACATATGCAGCCCCCCAAAGGTGTCACAAGGTGTGGTGACACCAGGTGCGCAATCTGCATTACTGCACCCCCCACTCATCTTGCCGTAGCCGAAAAGGGGATGTGGCCTGATTCAAAGGGGCGTGGCCTCGTGGATCTCCTCTTCACTCCGGGAGCGTGACCAGCTTACCCAGGCCGGAGATGCTGGCTGCCCCCCGGAGACTGTGCAGCGCAGTGCCGGCTCCTTATCTGTGACAGGAGCAGAGTGCTGCAGTGGGTTATCACACTGCAGCACTGGGCTCCTGTCACTGCAGAAGAGCTGGCACTTTGGTGTCACCCCCCGCACCCGCCTTCTGACGCCACTGCAGCCCCCCAACATTGAAGTTACATGCAAGCCATTGGTTTAGGCCCTTGGTTAGTGACTAAAAAATCTGAACACATACAGTACTAACATTCTACATAATAATAACATTTTACACCTAATTTAAAAAAATAGTAGTATCAGATATAAATAATGCTAAGTAATAAATACTAAAATTATTATTTACTATATGTGAACATCCATCACTACATCTTTAATAATACATCATCTATATATTGTATATGGTATTTGACAGACATGTATTGGTCAGGCTACTTTCCATTAGCTTCCCTCCCCATACTTTAGGAACCAGGGCCGTATTTTATTATCTGACATAGAGCCGCCCAAGAGAATCTAAACCCAAGAACTGAGCAAAATGTTGATTTAATAGTTAATTTTTTTTTTGTTATAGCAGAAAGTATTGATGTGTTCCTTTAACATGAATCCACAACATATTTTTGTCTTATGTCTTAGTAGAACAGTTTTATTTATATTTCAATCTTGTAGAACTGTACTTTGATTCTCAATGTTATTGCTTTTTGTCACATACAGCGTACGTACATCATGTAGAATGTGTCTGAACCCATTCCCTGTAAGACTACGGACTATTGTTTTATTGAGCTTCACACCACTTATCATTGGAATTAAATCTAGAAGCTTTGCTTTAATATGAAAACATTGATTCAGGTAGAGAGGTTGCGGTTACATTAGCGTTATGCATTAGTTGCTTAGCTTTGCTAATTTATTCAATAGACTTTCTTTATCTGACTATACTGCAAGGCCATTAGAGGAAGCCCAATGAAAAAAAAAATCTGTATCCTTGCCTGATTGCTGACTTTATATCCGCTGTTGACATTTTGTGGAGAAATGGGAATCATTACACTTTCCTCTGCTGCCGAGAAGCTGGAGCCAAAACCTACAAAATAACATTATGAGAAACACATTATCAATCTTGGATTAGTTATAACATCTGTGATTAAAGCAAAAAATGCCAGCTCTCTTTATATGGAATAGAAGAAAGGGGTGCTATATTGCTAAAGTGCTATTACTGCCAGTTGGCTCCTTTATTATATTGTGGTCATCTGTAGCTGCTGTCTTTCAGAATCACACATTCAATAGCTGAAAATGTCCATTTGCCCACAAACTTGCTAGCCATTTGTGCTCTCCCACAAACCATTTATGTCAGCCACTGCATTAATGACTGTAATAAATAAAAAAATAGAAAAACATTAAAAGCATCATTCAACTACATAGAAAACCCAGAGCCAGACCTATTGAAATAAATGTTATGTGAAACCAAGTCACCCTAGGTTACAGCTACAAGCCCTTCTTACGAATACCTTTAGTTACTTTGATATGCCCAGCCTCTCGGTAGCCACAAAAGTTCTCTTGGTGTGAACAGTGGTGCCGCCAGGGAGGGGCGGTAGAGAGTACTAATTACCCAGTCCTGGGATCCTGGGAGGGGCCTAGCAGGGGCCTGGGACTGGTCAGCCGGCTGCAACATCTCATGTGCCCAGCACACGCTGCGGTGTGCTTGGCTGCGGTGGACCCAAGGAGGCTGCTGCTTCTGCCTGCAGGTAGGGGGAATGATCGCACTGATTTCACCCCCCCTCGATCTGACCCTAACTTAGGTGTGCATGGCACCCCCTGTGCCTTTTTTTATTAAAGGGGGCATGGCCACACCTTAGTGATTAGGCCATGACCCCAGCATTACCAGGATCCAGGCAAGCTGTCTATGGCCCTGGGTGTGATGTTATCATTTAGGGCAGTACTATGTGGCAAATAATGAATCATTGACAATAAAATACAGGTAATGTCATATTGCACTGTAATAGCAGCCATAGGGGGGAATTCAATTTGTCATAGCAATTAACCAGGGGCTAATTGATCCCCCGACTATTCAGTTAGCCCCGAAGTGAGCCCACTAGCAGCACTTATTAAGGACTTTTTTGAAAGCGTCTGAACAGCAACAAAAAAAGCCCTGATAATTAGAGGGTTAAAGGGAGCCGTGACACATGAACTGTGAGCTTTTCACTGATTATGTGTGTTAATGCCTGTTAACGCGTTACGGTAACGAACATTAACAAGGGTTTGGGTGAAAAAGGGGCTGAAATTTAATAGCCCTGGGAGTTAAAGCCCAAGGCTACCACCCTTTTTCATCCGGCAGTAAATTACTACAGATAGATGAATCCCACCTTGGTGCAGACTGTACATTTTAAGTGTTGTGACATGTCTTCTGTGGTATGATCTACTGTCGGCAGGACTTTGCACATTACAGTCCCCACCATGTTTGTTAAAGCAACTTCAATATTATGTCATTTACTTTCAGTGCTCATAATCAGTAGATATTAAGACTGCAGCATCTTATATCAAATACATTATGCTGTATTGGTATCAATTCCGATAGATACACACAGCAAATTACAGGTTAGGTCTCCCATATCCAAAATTCCAAAATACATAATACAGATTTTTTTTTTAGCAAGACTAAGACAGTGACACCTATGCCTTATGATGGTTCAATTTATTCAAACTTTGTTTAATGCACAAAATTATTAAAAATATTGTATAAAATGACCTTCATGATATGTGTATAAGGTGTATATGAAACATAAATGCATTACTTGTTTAGACTTGGGTCTCATTCCCAATATATCTGGAATGCAAATATTCCAAAATACAGAAAAATCCAAAAGCATTTTGGATATGGGGGACTCAACCTGTACCAGAATAGCAAAATGTGCATATATGTACTTTCTCTTTAAACAAACTGAAAGAGTAAAAATAGGATTTTAATTACCTACCGGTAAATCCTTTTCTCGTAGTCCGCAGAGGACACTGGGGTCCACATTAGTACCATGGGTATAGACGGGTCCACTAGTAGCCTTGGGCACTGTCCGCTTCACATAGATCTTCAAAGCCCTCACAACATCCAAGGACTTTGAAGTAGCCGAGGTGTCGGTAACCACCAGAATCACCCAAACGTAGGCCCACACCCACTCCTGACTGCAAAAAAGTAGTAAAAGTCCCAGATGAAATTCCACCACAGGAAATTTCCTGTTCTCACACCAAGAGAAGTATTTTTTTCAAATATGGTGGTAATGTTTAGACGTTACCCCCTTCCTGGCTTGGATCAAGGTTGGAATAAACCTGTCCAGGATCCCTTTCCGGGCTAGAATTTGACACTCAACCTCCATGCCATCAAACGTAGCCGCACTAGGTCGTAATAGACAAACGGCCCCTGTTGTAGAAGATCCTCGCGAAGAGGTAGAGGCCATGGGTGCTCTAGGGGCATTTCCAGTAGATCCATGTACCAGGCCCTTCTTGGCCAGTCCAGAGCAATGAGAATAGCTTGAACCTTTTCCCTTTTTATTCTTTTGAGAATTCTTGGGATCAGTGGAAGTGGTGGAAACATGTACACCAACTGGTAGTCCCATGGAGTCACCAGAGCGTCCACCGCCACTGCCTGTGGGTCTCTCGACCTGGAACAATATTGCTTGAGCTTCTTGTTGAGACAAGAGGCCATTATGTCGATTTGTGGATATCTCCACCGACGTATCAAGCAGCCGAACACCTCTGGGTGAAGGCCCCACTCCCCTGGGTGGAGGTCATGTCTGCTGAGGAAGTCTGCTTCCCAGTTGTCCACTCCCGGAATGAAGACTGCCAACAATGCCACAGTGTTCTGTTCTGTCCAGAGGAGAATCCTTGTTACCTCTGACATTGCTGCTCTGCTCTTTGTTCCGCCCTGTCGGTTTATGTACGTTACCAACATCACATTGTCTGACTGAACCTGAATGGCATGATCCTGTGATACCTGTAGATGGGCGTTGTATATGGCCCTTAGTTCCAGAATGTTGATCGGAACAATGGTTTCCTGACTTGACCATTTTCCTTGGAACTGTTCCCCTTGGGTGACTGCTCCCCAACCTCTGAGGCTTGCATTTGTGGTTAGCAGAATCCAATTTTGAATCCTGAACCTTCGGCCCTCAGTCAGGTGAGAAGTCTGAAGCCACCGCAGAAGAGAAACCCTGGCTTTTGGTAACAGAAGTATCCTCTGGTGCATGTGAAGATGCAATCCGGACCATTTGTCCAACAGAACCAGCTGGAAGGACCTTGCGTGAAACCTTCCCTACTGCAGTGCCTCGTAAGAGACTACTATCTTCCCCAGGAGGCGAATGCATAGATGCACCGATATCCGGTTTGGTCTCAGAACGTCCTGCACCATCGACTGAATTACCAATGCCTTTTCCAATGGAAGGAATACCTCCTGTGCCGTATCAAGTATCATCCCCAGGAACGGAAGCCTCCGTGTTGGTTCCAGGTGAGATTTTGGCAGGTTCAGAATCCACCCGTGATCCTGGAGTAGTCATGTTGAGAGGGCAATGTTGTCTAACAACCTCTCTCTGGATGGTGCTTTTATCAGCAGATCGTCCAGGTACGGTAATATGTTCACTCCTTGCTTGCAGAGGAGAAACATCATCTCTGCCATTACCTTGATGAACACCCTCGGTGCCATGGAGAGGCCAAATGGCAGGGCCTGGAACTGGTAGTGACAGTCCTGTAATGCAAACCTTAGATAAGCCCAATGAGGCGGCCAAATCAGAATATGAGGCTGCCAAATCGGAATATGAAGGCATCCTTGATATCCACAGACACCAGGAATTCCCCCTCCTCCAGACCTGAGATCACCACTCTGAGACTCCATCTTGAATTTGAACACCCGTAAGTACGGGTTCAGTGACTTGAGGTTTAAAATGGGCCTTACCGAACCATCCGGTTTCGGTACCACAAACAGCTTGGAATAATAACCCTTATTTTGCAATTAAAGTGGAACTGGAACAATGACCTGAGTCTGTACAAGTTTTTGAATTGCTGCCTGTAAAGTCATGCTTGCTTTTGGAGAAGCTGGTAAGTCTGATTTGAAGAATCTGTGAGGTGGGAGTTCCAGAAATTCCAGTCTGTAGCCCTGGGCGATAAGATCTTTGACCCATGGATCCAGGCATGATGTTACCCGTATGTGACTGAAATATCTTAATCGGGCTCCCACCTGCCTGTCTTCCAGGCAGTGTGGTGCACCGTCATGCTGAAGGCTTTGAGGAAGCAAAACCGGAGGTCTGTTCCTGTGAAAGTGCAGATGCAGGTTTTCTGGGTTTACCTCTATTGGCTTTGATGGCTGTAGAAGAACCTTTGGATTTACTTTTAAATTTCACTGTCTGAAAGGACTGCAGAGTTGGAGCAGAGTATGTTTTCCTAGCTGGGGTTGCTTCGGAAGGAAGGTATGTAGACTTACCCACCGTAGCCTTGGATATCCACGTATCCAGTTCATCTCCAAAAAGGGCTTCACCTGTGAATAGTAGGCTTTCCACACCTTTCCTGGAATCCGCATCCGAAGTCCACTGGTGTAGCCACAAGCCCCTGCCTGCTGATACTGCCATGGCAGTGGTGCGTGCGTTGAGAAAATCAATTTCCTTTATGGCCTCCACCATAAAATTAGCAGAGTCTTGTATATGCTGTAGGAATAAAATTATCTCCCCCCCTGGAGAAGGAATCTAACCCATCAATGAGATTACCTGACCATTTTGTAAAGGCCCTAGTAATCCATGCACAAGCAACAGTGGGTCTCTGGGCCACCCCAGCAGCTGTGTACAGGGATTTGAGAGTGGTCTCAAATTTGTGGTCAGCCGTGTCCTTTAAGGAGGCTGCCACAGGGACAGGTAAGACTATCTTACGTGACAGCCTAGATACCGATGTGTCAACAATTGGTGGATTTTCCCACTTTTCCCTATCATCCTGAGGAAACGGGAAGGATGTAACCTTTTAGGGATCTGAAACTTCTTGTCTGGATTAACCCAAGTTTCTTCAAACAGAGAATTTAACTCCTTTGAAGCAGGGAAAGTAGCAGAGGATATCTTATTTACATTAAAATAACATTCCTCATCCACCTCTGCCACCTTGTCAGGAATGTGCAGGACTTCTGTAATAGTTTCCATCAGGGCCTGTATTCCTTGTGACAGTGCTGCACCCCCCCCCACACACACACACACGAGTCCACATCACCCGCCTCTGTGTCTGATACATCATCATCAGTGTCAGCCTGCAGGATTTGGGCCAGAGTACGCTTCTGTAGACAAATGGCAGGGGTCTGAGATGCTGGTATGGGAACTGAATCTCTAGTCATCAGGTCCTCCACAGATTGTATTGCGTCTCTTTCTCATTATGGGATAATTTATTAGAAATATGTGAGATCATCCCTTTAAGGGAATCCAACCATGCGGGTCCAGACCCACTAGCCTGAGAATGTGTACCATCCTGGGTACACTGTAGTGAATCCCCCGGGGAAGACAAACACTCTGCTGTGCGGGAAACACACTCCCTTGACATGGTAATGTGAAGAGGGACACACACAGTAAAGATGAAAGCACAGCTAACCTACACAGAGCCCGCAGGGAGACACAGAGAAGATGGAGCTAGCCACACCGTGCCCTCTATGCTAAAGCCAAGCTCAGCTGGGTCACAAACTAAGCTCCTTAATAGGGATTAGTATTCTAACACCGCTCCCCCCCCCTTACTATGACCCCCTGGTACCGCTGAGGAAACGTGGAGTCTTTGTGGAGGAGCTGTGCTTCCCTGTAAGTCCTGTCAGTGCAGAGGGAAAATGGCGCTGGTGAGCTGATGGATCTGCTCATAGTGTAGCCCCGCCCCCGTAATGGCGCGCGGTCTTCCCTGTTTTATTATACTGGCTGAGGTGTCCGAGACACTTAACAGCGGGTTAGAACCCCTGTAAGCCGTTTGCCAGTGTAGGGTAATGGTAAAAAGCTCAACTCGCCCCTCACAGCGGAAACACACACACATACAGCATGTTGTACTGAGCCTGGAGACGCAGCCTGCATGTCAGTGCTGCACTCCATACCCTGATGCTGCCATTACAGCCGGCGACCCGCTAACCAGGACGCCGGCCACCTACTCACCACTCTTCTTACTTCTGGCTCTGTTAGGGGAGACGGCGTGCTACGGGACTGTACACTCGCCGTGGTGGGGCTTGCGAATAGGACCCTCAGGAGCTCAGTGTCCTGCCAGCAGAAAATGGGACCATTAACCCTATAGGAGGTTGGGCCGTCCCCCCCCCTAATTCCCACGAAGCAGGCAGGCTGGTGCCAACCAGCCCTGTCTGAAAACAACAAACAGATAATAAATGCAGAAAACTCTTCAGGAGCTTCCTTAAGCGTGACCGGTTCCTCCGGGCAGATTTTCTAAACTGCGTCTGGTAGGAGGGGCATAGAGGGAGGAGCCAGTGCACACTATTGATTTCTTAAAGTGCCCAAGGCTCCTAGTGGACCCGTCTATACCCATGGTACTAATGTGGACTCCAGTATCCTCTAGGACATAACAGAAATCTAATTTGCACATTATTTATATTAAATTATTTGTAAATGATTCCGCACACCCCTGCAATTCAGTGGTGTTTGCTCAGATCGCAGTTTTGGTGTATTCTCTGGGAGGTTGGGAAAATGTAAATTGCTAGAATGGAAAATGTAATGGTGCAACTAGTACAGCAGCACAACGTAATCCAGTGGTACCCAGCCTCTAAATGTCTACAAAATGTAAATGGTTAATCGAATACACCTCAGACACTACAAGTCTGTACTCCTCTTTCAAAATGTATCCACAAAAAACAGTCACTATAATAATCGCAGTAGTCTCAGATGCTCCAATTAAAGATGTGTAGCTAGGTCAGATCCCAAAAAAGCCAGACTTTGTTGCGAATTCATTGAAACATCATTATTCCAATATAATAGTCATCCAACAGAAGTCAGTATCACACATATTTTCCAGTCCACACTACTCAGTCGTATTCATAGTTACAGATGGAACCTCACTCATCTATACCATCTATGGCGTTTGTCCCGATCACGGAGTCGCAGTGTGCCTGCTCGCAAGGCAGCGCATTATGTCGCAGGGTGGTGCATAGAGCTTAGCTAGGCGTTTGGCGTAACCAGTGATCATCCACTAGGTGTCGCTTTTGAAAATCACCATTGTGCGTGCATGAGGTTAGCAGATCTGCCCAGCAAATGATGGCTCACTCATGCCAGGAATCTCTCGATCTCTAGGTGCATGCACAATGCTAACATGCTTTACAAATGAATGTGTCTTCATGAATACTTGCTACAGTTAGGCTAAATAGCCCTTGAAGTCACACTATGCTGCGGCGGGACTCTGCAATTTTTTCCACGAAAATGAGTCTTAGACACAAAGTGCTTCTGCTGATTAAAATGCTATGCAGCATGCCTATGTTCTGTGTGTAACAGCGGCTCTATATGCATCCACAATAAAATGTTACAGTGTTTTCCAGGTAAACACTGTAGCAGAGCATTTTGTATGCACATACAGTCGCAGTCACACACAGAATTTAGGCATGCTGCATATCATTTTAATTAGCAGAAGCTGCTTGTGCGTCCTATTACATTACTTTGTGTCTAAAGGTGTGTACTGTATATGGTGAGATAAATCTGTAAGATTTTGACTCTATATTCAAAATCTTAAGGAAAGTTAGTGCACATCTCAAGGTGTTACACACTTTGGGGGTAATTCCAAGTTGATCGCAGCAGGAATTTTGTTAGCAGGGGTGACAGATAAAACATATAACATGTGCAGAGAGAGAGTTAGATTTGGGTGGGTTATTTTGTTTCTGTGCAGGGTAAATACTGGCTGCTTTATTTTGACACTGCAAATTAGATTGCAGATTAGAGATGTGCACTTGAAATTTTTCGGGTTTTGTGTTTTGGTTTTTTGGGTTCGGTTCCGCGGCCGTGTTTTGGGTTCGACCGCGTTTTGGCAAAACCTCACCGAATTTTTTTTGTCGGATTCGGGTGTGTTTTGGATTCGGGTGTTTTTTTCAAAAAACACTAAAAAACAGCTTAAATCATAGAATTTGGGGGTCATTTTGATCCCAAAGTATTATTAACCTCAAAAACCATAATTTCCACTCATTTTCAGTCTATTCTGAATACCTCACACCTCACAATATTATTTTTAGTCCTAAAATTTGCACCGAGGTCGCTGGATGACTAAGCTAAGCGACCCTAGTGGCCGACACAAACACCTGGCCCATCTAGGAGTGGCATTGCAGTGTCACGCAGGATGGCCCTTCCAAAAAACACTCCCCAAACAGCACATGACGCAAAGAAAAAAAGAGGCGCAATGAGGTAGCTGTGTGAGTAAGCTAAGCGACCCTAGTGGCCGACACAAACACCTGGCCCATCTAGGAGTGGCACTGCAGTGTCACGCAGGATGGCCCTTCCAAAAAACACTCCCCAAACAGCACATGACGCAAAGAAAAAAAGAGGCGCAATGAGGTAGCTGTGTGAGTAAGATAAGCGACCCTAGTGGCCGACACAAACACCTGGCCCATCTAGGAGTGGCACTGCAGTGTCACGCAGGATGGCCCTTCCAAAAAACACTCCCCAAACAGCACATGACGCAAAGAAAAAAAGAGGCGCAATGAGGTAGCTGTGTGAGTAAGCTAAGCGACCCTAGTGGCCGACACAAACACCTGGCCCATCTAGGAGTGGCACTGCAGTGTCACGCAGGATGGCCCTTCCAAAAAACACTCCCCAAACAGCACATGATGCAAAGAAAAAAAGAGGCGCAATGAGGTAGCTGTGTGAGTAAGATAAGCGACCCTAGTGGCCGACACAAACACCTGGCCCATCTAGGAGTGGCACTGCAGTGTCACGCAGGATGGCCCTTCCAAAAAACACTCCCCAAACAGCACATGACGCAAAGAAAAATTAAAGAAAAAAGAGGTGCAAGATGGAATTGTCCTTGGGCCCTCCCACCCACCCTTATGTTGTATAAACAGGACATGCACACTTTAACCAACCCATCATTTCAGTGACAGGGTCTGCCACACGACTGTGACTGAAATGACGGGTTGGTTTGGACCCCCACCAAAAAAGAAGCAATTAATCTCTCCTTGCACAAACTGGCTCTACAGAGGCAAAATGTCCACCTCATTATCATCCTCCGATATATCACCGTGTACATCCCCCTCCTCACAGATTATCAATTCGTCCCCACTGGAATCCACCATCTCAGCTCCCTGTGTACTTTGTGGAGGCAATTGCTGCTGGTCAATGTCTCCACGGAGGAATTGATTATAATTCATTTTAATGAACATCATCTTCTCCACATTTTCTGGAAGTAACCTCGTACGCCGATTGCTGACAAGGTGAGCGGCGGCACTAAACACTCTTTCGGAGTACACACTTGTGCGAGGGCAACTTAGGTAGAATAAAGCCAGTTTGTGCAAGGGCCTCCAAATTGCCTCTTTTTCCTGCCAGTATAAGTACGGACTGTCTGACGTGCCTACTTGGATGCGGTCACTCATATAATCCTCCACCATTCTTTCAATGGGGAGAGAATCATATGCAGTGCCAGTAGACGACATGTCCGTATCCGTAATCGTTGTCAGGTCCTTCAGTCCGGACCAGATGTCAGCATCAGCAGTCGCTCCAGACTGCCCTGCATCACCGCCAGCGGGTGGGCTCGGAATTCTGAGCCTTTTCCTCGCACCCCCAGTTGCGGGAGAATGTGAAGGAGGAGATGTTGACAGGTCGCGTTCCGCTTGACTTGACAATTTTCTCACCAGCAGGTCTTTGAACCCCAGCAGACCTGTGTGTGCCGGAAAGAGAGATCCAAGGTAGGTTTTAAATCTAGGATCGAGCACGGTGGCCAAAATGTAGTGCTCTGATTTCAACAGATTGACCACCCGTGAATCCTTGTTAAGCGAATTAAGGGCTCCATCCACAAGTCCCACATGCCTAGCGGAATCGCTCCGTGTTAGCTCCTCCTTCAATGTCTCCAGCTTCTTCTGCAAAAGCCTGATGAGGGGAATGACCTGACTCAGGCTGGCAGTGTCTGAACTGACTTCACGTGTGGCAAGTTCAAAGGGCAGCAGAACTTTGCACAACGTTGAAATCATTCTCCACTGCGCTTGAGACAGGTGCATTCCACCTCCTATATCGTGCTGAATTGTATAGGCTTGAATGGCCTTTTGCTGCTCCTCCAACCTCTGAAGCATATATAGGGTTGAATTCCACCTCGTTACCACTTCTTGCTTCAGATGATGGCAGGGCAGGTTCAGGCGTTTTTGGTGTTGCTCCAGTCTTCTGTACGTGGTGCCTGTACGCCGAAAGTGTCCCGCAATTCTTCTGGCCACCGACAGCATCTCTTGCACGCCCCTGTCGTTTTTTAAAAAATTCTGCACCACCAAATTCAAGGTATGTGCAAAACATGGGACGTGCTGGAATTTGCCCATATTTAATGCACACACAATATTGCTGGCGTTGTCCGATGCCACAAATCCACAGGAGAGTCCAATTGGGGTAAGCCATTCCGCGATGATCTTCCTCAGTTGCCGTAAGAATTTTCAGCTGTGTGCGTATTCTGGAAACCGGTGATACAAAGCGTAGCCTGCCTAGGAAAGAGTTGGCGTTTGCGAGATGCTGCTACTGGTGCCGCCGCTGCTGTTCTTGCGGCGGGAGTCCATACATCTACCCAGTGGGCTGTCACAGTCATATAGTCCTGACCCTGCCCTGCTCCACTTGTCCACATGTCCGTGGTTAAGTGGACATTGGGTACAACTGCATTTTTTAGGACACTGGTGAGTCTTTTTCTGACGTCCGTGTACATTCTCGGTATCGCCTGCCTAGAGAAGTGGAACCTAGATGGTATTTGGTAACGGGGGCACACTACCTCAAGAAATTGTCTAGTTCCCTGTGAACTAACGGCGGATACCGGACGCACGTCTAACACCAACATAGTTGTCAAGGCCTCAGTTATCCGCTTTGCAACAGGATGACTGCTGTGATATTTCATCTTCCTCGCAAAGGACTGTTGGACAGTCAATTGCTTGGTGGAAGTAGTAAAAGTGGGCTTACGACTTCCCCTCTGGGATGACCATCGACTCCCAGCAGCAACAACAGCAGCGCCAGCAGCAGCAGGCGTTACACGCAAGGATGCATCGGAGGAATCCCAGGCAGGAGAGGACTCGTCAGAATTGCTAGTGACATGGCCTGCAGGACTATTGGCATTCCTGGGGAAGGAGGAAATTGACACTGAGGGAGTTGGTGGGGTGGTTTGCGTGAGCTTGGTTACAAGAGGAAGGGATTTACTGGTCAGTGGACTGCTTCCGCTGTCGCCCAAAGTTTTTGAACTTGTCACTGACTTATGATGAATGCGCTGCAGGTGACGTATAAGGGAGGATGTTCCGAGGTGGTTAACGTCCTTACCCCTACTTATTACAGCTTGACAAAGGCAACACACGGCTTGACAAATGTTGTCCGCATTTCTGTTGAAATACTTCCACACCGAAGAGCTGATTTTTTTGGTATTTTCACCAGGCATGTCAATGGCCATATTCCTTCCACGGACAACAGGTGTCTCCCCGGGTGCCTGACTTAAACAAACCACCTCACCATCAGAATCCTCCTGGTCAATTTCCTCCCCAGCGCCAGCAACACCCATATCCTCCTCATCCTGGTGTACTTCAACACTGACATCTTCAATCTGACTATCAGGAACTGGACTGCGGGTGCTCCTTCCTGCACTTGCAGGGGGCGTGCAAATGGTGGAAGGCGCATGCTCTTCACGTCCAGTGTTGGGAAGGTCAGGCATCGCAAACGACACAATTGGACTCTCCTTGTGGATTTGGGATTTCGAAGAACGCACAGTTCTTTGCTGTGCTTTTGCCAGCTTAAGTCTTTTCATTTTTCTAGCGAGAGGCTGAGTGCTTCCATCCTCATGTGAAGCTGAACCACTAGCCATGAACATAGGCCAGGGCCTCAGCCGTTCCTTGCCACTCCGTGTGGTAAATGGCATATTGGCAAGTTTACGCTTCTCCTCCGACAATTTTATTTTAGATTTTGGAGTCCTTTTTTTACTGATATTTGGTGTTTTGGATTTTACATGCTCTGTACTAAGACATTGGGCATCGGCCTTGGCAGACGACGTTGATGGCATTTCATCGTCTCGGCCATGACTAGTGGCAGCAGCTTCAGCACGAGGTGGAAGTGGATCTTGATCTTTCCCTATTTTTGGAACCTCAACATTTTTGTTCTCCATATTTTAATAGGCACAACTAAAAGGCACCTCAGGTAAACAATGGAGATGGATGGATACTAGTATACTTATGGATGGACGAGCGACTGCCGACACAGAGGTAGCTACAGCCGTGGACTACCGTACTGTGACTGCTGCTAATATAGACTGGATGATAATGAGATGAAATTAATATATATATATATATATATATAATATCACTAGTACTGCAGCCGGACAGGTATATATATTTATTATGTAATGACTGATGACGGACCTGCTGGACACTGTCAGCTCAGCACCGCAGACTGCTACAGTAAGCTACTATAGTAGTATGTATCAAGAAGAAAGAAAAAAAAAAACACGGGTAGGTGGTATACAATTATGGATGGACGAGCGACTGCCGACACAGAGGTAGCTACAGCCGTGGACTACCGTACTGTGTCTGCTGCTAATATAGACTGGATGATAATGAGATGAAATTAATATATATATATAATATCACTAGTACTGCAGCCGGACAGGTATATATATTTATTATGTAATGACTGATGACGGACCTGCTGGACACTGTCAGCTCAGCACCGCAGACTGCTACAGTAAGCTACTATAGTAGTATGTATCAAGAAGAAAGAAAAAAAAATCCACGGGTAGGTAGTATACAATTATGGATGGACGAGCGACTGCCGACACAGAGGTAGCTACAGCCGTGGACTACCGTACTGTGTCTGCTGCTAATATAGACTGGATGATAATGAGATGAAATTAATATATATATATATATAATATCACTAGTACTGCAGCCGGATAGGTATATATATTTATTATGTAATGACTGATGACGGACCTGCTAGACACTGTCAGCTCAGCACCGCAGACTGCTACAGTAAGCTACTATAGTAGTATGTATCAAGAAGAAAGAAAAAAAAAACCACGGGTAGGTGGTATACAATTATGGATGGACGAGCGACTGCAGACACAGAGGTAGCTACAGCCGTGGACTACCGTACTGTGTCTGCTGCTAATATAGACTGGATGATAATGAGATGAAATTAATATATATATATATATATATAATATCACTAGTACTGCAGCCGGACAGGTATATATATTTATTATGTAATGACTGATGACGGACCTGCTGGACACTGTCAGCTCAGCACCGCAGACTGCTACAGTAAGCTACTATAGTAGTATGTATCAAGAAGAAAAAAAAAAAAACCACGGGTAGGTGGTATACAATTATGGATGGACGAGCGACTGCCGACACAGAGGTAGCTACAGCCGTGGACTACCGTACTGTGTCTGCTGCTAATATAGACTGGATGATAATGAGATGAAATTAATATATATATATATAATATCACTAGTACTGCAGCCGGACAGGTATATATATATATTTATTATGTAATGACTGATGACGGACCTGCTAGACACTGTCAGCTCAGCACCGCAGACTGCTACAGTAAGCTACTATAGTAGTATGTATCAAGAAGAAAAAAAAAAAAAAACACGGGTAGGTGGTATACAATTATGGATGGACGAGCGACTGCCGACACAGAGGTAGCTACAGCCGTGGACTACCGTACTGTGTCTGCTGCTAATATAGACTGGATAATAATGAGATGAAATTAATATATATATATATATATATATATATATAATATCACTAGTACTGCAGCCGGACAGGTATATATATTTATTATGTAATGACTGATGACGGACCTGCTGGACACTGTCAGCTCAGCACCGCAGACTGCTACAGTAAGCTACTATAGTAGTATGTATCAAGAAGAAAGAAAAAAAAAAAAACACGGGTAGGTGGTATACAATTATGGATGGACGAGCGACTGCCGACACAGAGGTAGCTACAGCCGTGGACTACCGTACTGTGTCTGCTGCTAATATAGACTGGATGATAATGAGATGAAATTAATATATATATATATAATATCACTAGTACTGCAGCCGGACAGGTATATATATTTATTATGTAATGACTGATGACGGACCTGCTGGACACTGTCAGCTCAGCACCGCAGACTGCTACAGTAAGCTACTATAGTATGTATCAAGAAGAAAGAAAAAAAAAAAACACGGGTAGGTGGTATATTACAATTATATATATATATACAATTATATATATATATTAAACTGGTGGTGATTAATTAAACTGGTGGTCAGGTCACTGGTCACACTATCAGCAACTTGCAAGTAGTACTCCTAAGCAGACAATCACAATATACTGGTGGTCAGTGTGGTCACAATGGCAGTGTGGCACTCTGGCAGCAAAAGTGTGCACTGTACGTTAAAATATGTACTCCTGCTCTCAGACTCTAACTGCTCCCCACTGTCTCCCCCACAAGTCAGATATACACAGTCACACTATCACTTCAGCAAGTAGTAGTACTCCTAATGCTCCCCAAAATTACTAAATACTGTGTCTCTCTCTACTCTAGTCTCTTCTCTATAAACGGAGAGGACGCCAGCCACGTCCTCTCCCTATCAATCTCAATGCACGTGTGAAAATGGCGGCGACGCGCGGCTCCTTATATAGAATCCGAGTCTCGCGAGAATCCGACAGCGGGATGATGACGTTCGGGCGCGTTCGGGTTAACCGAGCAAGGCGGGAGGATCCGAGTCGCTCGGATCCGTGAGAAAAAAGCTGAAGTTCGGGCGGGTTCGGATTCCGAGGAACCGAACCCGCTCATCTCTATTGCAGATTGAGCACACCACACCCAAATCTAACTCTCTCTGCACATGTTAAATCTGCCTCCCCTGCAGTGCACATGGTTTTGCCCAACTGCTAACAAAATTCCTGCTGCGATCAACTTGGAATTACCCCTTAGTCAAAATCGTACATAGACAAAATCGAAAGTACAGATAGTCAAAGTCTGTGATATCTGGGCTCTGGGGGAGCTCAAGGGAAATCGGGCATAGCAAGGATCTCATTGTGTGTACACACCTTAAAACACATTTTCATGGAAAAAATTGCAAAAAACGACATCGGTGCTACAGAGTTTGCGGGAATCGAACCCTAGCTCACGGGCATGGTAACCATCGGAAATACCACTATGCCAAGAGATCTATGGAGACAGGTGACTGACACCTGCAGTGACATGGTGATTTTGCTCACTGTAACTTTTTTATAGTGCTGTGTGTCCCAACTCTATTGCTGATTGTAATTATTTTTTTTCCTTTAGAGAGCTGTTTAGAATTCTGAACTGTGCTTTTCTTTGTATGCATTGGAGACGCTGAGCCAATCTACAGATGTGTCCTCTTACATCCTTCCTGCAGTCACGCTAAACAGCCCTTGAAGTCACACCATGCTGGCAGCGGGACTTTGTAATGCCAATCGTCTATTTTTTTTTTTTTTTGCGAATATGCGTCTTAGACACAAAGTGATCTAATAGGACGCACAAGCAGCTTCTGCTGATTAAAATGATATTCAGCATGCCTATATTCTGTGTGTAATAGCGGTTTTACCTGCATACAAAATAAAACGTTACAGTGTTTTCCAGCAGGGCATTTTGCATGCAAATACAGTCACAGTCACACACAGAATATAGACATGCTGTTACTGTTTTAATCAGCAGAAGCTGCTTGTGTGTCCTATTACATTACTTTGCGTCTAAGATGCATTTTCTTTGAAAAAAATGCAAAAAAAAGACGATCAGCGCTACCGATTCCCACTGCGGCATGGTGACTTCACGGGCTATTTAGCATGACTTGATGAATTATTTACTAATTAAGCCCAGCGTTCATTAGTAAATGATGGTATCAATGTGTCTGGGACACCTGTACATCACTGCCGAATTGACAGTCCAGGCATTGTGAGCCCACTGCATAAAAATATGCCTCCTTTATTTATAGTACGCTATACACTTCAAGTTCCTGATTGACTCTCTCCATCTGACCGCTGGTCTGTATGTATAACATTACAGTTGTCACTGGCCATTTGCCAGGGCTTGCTAAGAGCACACTATTACAGTATGATTACTGTACTCTATATCCATCTGCCGCTATTCGCTCTACAGTACTGGATTAGTGGAGCATTAGCCGCCCAGTGGTGAAGATGTGTATTGGATGCTGTGCATGTTGTCGCACCTCAATGTGCCTTACCACACAATACCATAACAACCTGAGCTATAGCTAAGGTGAGACAAATACTCCGTTTAGGCGGAGAAACTGCAATGATTAGGGAGGCTCCATCTGTACGTGAGCAAATTCCCAAATGTCCATTGGGCTAATCTTCCACTATTTCCTTTCCATTTTGTAACGCCTCCAACATATTGCAGCATGACTTTTTTTTAAAGAGACACACTTTACATTAGTTCTGTCTTAGTACTGCGCTCAATCCTGACTATGTGGATGGTTTATATGAATAAATATGTCTTAGTCGTTAGTAACGTTTGTTGCAATGACACATTAGTCTAGATATCGCATAATAAATGTGTGTGTTTTTGAAGAATGACATAAACAATAGTGTCTAACTTGATTTACGTTCCTTTGACAGTTTAATGATTAAATTACAATCACACTATGGTATAAGTATCTATAATACTCTTGCACAGTTCAGTAAATACATAAGCAGTTTCGTAATGTCCAGCTAAGCACTTTTGTGCAAATCCAGATATAAACTTCTTAAATTTATGTAAATATTCCCAATGTCAGATAATGTCTCTGTATCAAGTTCTCTATATTTTAATATCAGATAAAGATTTAATATTTATAAAATATAGAGAACTTGATACAGAGAGATTATCTGACATTGGGAATATTTACCTCAATTTAAGAAGTATACAGTATATCTGGATTTGCACAAAAGTGCTTAGCTGGACATTACGAAACTGCTTATGTATTTACTGTATTGTGCAAGAGTATTATAGATACTTATACCATAGTGTGATTATAATTTAATCAGTAAACTGTCAAAGGAACGTAAACCAAGTTAGACACTATTGTTTATGTCATTCTTCAAAAACACACACATTTATTATGCGATATCTAGACTAATGTGTCATTGCAACAAACGTTACTAACGACTAAGACATATTTATTCATATAAACCATCCACATAGTCAGGACTGAGCGCAGTACTAAGACAGAACATTGTGTAACCCAAGAAGGCTAGTCACCTAGTAAGTGCAGCTGCTCGTCCGGACAAAAGATATTCAGTGCGCAGATACTCCAAAGAAATTCGTACACTTTACATTAGCAATATAGGAAGAAATAGTAAACACAGCAGGTAATATACATAGGAGATCGTTTTATTCAAATCCACTAAATGATTGTCTTAGATTATAAAATTGTGTGTTGTTGCTCAAGTGTCTAAGGGGTCTATTTATGACCTGAAGAAGAAGACCTCTATGCAGATGATTGCCTCAGTCAATTTAACAAGTGGTCAAAAAGCGTAGCTTTTCACTGATGGCCAGTGCCAGTAACTATTGCCATACCTAGCACTGGAAGACCAAAGTCTTTGCTGTTCCCCCCAAGCAAATCCCTGTGGACCACCAGTTACTAATGCTTCATCAACTACTAAAATTATTTACTAGGACAGTGATAAGTGTTCACGTGAACATTCAAATAATAAATTCAATCAAGGCTTCATTTCTAGATATCCCTTTGTTAATTTATAGTTCATTTATGGTATAGAAAAGTATACCATACTGTACATCAATTGTCATTCTTACACACTAGCTATACATTTGCCAGAAACAACCTAACTTTTCATTTTTTTGGCAAACATAACAATTTACTAAAATAGCAAATTAAATATTTGCCCTAACATTGCATTAATCATTTACAAGTATAAAACATTTTAAATACTTGTAGGACACTGCTATGTCTAAAATTAATCCACTTATTACTGGGAGCAATAATTTGGAAGACAATATAATACAATCATAGCTAGTTAGGTAAAGATTTGATACCACTTCTGTACCCATACATGCTGTGAGCATAGCTCAGTCTATACAGAAGAGGGTAACAGGCTCAGCTAACACTGTCTCAGTATTCCAATGGGCACAAACGGCAACTTACTTGAACAGTCTGTTATCGACCTGGCTCCAGTCATGGTCGTTGTTCCGTAAAATGGACATGACAGGCAATAAGATTTCCCCGTTTCGGGCTGATAGTAGTCCCTGGGACAAGGATAGCATGGCACCAGTCCAGACCGAGAAAACTCACCAGCGTGGCATGGAACTTTAATGTAAAAACGAAATATTAAACACTGAAATGACAGAACTACATTATGTGCAAAAGCGCACTGGTATGTATACATCCCAAGCATGGAATAATAGTTCCAGAAAACATGATGTCTACCTTCAGTAAGTGCTTCTAGTTGTACGCTCAAGTAATGTAGAGACTAAAATCAATCAAAATGTATCATCTATTAGTTAATTTATAACACTTCTCACTCCACTTTACAACTTTCTAATACTTAGTACAACCCCCATACTGTTCTGACTGGTAGATATTTGTCTTATTTATGTATGTCATACCTATAGTCTAATGTAGAAGGCCTGACAATGTATATTATCTGACTGCAGGGGAAATTGCCATTTAAGATATATATCTAATAATATATTCAATAAGGAGCGACGATCCCAAGTATATCTCGGATTTGGGAAAGTGTATTTATATATATATATATATATATATATATATATATATAATTTTCCAAAAGTGCCCGGCACTCCCGCTCTTTGTGGCAATGTGCTGCAGTGCCCTCCGAGTGGATTCAAATGAACTCATAATGTATGTCCAGGTAAGCAGCGGCACTCAGCAGACAATGCTTAAACAGGTGTCAGTTTTGAAGTCAGCATCTCCATAAAGCTTGTCTGCTGAAGGAGGCATGAAGTGCTGTAAAATGTCCTGGTAGAAGACAGCGTTACCTCTGGACTTAATATAGCACAGCAGACCAACACCAGCAGATGACATGGCTCCCCAAATCAACACAGATTGTGGAAACTTCACACTGGACTTCAAGCATCTTGGAATGTGTTCCTCCATACTCTGGGACCTTGGTTTCCAAATGAGATGCAAAATTTGCTCTCATCAGAAAAAATGACTTTAGACCACTGAGCAACAGACCAGTTCTTTTTTTCTTTAGCCCAGGTAAGACGGTTCTGACGTTGTTTGTTGTTCAGGAGCGGCTTGACAAGAGATGAAGATGCTGACTTTATTTTCCAGCAGGACTTGGCACCTGCCAACACTGCCAAAAGTACCAAAACCTGGTTCAGTGACCGTGGGATTACTGTGTGGATTAGCCAGCAATCTCGCCTGACCTGAACCCCATAGAGTATCTATGGGGCATTGCCAAGAGAAAGATGAGAGACATAAGACAGAACAATGCAGAAGAGCTGAAGACCGCTATTAAAGCATCCTGGTCTTCCATAACACCTCAGCAGTGCCACAGGCTGATAGAATCCATGCCACGCTGACATTTCTGTATTTAAAATCCTTTTTTTATTGATTTTATGTAATATTCTAATTTTCTGAGATTTGGGATTTTCTTAAGGTGTAAGCCACAATCATCAAAATTATAACAAATAAATTCTTGAAATATCTCACTTTGCATGTAATGAGTCTATATAATATATTAGTTTAATCTTTTAAGTTGAATTACTGAAATAAATGAACTTTTGCAAGATATTCTAATTTTCTGAGTTTCACCTGTATATATATTTATATGTATCTATTCTGCTATATGTTTGTGATTCTAATTTACATCTTTTTGATTCTACTGTTATGCTTCCAATATTTTATTTTTCATCTTTTGCAACAAACCTCCACACTCTGAAACATCCACAGAACCTCTTTTTACAGTTGATGTTCCCTTGGGACAGGAGACACAGTACTTAGATCCCATGACTGTTTGGTAAGTGCCGTGTGGACATGACTCACAGGTTTCAAGGCCATTTGAAGAGTAAGTTCCTGGTTTACACTGAGCTGAAATGAAACACAAAGCATACTTTGTTTTAGTTTGTCTAACATGACAATCATTTATTGACTGATATGTTGATTTTGCATAGTATAATACATTTTGATGTGCATGAAAACGTAGACTCATCCTCAGAGGGGTGGGCATTTTTCCTCTTTAGGGCAAACAAGCAAAGGTGAAAAAAAAAAAACCTAAACCACCACTAAATTAGAGGAAATATTTATTTAGGGGGTCATTCCGAGTTGATCGCTCGCTAGCAGTTTTTAGAAGCCGTGCAAATGCTATGCCTCCTTCCACTGGGAGTGTATTTTTTTTTTTGTATAATCTGTTTTTATTGTAACAATATAGACTTACAACAAGTTGTAAATATAACTTGGTATCAATCAATGGCAGAATGGTATGACAACATGAGCGTATACAGATCGATAATCACGTGTTCTGTACAGTTATAGTCCACATTAACATTTTGGTTTAAGAAAACATAATAATAGATAGGTGTGTAACAAGAAGAAGAAAAAGAAAAGAAAAGAGAAACATCAAAAGATTGGGGTGACTGAACCGAGTATGTTAAGCAAAGGAGAGTATGACATGTGCAGTGATTCAAGAGTTAGGCTTATTCATCTAAGACCCTATTACCAATTAAGTCACAAGTCGGTTCCCGTCTTCTACTCTATTTTGTGGAGGAAATGTAAGTCGTATATGATTCGGATGTCTTGTAGTCTATCCAAGGCCACCATATAGCAGTAAATTCCGAGCGCCTGTCCCCAGCGCTCATTAATACATCCTCCATGTTCATGTAATAGTCTAGTCTGGAGAACCAGGTATTCCTTGTGGGGGGGTTGACAGATTTCCACATTGTGGGGATCACTGCTCGTGCGGCATTGCCCAGGTGTCGTATTAACGATGACTTGTAGGTAGAGATTGGGGTAGTGGAATGATTTAGTAGCCAAAAGGCTGGGTCAGATGGGACGGAAGTATGTAGAATGGCGCTGGAGGTTGAGATTACATCATCCCAGTAAGTTTTAATAAGGGGACAGGTCCACCAGATGTGTAGCAGAGAACCTAAGTCCCTACGACATCTCCAGCAGGTAGGTGAGATGGATGGGGATATTACGTGTAGGAGAGTGGGATGTCTATACCACCTCATTAGGATCTTATATTGTGTTTCTCTAACTTGGATACAGATGGAGCTCTTATGGGTTTTAAGAAAGATAGAGTCCCATTCCTTATCCGAGAGTGAGATGTTTAGATCTCTTTCCCACTTTTGAATAAAATGGGGGGGTATCAGGGAGTCAGACGCACATAGAAGTTTGTATAGGGTGGAGACAGTGTGTATTGGATTCATGGGGGCCACACACATTTTTTCAAACGCGGTCAGCTCCCTTGAAGCCTCACGGTATGCATTATTTGTATGTAGGAAGTGACGAATCTGTAGGAATTTCCAGAAATCTCTCTGTGGGATCTCCCATTTCTCTCGTATCTCCGAGAACTGTTTAACCCCGGATGGGTGGACCAACTGCCCCACTCTAAAGAGTCCCTCCAACGCCCAGTTTTGATAATATCCTAATGAGAGGCCCGGTGGGAAGGTCGGATTACTCAGAAAAGAGGTGAGGGGGCCAAAAACAGAAGAGATGCACGATCTTCGTCGTGTCCTCTTCCAAAAAGAAAGTGTAGGAGATATGGTCGGGTGAGGGTGTAGTAATTTGGGCAAGGTCGGGAGCCATGGGAAGATTTCTGGGAACAGTTGCACGCATGAACCTTCTAAGACCACCCATTGCTTAATCTCCCGGCTCCTGGTCCAATCCAAGACTCTGTTCAGGAGAATTGCTTGGTAGTAGATTTCAATGTCTGGTAATAGAAAGCCCCCTTTCTGGGGAGGTCGAGTCAGTATTGACCTTTTGATTCTGGGTCTCTTACGACGCCATATAAATTGCTGGATCAAAGATCTCACAGTCCGGAACCAAGAGTCGGGGATCCGAATCGGTAAGGTCTGAAGGAGATAAAGTAGTTTGGGTAGCGTGTTCATCTTTACAATATTGATTCTACCAAGCCAAGAAAGATTATGATATTGCCATCTGCAATAGTCGTTTCTAATGGCTTGGAGAATGGGGTGGAAGTTCAAGGACAGTAAACGTGAGGAATCGCTGGATAGTTGAACTCCCAGGTATGTAATGTGGGAGTCCCTCCACTGAAAAGGAAACGTAGCTTTCAAGCCAGTTAAAACCGAGTGGGGGGTTGAGATATGAAGAGCATAGGATTTGGATGTGTTGATTTTAAAACCTGATAGTGAGCTGAAAATGTCTAGCTCGCTCATCAGGTTGGGGAGTGAGTGTGCGGGGTCTGTGACTGTCGCCAGCAGATCATCTGCAAATAGAGCAAGTTTATAATCTATATCCCCTACTTGTAGTCCCTTAATCCTGTCATTAGTCCTAATTGCCCTGGCCAGGGCTTCAATACAAAGGACAAAGATCAGGGGGGATAAAGGACAGCCCTGTCTCGTTCCATTACTAATTAGAAAGTTATCAGAGAGAGTCCCGTTAACCCGTACCTTTGCTGATGGTTGTGTATACAAAGATAGTATTCTATGGAGAGCTTGTGGGCCCAACCCGCTCTCATGAAGTCCCAATTTACCCTGTCAAAGGCCTTTTCGGCATCTGTGGACAGTAGTACAGTAGATATCTTACTGCTGGAGGCCAAATGAATTAGATTGAGGAGTTTAGTCGTGTTATCTTTCGCTTCCCGACCGGGTACGAAACCCACTTGGTCGTTATGGACGAGCGACGGGAGAAATTCATTCAGTCTAAGAGCCATTAGTTTCGCGAAGAACTTGAGGTCTATATTAAGCAAGGAGATTGGCCTGTAGCTGGAGCACACTGAGGGGTCCTTTCCTTGTTTAGGGATCACCGTAATATGGGCCTCAAGTGATTGTCTAGAAAAGTGAGTCTCGGCGGATATGGAGTTAAAGGCCTGCAGTAATTTGGGGGCCAGCATTTCTTTAAACATCTTATAGTAGGAGGCTGTGAAGCCATCTGGGCCCGGACTTTTACGTAGGGGAGCGATAGAGATAACATGGTCTACCTCGGCTAAAGAAAAAGGTGCTTCTAAAGATTTCTGGGCAGGTTTTGATAGTTGAGGAAATGCCACATCGGCTAGATATTTCCTGGCTCTTAACATATTGGAGAGAGGGTCATGGGCCTGGGAAGGGTTACCCAGGTTATATAGGGTATTATAGTAGCTTTTAAAGCATGCTGCTATCTCTGGGGATTTAAAGCATGTGGAGCCCGTGTTGTTTTTCATTGATGGGATGAAGGAGGCCAATCTCTGGGTTCTAAGTGCCTGGGCCAAGAGCCTGCCTGGTTTATTCCCCCACTTATAATATTTACTATTACATCTACGCAGGGAGGCTTGGGTTTTGTTATTAAGGGTTGTTCGGAGTTGTGCTCGGGCCGCGGATAGCTCCGTCAAGTCCGATGGTGTCAGGGAGGTTTTGTGACGGGTTTCTAAGGTGTGAATTTTGTGTAGTAATGTAGTGATCAAGGCCTGACTGTTTTTCTTCACAAACGAACCTAGTTGAATCAGTTTACCCCGTATAACACATTTGTGGGCCTCCCAAATCGTAATTTCGGATACTTCTCCTGTGTCGTTGATATCAAAGTACTCGGACAGTGTCTTATCCAATTCTGATTTACAATATGCATCATATAGGAGCGATTCATTAAGGCGCCAGGTCCAAGGACCGAGGGCACGAGATGGGGCCGATAGGGACAAGGATACTGGGGCATGGTCCGACCACGTGATGGAGCCAATAGAGGCATCTACGATTAGGGGGAGGTGTCTATGGCTTAAGAACATGTAGTCTAGGCGTGAGTAGACCTGATGTGGGTGTGAGAAAAAGGAGAAATCTCTGTCAGTGGGATGTGTGACCCGCCAGGTATCTGCAAATTGAAGTTCGTGGAAGATCTTCCTGACCTGTCTATGTTTGTGTTCAGAAAATCTAGGGGCTGGGGGAGAGGTGTCGACAGAAGGGTCCATGGACCAGTTGAGGTCGCCTCCCAAAACCACTATGCCCATCGCTAAGGCTTCAAGCCGGGGTAGAGAGGATCGGAAAAAGGGGATTTGCCCTTGATTTGGAGCGTAAAGGGATATGAGGGTGTATGCCTGGGAAAATATATTACACTGGACTACCAGTAACCTCCCTGGGACAAGCTTATGGACCGAGACATTAGACACCTGGAGGGCCTTGGAAAAAATTATAGCGACTCCCTTAGATTTACCTTCAGGGTTATTGGAGTAGAAAGCCAGGGGATATTTTTGATTTACCAAGGAGGGGCCTCGAGCAGAGATCTTAAAATGTGTCTCCTGGATTAGAGCCACATCCACTCCGTCGGATCGTAGTGTCCGAAGTAAGTGGGATCTTTTCTCGGGGGTGTTGAGACCCTTTGCATTAATCGAGGTGAGTTTGATTACACCTGGAAGAGACATCACATTGCATCATAGCACAATGAAGCGTAGTACTCGGACAGTTCACCAGAAGAAATAGAAAAACAATGAGAAGAAAAAGAGTGATGAAAAGAGCAGGTTACAAGTAATAGAAACATCGTAAACATAATAACATCCGCAATGGGGAAGCAGGTAGGTATATTAACCAGCATCCCCATGGGGCACAATGGCCGTATGCGGGATCGGGGTAAGGGAGTCACCCTTACAGGCACTTTTTTTTTAAACTTAAATATTGTAATAGTGCAATTCTAACTTGGTAAAACTTATAATGACTGATAACATTAATTGGTGGAAACAAGTAATTATCTTCTGCCAATGTCCCATCGCTGAATTCCGGGGCTGCAAATGAAACCGGGGGGGGGGGGGGGGGAGGAAAGGGGGACACAGTAAAACAAGGTCAAAATGGCACTAGGCCGCGTGTAACATGTCTCACCCGGTGTCTCACAGTCTGGACATTCAGTCCGCCTAGGGAAATCAGTAGGGCTCATTCAGCAGAGTAATGGAAATCAATTTCTTCAGGTGGGGGGATGATCCTGGCGTGCAGGAAGTGGTTTTGAGAGTTTCTTTTGAGGACTGCCGACCACTTGCCATGACTCTCCCCCTCTCGAAGGCTGTGGTGGTTGTAGATCCGGGGGGGTAAAGTCCCAGTCCGGGACCTTTAAGGGTGGGAGACCGAGTCCTGAGCAGAAAGTAGGAAGGTCGGATGTGGTGTGGAGTGAATGTATCTTGCCTGAGGAGGATACCTGTAGGCTGAAAGGGAAACCCCATCTATATTTCAGCTGTCGCTTGCGGAGTTCCTCCGTCAGGGGGCGAAGAATCTTCCTTTGTTGCAGGGTATGCCAGGAGAGATCTTGAAAGACGGAGATAGGGTCACCGTTGTGTTTCAAGTCGTCAATATGTCGCGCTTTATTCATGATTTCTTCCTTCTGGGAATAGTAATGCAGACGACATATGACATCTCGGGGACGATCTGAGGGAAGCCCCCTAGGTTTCAGGGCGCGATGGGCTCTATCAAATGTTATAGCGGCCGTTGGGTCTTTGCCCAGAATTGTGTTAAAGATTGTCGTCAGAGCATCCACTATGCCCGTCTGGGGGACCTCCTCTGGGATGCCTCTCACCCGAATATTGTTCCTCCTCCCTCTGTTATCCAAATCCAGTACACGGGATCGTAGCGATCTGATCTCATCTGATTGGGATTTGATAACGTCTGTTAAGGACCCCAGAAAATTATCAGTGGAGTCTCGGTGTTCTTCCAGCGAGTTTACTCTATCGGAAAGCTGGGAAATATCTTGTTTGATTGATGCCAGCTCTTTTCGTATGGTATCTTGGATATCCTTCTTAGTTGGGAGTGTTTTCATAAATTGCAGGATATCTTGAAGAGCGGTGTCGCTGTGTGTGTGTGAGGTGGGCTGTTCCATCATTGACGGGGAAGCAGAGGAAGCAGAGTGACAGGAAGAGGGGCTGGAGGGAGAGAGGTTTTCGGATAGCCTTGCAGGTGTAGATTGTAGGAACGATCTCATTCCCGGTTGGGTCGTGGTTTCTTTGGGTTGTGCGGTGTTGCCTTTCTTTTTCCCGGATCTAACCATGCTTATAAATGATTGGATAAATACTTGATTGCAGAAGATGTCATGAGTATAGATTTAGAATTGCTTGGTACGCTGTGAAGTGCCTATAGCATGATGACTCCCAATGGAATGGCACTAGCACGTCATTAATTGGTGATCGTTGTTACGGTAGCAGGCACATGGTGGGCTTCAAATCCCGCTTCTTCGGTAATGTAGAGGTAGATATAAGGCACCCGCAATGCCGGCTCCCAGGGAGCGACCCACTTTCTTTGAAGATTCTATCAGTGAAGTATAAAGGGATCTAAATGACATATGTATAACTCTGTATATAGATAAGCCACTAGAGGGTGCTCCAGCTCAAGATATGGATCTCGGAGGGCACTGTCACTGGGAGTTAGGCCCTAAGCCCACTGATCTTCAATAAGTATAATATAATTTATAATGATTGCTAACATTTATCAGGTGTTAGGCCTGCCACAGGTGGAGAGGGATCTTACAGCTGCGGAAGGTGGTTGAAGGCGAATATTTTGGGGCCCGCCGTGTCTTCGTTCCGGTCCCGGAACTCGCGGCCGGGTCTCTTCCAGACTTCAGTCCCCTGCCTACGGGTACGGGGAGTGGAGGCCTCGGGTGACAAGCTCAAGCTAAATGCCTCTTTGGCGGAGATATAGCGGGCGGGAGAGGCACAGTGAATGCCGCTGAGCCGCCGGGGGACTAGGGACTGGCAGGCCAGTAAAAAACCTACCAGCCGTCGTCTCCGTCTGGCCCGCGGGTATCCTGGACCTCCGTCACCGCCGTCGCGCCTCTATTGCGAGGATCAGAGGGGGCTGCTTCGTCGCGTCCCGCGATCTCCCTCTACTCTTGCCTCTGTCTCTTGCTGTGGGCAAGTGCAGGCTCCGTCTCCGGGTCTCCAAGCAGGGGCGTGACACTCAGCCGAGTGTCGGCACTGTTCTGGGGGGGAATCTCTACTTTAGTCCCCGGCCTTCCAGGGAGGGGCAGGCCGTACCTGCATGTAACAGTAGGGCTTGAGTGGGCGCTGGGGAAAACCGACAGCGTGTGGATGGTGACAGCCCCACCGGGGCTTCTGCTTCGTGTAGCAGGGAGAGGCCTCCTGGGGTGGTGCAGTTCAAGGTCGAGGGGAGAGCTCCAGCGTCTGTAGGACGTAGGGGGGAGCGGGTACTGCCAGCTGTCAGCGAGGTTGCCGGGCGGTCCGTGTAGCGGAGCGCACAGTGCTGCGCTGCAGGGCCGTGGATAGAACAGCGGGGTCACGAGGGTTGCGGCCGTCGGGGACCGTCACTTCGGTCACAGCTCGAGCTCCGTGCGTGGAGCGGACTTACCCTCGGATGCCGGACCCGTCCTCTACTCCTCAGCCGAGGCTTGGTGAGTCCGGGTAGTGTGGTGGGAACCGCCGGGCGCCCTCACGTAGCGGAGGTCTACTTCCGGATGGAGCGATCCGGGCTCCCCTTCAACTCTAGGCCCCGGCTTCCGTCCGGGGAGAAGGCCGCAATCCGCAGAAGTGCTTAAAAGCACTTCCCGACTCCGCGGGACTCCCCAGGTTGTGGTAGCCGGGTAAAGGGGTCTGCTGGGTTGCCTCTTGGCCGCGTGTGGGATAGGTAAAGGGGTTATAAGGCTCTGATTGTGTGTTCACCAGAGGAGCTGAGGTGAAACACAGCCACCTTCCCTGCTGGCCAGACCACGCCCGGGGAGTGTATTTTAGCTTAGCAGAAGTGTGAACGAAAGGATCGCACAGCAGCTACAAAAAAAATTGTGCTGTTTCAGAGTAGCTCCAGACCTACTCAGCACTTGCGATCACTTCAGACTGTTCAGTTCCGGATTGACATCACAAACACGCCCTGCGTTCTCCCAGCCATGCCTGTGTTTTTCCTGGCATGCCTGCGTTTTTCCAAACACTCCCTAAAAACGGTCAGTTGACACCCAGAAACGCCCACTTCATGTCAATCACTCTGCGGCGGACATTGTGAATGAAAAGCCTCGCTAGATCTTGTGTAAAACTACATCGGCTGTTGTGAAAGTACGTCGCGCATGCGCATTGCACCGCATACGCATGTGCAGAAGTGCCGCTTTTTCACTTAATCGCTGCGCTGCCAACATTTTTTTCTAGCGATCAACTCGGAATGACCCCCATAGTGTAGCAAATTCCGTTGTGCTTTACAAATGGAAATAATCTAAAACCCTTGTAACTTTGGACCAGCATTTCTTTATCTGTTGACAATATTTTGTGTTTCTGTGTTGTATATTCTTTTATTTTTTTCTGCCACTGAAATTGGAGTCAAACACAAATGAACAATACAACAATGCATGCTTCATTCTCCAATGTGACCTGGAATGTTGACTTACAGCATTAGTTACAGTGCTAAAACTCTTTACAAAATAATATGTAACTATTGGTTTTACTAATTAAGCGTAAAATGCTATTAGTTTACATCATAGTACTGTGTCATCTGTTTAAGTCATGCACATCGCATCTACAACAATTAAATAAATTCATCCAAGGACACAGAAAGATAAAACAATTAGTTGTGTTTTTTGGTACGTCTGGTTCTAAACTTTGAAGATATATATTCTAAAAATTGCATTTTTTTTACTTCAGGAAGCTAATTTGCCTTCCAACTGTATAAAACATGCATATACAACAAATAATATTAAAGAAAAAATGACTCCTGTTGAATTGTAATAAATCCCGCTGAATAAGGTCAAAGCTGATGCAAAACCAGTTTGGTACACAAACTGCTCGCCTGATTTGTTACATTAAAACAAAATTAACCAAGCCACATTTTGCAAAACTGCTGCACAGCCACTCAAACGAAAATGCAAATATGGGTGGGTTAACAATAAACAATTAGATTGCTGTTCTCATACATTGACCAATCACAGCGCAGACATCCATTTCAATGGATATTACAGGTTGTACGACTGTTATTCCTGGCAGGTTCCTTCGTGGGACAAGTTCCACATTGATACATATGATTTTTTTTATTTAGCTAGGCCAGGATGAAAATGCTAGTGGAAATACAGTAAAAGGGCCCTCCACTGGACTTGAAAGAGTTAAAGGGGTATATTCAATTAAGGTCGAAACTGCCGTCTTGTCGAAAAGACGGCAGTTTTCGACTTTTTCAGGTTGGAAGGGGTTCCGACCTATTCAGACCTGAGCATTTTTATTCGACAAGTCGGGGAATTCGACTTGTCGAATAGTACGTGAATCGGCGGTATAGCTGCCAATTTGCGTGCTTCTGAGGGAAGCGGATCCAAATTCGACAGGTTTTGGCCCTGTTTCCGACCATCTCAGTTCGACTTAAAAAAAAGTTGAACTGAGATGAAGGACCTGAGAGGAGGAGAGGGGGGAGAGCTGCGGGCAGATGGGGGAGAGCAGCGCTACAGCACAGCGCTGCAGGAGGATGTGGCACCGCTTGCTGGAGCCGGGTGGACGCTGCCGTGAGGTCTGGTGGCTGAGACATCCTTCTGCAGCGCTGCTGTCCCCCATCTGCCCGCGGCTCTCCCCCTTCTCCGGTCCCTCATCTCAATTCGACTAAAAACAATGGCAAAAATGCGCATGCGTATGCACCGCAAAGCGCACGCGCGTTGCACAGGTACAAAGAGCACTGTTGCTGTGCAATGCTTCTATCAATGAATCCATTTGCACAGCCGATCGCAAGAAGACTGACAGGAAGAGGGCGTTTATGGGTGTGACCGTTTTCTGGGAGTGGTAGGGAAAACGCAGGCGTGACCAGGCGTTTCCAGGACGGGTATCTGACGTCAATTCCGGGACCTCCGTCTCTGGAATCATCGCACAGGATAAGTAACTACAGGGCTCGTCTTGTTTTGCACAAAATGTTTTTGTACTGCTCGGCTGCACATGCAATCGCACACTTGCATAGCTAAAATACACTCCCCCGTGGGCGGTGACAATGCATTTGCATGGCTGCTAAAAGTAGCTAGCGAGCGAACAACTTGGAATGAGGGCCAATATACAGAGAATTTGCTGAACTGCAGTTATCCTAGGTAGACATTTCACTGCTATTATATTTTTTTCTAAAGGGTTCCTAAAAAAAGCTGCATGAAAATGACAACTGATATATTGACTACAACAGAGATAAATTGCAGGTCAGAAGAGGACAACTTATAATTGGATGAAATCTGGGGCTGGTCATCTCACATCCAATCACATGATTTCCATTTTCTTAATACTATTTGTGACATAGTTGCCCAATCTCATGTAGCAACTTCTGTAGATTTTTTTGTACATAGCTATTTTATTTAGTATGGTTTGCCCATACTCTTGCAAGTGAGGTTCAGAATTAATGACATCTGTCAGGCTTTCTGCTAAAGGTTGGAAAACCCAGCCTTTCAATGAACTGAGACTTGATTACGCATTCATATGCTTAGCATATGGACTGAATTGGATCCAGATTTAAGCATTTTTATTCTAAGTATGTGCTTAAGGCAGTGGTTTACAAACTTTTTTGAATCACGGCACCCTAGAATATCAGAATTTTCTTCACGGCACCCCTAGGCCAAAAATTTCTTATTGAGAAATTTAGAAAGAAATATTACATTAAGTAAATCGCGTTTATATGTCCTTAGGGTCAGTTGTGTGGTGAGGGACAAGATTTGCTTCTGTTTGGCCACATATTTTATGACTGGCAACCACCAGCACTGGTTTTGCCTATTATATTGACCATGAATAATTTGAATTGGTCCTGGACCACCAACCCAGGGCACCCCGGCAAGTGTCCCGAGGCACCCCAGGGAGCCACGGTACACAGTTTGGGAACCTCTGGCTTAAGGACATCAGGGCTGGAAAGTTGGCCAGGAGTCTCTACACCTCAACCACCTGCAAACCCAGTTCCTCCAATTATCTCCCAGTCATAACTGTTAATACATAACATAAAAATATTTGCTCATTGGATCTAATGCTGCTGTCAATAATCTAATATTACAGCAGGAAAAGTGCTACTGCAGGAAAGAATACAAACATGGCTGCTGGATATATTTACTCTTGTAAATGTATACAGACTTTAGGCTGGATGTAATGAAATCGGACATTTTTTTAAAGCGCCAATCATTTACAAAGCAAGGGTTTGCCCTGCACGAGTGCCCCTTTAAATAAATTACAGAGTTCAGCGGAAACCTGCACCTCCAGTCAACTCAGACTTCATTACATCTAGCCCTTATTCTTATAAATATATATATATATATATATATATATATATATATACACACACCCATTTTGGACATGCTATACAGACCTTTACATTCAGATAACCGCTTTGAATGGAGGTATTCAGTGTAAGTGCCAGCAGGGCAGCCTTTACAGTCCATCTGGCCCTCTTCATCTTGGTATGAACCAATCCAACAGCTTTCGCAAGTGTTGTGTTCCAGAGAATAAAATGTTCCCTTCGGGCAGTTTACTGAGGAAAAAAATGAAACAAGAAAGTAACATGTAAACCATGCCAAGTTTGATCTGAAAAGCTCAGAGCTGCAGGCTACCATTATCAAAACTTCTTTTTACAAAAGCGCTAATTGTTGTTTTTGATCCATTACCTACTAATCACAATGAGAAATTCACAGTGGTTTGATAAATCCGCTGTTTATTGCTAAATAATAGCTGTCTATTGTAAATTACAATAAGGATAGTTGATGAAAAAGTACAAACCTTAGAAGATTACCACTGATTTATCTTAATCCTATAATGTGACGGAGGAGTTCACCATTCACATTGATCAGCACATTGTTAAAGAACAGAGCTTTTTTCTAAAGAACAATATATTTCTCCAAATTGGGACACATTAACTGAGCACAATGTAAACATTTACATACACTTTCTTCTGTTGTTATTTATGCTGTAAAATGAACAGATTGTTATAACAGACTTTTATTTGGCAATAAGACATGAAGAAAAAGTTAATGTATTAGCATTAGCAAAATGGAACATTCTTAATTTGTATTGTCAAGTGCATTGTACATATATAGCAAGAGCACATGTACATGTGACCACTTCTAACATGTTAATTGATTTATATTTCAGTTTTATACGTGTATAAGTTAATGCATTCACAAGACGTTCCTTTATGAGAGTAACTAAAGGGCTGCAAAATCTGAGTAAAATAATGGCCCTGTGACACCATCATATGTGCATATATGTTGTATTCTCTTATTTACATGATATCACATGTTCAGATATGTGTCCAATTCATATTAACCTTTTCAACCATAACTATATGTTAAGGAGGCCACATAGCACATTTGGTTTAACTAGAGAGAAATGAAATTCCCTGACATCAGGACAATGTACTGTTTGGGAAGGGCACCTTACACCCTCCAAGTTTTCCCTCACACCCCATACGTCATAGAGGTATGAGTGAATGCCGTAAGTGCCCTATATATGCACAGCCTAGAGAAACGGCGATACACGGTGGAACTTCCCACTGAATTGAATCCCCCTCCTAATGTCTGATCTGAATATATCAAGAGATATTATCTGAGACACATAATATAATTTGAAATCATCATCATCTGTACATTTCCTTAAAAAGTCAATTGCTGCATAACTATATATCTGTTTATGTCACATACAGATGCAGCAAGCTTCTAACTGTCCGTTAAAAATAAAGATAAGTAATAAAAGTATTGCTTAAGTTAGAAATATTGTAAAGACTACAGTGGTAGGGGAATTTAAACTGTTCAAAAGGCAAGAATCACACAACTAATGTGGTACATTCTTAGTGGGTTCCATAGTGTATACATTTTAATTTTCAAGTATTCTTGAACTATGAATAATTTGAATCACTTTACTATCTCTCTTTAAGCCATATATTACTTATGCAATACTTGTATTACTTCTGTATCTTTGCATCTTTTAACATTTCTATTTTGTTACTATATTACTTTAATATTACTATTAATTTATATTTAATACTATTGTAATACTCCCTCACACATCTACCAATATTCTGTCCTGTGCCGGCCCCACCCCCTGAACATGTGATGTCATGATGTTACACTGAGGCAGTGGGGCCACCAGCACTGGAAAGTACAGTGGCTGTACAGGCTGTAGGGTGTGTGCCTAGAGCGTCCAACAGTGATACTAGCTGTAGAACGCAGCAAGCCAAATGCAGGACCATGGGTTATCAGGGATGTCGTACCCAGGGCCCTGCACCCTGGGCAATGGCACTACTTGCTTACCCCTAGTTATGGACTTGCTACCACTACACACCCTCATTCACAACCTATGGACACTGGGGATGTTGTTGGCATTCCGACGGTTAGGATGCCGGTGGTCAAAAGACCGGTGCCAGAATTCCGACATCTCTGAGATTCCCTATGCCAGAAACCCAAGAGTCAGCATCTTGAACATAAGTATGCCGGAGAGAGATAGGGATAGACTAGGGGGGCAGTTAGGGTTAGGCACAAGAGGGAGCGTTAGGGTTATGCTGTGGGATGGGAGGGTTAGAGTTAGGCTGCAGGAGGGGAGGGTTAGGGTTAATATGTGGGTATGGAGGATTAGGGGAGGGGGCGGGTTAGCATACTTACGTAAAAAGTATCAGGATTCTGACAGTTGAGATGCCGCTGACGGTATTCTGATCGTGGCATCCCCACTGTCGGGATCCCATACCCAACCCTGAGCCATAACCACAAGAACCACAAGCAGCTCTCCATCAGCTCTTACAGATATGTATAACCTATATTACAGTATGTCTTTAATAAAAATAATAACTATAACTCACAAAACGGATTGCCAATTTGCATAATAAATTACATCTTAGCTTTCTGCCCAGTTTATTGTCATGGGCAGCATGGTAGCTGTAATGGTTAGCAATACTACCTTACACCACTGAGGTCTTGGGTTTGATTCCCTACACAGTCCTAACTGCCTGGAGCTTGTATATTTTCCTGTGCTTGTGTGGGTTTCCTCCCACACTCCAAAAATATACTGTTAGGTTAAAAATGAACACAGTGAGTATATACGTGTGCTTGTGGCAGGGAATACAGGTGGTCCTTCTGAGTTGTTCGCTCACTGACGTTTTTTGCAGTGCAGCAAACAGGTGGAAAATGTGTATGTGCATGGTACGCAGTGCGCATGCGCTAAGTATTTTAACATCAAACAAAGCAATTTTACACAGGTCAGAGCGACGCTTTTCAGTCGCTGTGCTGATCAAAGAGTGATTGACAGGAAAGTGGCGTTTCTGGGAGGTAACTGACAGTTTTCAGGGAGTGTGCTAAAAAACGCAGGCGTGCCAGGTAAAAACGCAGGAGTGGCTGAAGAAACGGGGGAGTGGTTAGCCGAACGCAGGGCGTGTTTGTGACGTCAAACCAGGAACTAAACGAACTGAGGTGATCGCAATCTAGGAGAAGATCTGGAGCTACTCAGAAACTGCAGCAAATTATTTAGTAGCAGTTCTGCTAACCTTTCGTTAGCAATTCTGCTAAGCTAAGATACACTCCCTAAAAGCAGCTAGCAAGCGAACAACTCGGAATGACCCACATAGATTGAAGTTTCACTTGGGCAGGGGCAGATGTGAGTGGCCTAATAGTCTCTGGGGGTCATTCCGAGTTGTTCGCTCATTGACGATTTTCGCAATACTGCGATTAGTCGCTTACTGCGCATGCGCAAGGTACGCAGAGCGCTTGCGCTTAGTTATTTTACAAAAAACTTAGCTGTTTTGCTGTGGTTTCTGCTGCGCATTTCAATCGCACTGGTGTTCGGTAAATGATTGACAGGAAAGGGGCGTTTCTGGGTTTCAACTCAGCGTTTTTCCGGTGGTGGCTAAAAAACGCAGGCGTGTCATCGAAAAACACGGGAGTGTCTGCAGAAACGGGGGAGTGCCTGGCCGAACGCAGGGCGTGTTTGTGACGTCAAACCAGGAACGAAACGGCCTGAGCTGATCGCAGTGTAGGAGTAAGTCTCGAGCTACTCAGAAACTTCTAAGAATTTTCTATTCGCAATTCTGCTAATCTTTCGTTCGCAATTCTGCTATGCTAAGATGCACTCCCAGAGGGCGGCGGCCTAGCGTGTGCAATGCTGCTAAAATCAGCTAGCGAGCGAACAACTCGGAATGACCCCCTCTGTAAAGTGCTAATGATTATGTGTGTGTTATGACTGGTAATAATAAATTACAATCCCAGTGGAAAAATCTACTAACATTTCAGATACAGATGTATCCTCATACATCTGGGAGTCTATTCAATTCATTTTGGAATGCCCAACAGGTCGAAAAAAATGTTTTTAGGTCTATTCAATTAAAGGGCCTTTTTTTGACTTGTCGGAAATTCTAACATGTCGAAAAACAGGCGGATCAGCGAATTCGCCTGCCAATACATCTGTTTTGTCAAATTTGTGGGCATCTCCAACAGGGTTGTGGCTCGTTTTCGACAATCCCGATTTGACTTTAAAAAAAAGTCGGATCTGCATTTTTCGAAAACGGGCAAAAACCTATCGGAAATGCCTGCATATTGAATAGTGAAGTGTAGAATACCCTAGTTTAAATACACCATGCAAACTGCGATGCCTGGTTCGAGTGAGATGCCAGGTCCCATGCTAATTAACTTGATATGCAACACTTGTATATCTATGTATGACTGAGTCTTTATATGAAGTACAGTGGAACTTGGCACGGAAAAAAAACTGCACCTTTAAATTTGTTTTTGTTTTTTTTGTTTGATATGGGTTTTATAAAAACGTAGTGATCTCATTGTGCTAACCTCTTAAGTGCGGTAATGTCAGCTAACCCTTTAACTCCATGCTCCACATTCTGTATTCTTCCTTGCTGAGAGAATGAAAATCAGATGTGAGTCTGAATTCCAGAGTGGCCACTCGTGATTACTTACAGCCCCCCCTCCAACATGGGACGTGGGAGCCTGTTAGTAACACGTGGCTGGGTGCATGCACGGTGCATGGGGTCTGTGCTGCAGTGTTGGAGCACCCTCCTCTCTCAGCCCCTCTCCCCCTGATGTGCTGCGCAGGCCCAGCGGCGGCAGGTGGGTGTGTGGCCGGATCTCGTGCATTTGTTGTGGAAACAAATAGAGGGAGTGAGACCCCAGCACCGGCTGCACGGGGACCCCGCTGCCTCACCCTCACTAACTGACACTGACAGCTGTGCGCCCCACTGCCCCCTTGAGCAGAGCAGCCCGCCTAGGGGAGGGGTAGGTGGCGGGGCGCAGCAGCAGACCTGGCCTGTAAACTGGTACAGGTATATGCCGGCTCCTGCTGCTCTCATTGTGCAGGCATCCACTGTGAGGGAAGGGCCCTGGGGCGCCGGCGGGCAAAAGTGACACCCCCCCATCCCAGTACCCGCCGTGTGCAGGACATACTTGCCTACTTTTGAAAAAGCATTTCAGGGAGATGTGACAGTAACACCTATCAGCCTGGACGTGTACTGCTACATCTGAAAGGCGTGTCATAAACATGACTTACATCCAAATGTAAATGAGCCCCAAAGTTCGTAAAATGTACTTGTTGAAGAAAAGACTATGATATTTTGCAGAATGTGTTCATATATTGTGCTTTACAAGAGGCTCCATACACTGTAAGTGGCCACGAGAAACTTTATTTAAAATGCATGTAGCCATAGGGATAATTGTGCCTTATAACCAATGCAGGGAAATGGCACTGATGTTCCCATTTGAATGTATGTATCTGTGATTTATTCCCCAACTCCCCCCCCCCCCCCCCCCCCCCCAAGAATGTAAAAGCTACATAATGGGGGTAAAGTACAATCAGGGAGACTGCTGGACTATTCAGGGAGTGAGGGAGATTTCTGCTATTTCAGGGAGTCTCCTGCAGAATGAGGGAGGGTAGGCAACTATGGTGCAGGAGCCAGGAGGAGCATGCCGCAACAATGAATCACAAGCAGGACGTGTACAGCTGTGTGTATATCTGTTCATCCAGCACAGCCATATTATATATGTAATAATTACCTGCACAGCATCAAGCACAGCTATCTCCTGACCATGCCCTGCCTCCAGCCACCTCTCCTATATATTTGGGCAGATCTGTGACTCTGCCCAGCGTTGTGACTCTGCTTAGCATTATCCACACAGTCACACAGTGACAGATCTGGGCTATTATATAGGAGATATATAGTTTAGTTTTGTTTTTAAATCAAGAAATATTCTGAGAATGCTACAAATTCAATTAGTTCTCTGTACAATGAGCAAAGCACTTGGAAGAGATAAATTGTCCTCTCCTGCTATAGACTATAATATTACATATGGTCCTGTTTGCCCTAGAAGTACCCAGATTTCCATCTACCAGACATTACTGAATTTCTTTTCGTGAATCTAGAAACAAATTTTGAACTCTTGTTACTTCATTTTCTATTTAAAGATCTCCACTAGTTTTCAGCACAGTGCTCTTAAAAAAAATGCTTGATTAATGTTTACCGTTCAAAATCTGCTTCATCTGTACAAGTCGTGTGCAAAAGCTGTTTATTCTAACAAGCTACAATCCAATACTATTCTAATGCTGACAAATGCTGCCACCTTCAGGACAAATCAGAGCACATGCCAGCCAAGCATTGTATGTATGTTTTCATTAAATGAAAGAACGATTCCTTAGTTAAATGATATCTGTCAAAGCTAATATTTGGGGAAAAAGACGTCTATGTATTTTTGTTTTATAACTGAGACCACAGATTTTGTTTCCCATTGTAGATGCTTCTGTTAGTCAAAGTAACACACTGGCTTTGTATCTTTTCAAAATGTAGTCTTTACGAGGGAAGCACTGCCTGCACTGACATCCCAAGCATTGTGGGGCAGATGCACAGTACTTATCCGGGCAAGGCAGGAAGCAATACCGCTGAGATGTACTAACATTTCAACCACCAGGGTGGGGGAGAGAAAACTCCCCACTCCGTCGATCCCTCCAGACCAGGGCCAGATTAACAATGGGGCAGATGGAGCTGCAGCTGCCTAGCTGGTCACACAGTCGGACATAAATCATATGTATTAAAATTGTATTTCTAGTTTTCTTAAAAAAATAATAATGCAATTTTATTATTTAATGTATTAATGGAGACAACAGGGCTGATAGTGGAGGGGGTGTACACACCCACGTGGCTCTAGCCACACCAATACAGCACTGGTCAAAGCTCCTCCCCTTCTCAGTATAGGCCCTTGAGCATTTTCAGCCCCAGGCCCATGTGACCCTTAATCCAACTCTGCTCCAGACCCACAGCACATCTGCTAAGCAGAGCGGCAGGTGAGAGGGGGCCTACCACCTACCCCCACACCTGCCTGCAGGGTTAAACAATGCCCTAAAAGCGTGACTTTCCCGCCCAAATCTGGACTGTTGTCAGCGTAGCATCACTCCTCCTTGCCCACTTATAATTTTAAGTACATCAAATGCTCCTTGGGGTGGGGGACAGGCTCAAGGTAGCCATATTGGCAGACACTGAGGTGTGCAAATGGAAGTTAGTCCACACAGTAATAACTAGAGGGTGGTTTATTAACCAGGAACAAGATAACATAGGATTAGCAGCAGGTACAGTTTGATAGGATTCCCGGTTGAAGCCAGGAGCTTTAGGGTTATGCTGGACATTGTGGTGCACCACACTGTATGAGGGCTTACGCACAGTGGTGGCAGTGGAATCTCTAATATAGTACATGGTTGTGATATAGTGGAACTATGGGGTCTATATACTCCACACAGTTGGAACTATTCAAGAGCACTTCTGTAATGGAGAATGGCCTCACAGTCTGACACTACAGGGAGCTGCAATACACAACTTTATTTGTATAATGTACATTAACTCTTTAAAGATACACACGGCATAATGTGAAGTATATTTCTCAAATTGTATTTTAATTCATGGCAATACATTTTTCTACTAGCAGATAGCACCTTGACAGAATCATACCACTCATGTGAGATAGATAAAAACTATGCAGCACATGCCGCAATCAAATGTACTGTGTTCACAGCCTGAATTACATGCATGATTTGATAAAATCTGTCATTACAGGTATATCTGTTCTGATGTTAGCTGATACACTGTTTAATAAAAATAAACCAAACATTAGAAAGCGTACAGTAATGGGAAATAAATATTTTCATCTTTCTTGAATTATTGCATTCCAAATCAGAACAGCTAAAAGAGAGACTCACTTCCAAAAACAAAAGATGTGAAATTGAAGTGACTAAGTAACCAACACTGCCAGCCACAAGTGTTTTCCCAAGTTATCCCCTTCTTATTGGCTAGTGAAAAGGGGATTCCCAGGAAATCCCAGTTTTGGTCACTGTACAGTTTTACGTAATCAGGTGGAATTTTAAGGGGATTTTTCCAATTTTTTTTTAGTGTACTTGGACTAGATTTTGTAAGCAAAGATTTTATTTTGTATTTGACAAAGTGGTGAACAAACATTTGTTGAGTATTTGTTCAATTAAGTTTCTGGTATGTTATGTTGTGTATGTTTCTTTGTTTTATATGATATAATGGGCAGAGAACACAAATCTTTTTGTGGAGAGAGAATGGCAGTAAATAGATAGAATAGATTCTGAAAATGTCCCCAGCATTTTTATTCGACAAGTCGGGGAATTCGACTTGTCGAATAGTACGTGAATTGGCGGTATAGCTGCTGATTCATGTGCTTCTGAGGGAAATGGGGCCAAATTCGACAGGTTTTGGCCCCGTTTCCGACCATCTCAGTTGGACTTAAAAAAAGTCGAACTGAGATGAGGTACCCGAGAGGAGGAGAGAGGGGAGATCCGCGGGCAGATGGGGGAGAGCCATGGGCAGACGGGGGACAGCAGCGCTACAGCACAGCGATGCAGGAGGATGTGTCAAAGCCGCCGCTCACTACAGCGTCCACCCGGCTCCAGCAAGTGAGGTCCCGCTTGCTGGAGTTGGGTGGATGCTGCTGTGAGGTCTGGCGGCTGTGCCACATCCTCCTGCAGCGCTGCTGTCCCCTGTCTGCCCGCGGCTCTCCCCGTCTGCTCGCGGTTCTCCCCCCTGTCTGGTCCCTCATCTCACTTCGACTTTTTTAAAGTCGAATTGAGCTGGGCATTGAATAGCCCATGTGAGATCCATTCTGACAAATTCATGTCGGAATGGATCCGACCCTAATTGAATATACTAGAGATGAGCGCCTGAAATTTTTCGGGTTTTGTGTTTTGGTTTTGGGTTCGGTTCCGCGGCCGTGTTTTGGGTTCGAACGCGTTTTGGCAAAACCTCACCGAATTGTTTTTGTCGGATTCGGGTGTGTTTTGGATTCGGGTGTTTTTTTCAAAAAACACTAAAAAACAGCTTAAATCATAGAATTTGGGGGTCATTTTGATCCCAAAGTATTATTAACCTCAAAAACCATAATTTACACTCATTTTCAGTCTATTCTGAATACCTCACACCTCACAATATTATTTTTAGTCCTAAAATTTGCACCGAGGTCGCTGTGTGAGTAAGATAAGCGACCCTAGTGGCCGACACAAACACCGGGCCCATCTAGGAGTGGCACTGCAGTGTCACGCAGGATGTCCCTTCCAAAAAACCCTCCCCAAACAGCACATGACGCAAAGAAAAAAAGAGGCGCAATGAGGTAGCTGTGTGAGTAAGATTAGCGACCCTAGTGGCCGACACAAACACCGGGCCCATCTAGGAGTGGCACTGCAGTGTCACGCAGGATGGCCCTTCCAAAAAACCCTCCCCAAACAGCACATGACGCAAAGAAAAAAAGAGGCGCAATGAGGTAGCTGTGTGAGTAAGATTAGCGACCCTAGTGGCCGACACAAACACCGGGCCCATCTAGGAGTGGCACTGCAGTGTCACGCAGGATGTCCCTTCCAAAAAACCCTCCCCAAACAGCACATGACGCAAAGAAAAAAAGAGGCGCAATGAGGTAGCTGTGTGAGTAAGATTAGCGACCCTAGTGGCCGACACAAACACCGGGCCCATCTAGGAGTGGCACTGCAGTGTCACGCAGGATGTCCCTTCCAAAAAACCCTCCCCAAACAGCACATGACGCAAAGAAAAAAAGAGGCGCAATGAGGTAGCTGACTGTGTGAGTAAGATTAGCGACCCTAGTGGCCGACACAAACACCGGGCCCATTTAGGAGTGGCACTGCAGTGTCACGCAGGATGTCCCTTCCAAAAAACCCTCCCCAATCAGCACATGATGCAAAGAAAAAGGTTAGGTGGTATACAATTATGGACGGACTGCCTGCCGAGTGCAGACACAGAGGTAGCCACAGCCGTGAACTACCGTACTGTACTGTGTCTGCTGCTAATATAGACTGGTTGATAAAGAGATGTCGTAGTAGTATGTATGTATAAAGAAGAAAAAAAAACCACGGTTAGGTGGTATACAATTATGGACGGACTGCCTGCCGAGTGCAGACACAGAGGTAGCCACAGCCGTGAACTACCGTACTGTGTCTGCTGCGACTGGATGATAAATGATATAAAAAATATATATATATCACTACTGCAGCCGGACAGGTATATATTATATATTATATAATGACGGACCTGCTGGACACTGTCTGTCAGCAGAATGAGTTTTATTTTTATAGAATAAAAAAAACAACAACACACAAGTGAAGTCACACGACGAGTGTTTAACTTTTTCAGGCAATCACAATATAAGTATACTACTAACTATACTGGTGGTCAGTGTGGTCAGGTCACTGGTCAGTCACACTGGCAGTGGCACTCCTGCAGCAAAAGTGTGCACTGTTTAATTTTAATATAATATTATGTACTCCTGGCTCCTGCTATAACCTATAACTGGCACTGCAGTGCTCCCCAGTCTCCCCCACAATTATAAGCTGTGTGAGCTGAGCAGTCAGACAGATATATAATATATATAGATGATGCAGCACACTGGGCTGAGCCTGAGCAGTGCACACAGATATGGTATGTGACTGAGTCACTGTGTGTATCACTTTTTTCAGGCAGAGAACGGATATATTAAATAAACTGCACTGTCTGGTGGTCACTCACTATATAATATTATGTACTCCTGGCTCCTGCTATAACCTATAACTGGCACTGCAGTGCTCCCCAGTCTCCCCCACAATTATAAGCTGTGTGAGCTGAGCAGTCAGACAGATATATAATATATATAGATGATGCAGCACACTGGGCTGAGCCTGAGCAGTGCACACAGATATGGTATGTGACTGAGTCACTGTGTGTATCGCTTTTTTCAGGCAGAGAACGGATATATTAAATAAACTGCACTGTCTGGTGGTCACTCACTAGTAAACTCTCTGCACTCTCTACACTTCTACAGTACTCCTCCTAGTCCTAAGCTCCAGTAAATCTCTCTCTCTTATAATCTAAATGGAGAGGACGCCAGCCACGTCCTCTCACTATCAATCTCAATGCACGTGTGAAAATGGCGGCGACGCGCGGCTCCTTATATAGAATCCGAGTCTCGCGAGAATCCGACAGCGTCATGATGACGTTCGGGCGCGCTCGGGTTAACCGAGCAAGGCGGGAGGATCCGAGTCTGCTCGGACCCGTGAAAAAAACCATGAAGTTCGGGCGGGTTCGGATTCAGAGAAACCGAACCCGCTCATCTCTAGAATATACCCCACAGTAATTATGCTCCCCAAAATGACATTTTGCTTCAGCGCTGCTCCTCAAAGCAAAAAAGAGACACTTCCTTCCTCACTCTTCCTAATCTAACCCTCTTCCGTTATAGTGTACCACTGCTCCACAGATGCTGCAGTTTTGCTTGTCATTATCTATTCGCTTTAAGTATTTATGAAAATTGAGATGTACAGTGGTCTAACAGTCAGTATCCCCAGGTCTCTTTCTTATGCAACCCACAACTAGCTGCCAATCGGTGCAAATCATTGAGGGACAGGCTCCATTTTGTAGGGGCCTTCTGATTGGCTCCTTATTCCTTATAGCCCAGGAAGTCCTGTCTCTCGTGCTATTTCAAGTCATAGTTGCAGACATGCTGTGTATTGCTAGAATTTTTTTCCTGTTCTAATTCACTTCTGATTTAGCACTGTCTGAATTGTACTGACCTTGTCTGTTGTTGAAGCCTTGACCTCTGTCTGGATACCGGCCAGGTTTCTGAATTACCTGACTACCTTGGACTCTGGCTCGATACTGACGTTTCCTGGTAGTCGTCTGCCCTGACCACAGCTTTCTCTATCGTATCCTGTGCTCCCAGTCCTGCCACACAGTAATGCTGCCACTGGTGGGGCTGGATATCTGCTTTCACATGAATTCTGATGTTAATGTAACTTTGTGCAACAGCATTGTTTTGGATCCAAAATGATTATTTATCAAGCCAAACAAATATATAGGAAAATTAGATAGACAGAGATAGATAGATAGATAGATAGATAGATAGAATCAGTTCACTTACCACACATGCGTCCTTTCAACACAGTGCCTGGCCTGCAGAACAGGATGGCTTTCCCTTCCTCCAGAGAGTTACTGTCCACAACAATCATCTCTGAAGAAAACTGGAAGGAGTAGAGAGGCTCTTTCCGAAGAGTCCTCTTTAGCCTATTTGTTATAGTCTCTAAAGTTTTAAGGAGTCGCTGTTGGTTGTTTGATTCCACTGTGTCATTCCTTCTATCAGGCAAAGGAACACTTGCTGAAAATAGAGTAAGAATTTGAAGAATAAAACATGTTACATCTTAATTTCCATCAAATAAAAAACGGAAGCAATCAACAAGTTGTATAACCATAGTTTAATAATGTGTGCCTAATTCTAACTTCCTCATGTAAATTATAAATAATGTACTGCACAAGAGATCACCGAAAATAAAAGTATTTCTAATGTTTTTATCCAGTTTTGCTTCATGTTTGTTAATTTTCCTAAATCAAAATTAAAAAACAACAATAAAAAAACCTAAAAATGTTTTAACTTGCACCGACGATTCCAGATTCCACAATAGGTTACAAGCTTTTATGCAGTTTAGTCTAGTAAGTCCAAATGTGTACATTGTCTATGATGTTACAATAATATATAGGAGAGGGAGAGCTTGGACTGCATATCCTAAATCTAAACCTAATGCAAGGTGCTACCATACTGAGACTTGTAGTGCCTCACACACACATATAAAAAGTGAAATACAGGTGCACACTCCAAACATTACTAATCAGAATAATTGATATAAATTATGCAATTTAACACTGAATATAACTGAGGTTCTTTGCATAAATTTGTCCAGAAATATGGGCATAACCACCTCATCCAGGTGACCTCATCAGGTAGGTCCCTAACATTCCTAAGGTATAAATCCTGGACTGGCCTTGGGAGTCCCATGTCCTGCACTTGAACCTTAGAAATGTTAGGGACCTATCTGATGAGGTCACCTGGACACGGTGGGTAGGCCCATATTTGTAGCCAAAATTATGCAAAGACCCTCAATTTTATTTGATGTTAAATTGCAAAATGTATAATTATTCTGATGAGTAATGTTTGGAGAGTGCACCTGCATTTTACTGTAACAATAATATCCAAGTTATTATTATTATTATTATTATTATTATTATTATTACATTTTATAAGTTGAAAGTAAAAAATGCTCCCACTGGCAGGGAATGCAATCACTTTCTATTTTATTCTCTGCAGGATAGACCAAAAAGGTTTTATAGACCTTTAAAGTAATGTCATAAGCATTTACAGTGTAATATACTCTGCTTAGACAGTGCTCAGACTTTAGCACAGTTTTTGAGAAAATAAAAAATAAAAAACCATCAGTAACATAAGGTGGATGACATTCCATAGACAACCAGGCGTGGTTTTGGAGAGACTTACATTACAATTGACATGGCATTACTAGGAAACCATGGGCCTCACAGCTAAGCTTACCATAGTTAGATTTAATGGACCTGTGCCCATTTCCAACCTTATCAACTCTAAAAATTAGTAAACAACTGCAATTTTTAAATATTATATAGTGGGCTTAAAATTACACAATGATATATGGCAAATAAGTGAATCAAATAATAAAGTAAACAAAATTTCAGTATGATATCACTGGGCTAGGTACTACTGCCTAGCCATATCCAACTCCAGCCAAGAAACATTGTCTACTGTACTTCAGTTTTTATGTATAAAACCTCTAGAATCTAGTATGCACAGCATGAAAACATCTAAAAAATAAACACAATGAATAAGCAAATAGTCATTTCTTCCATACTCTGTTGTACAACCAAAATGATACACATGTTTGTAGGCTCTTCAACATTTTATTTACCTGTTATGTTAAAGATAAACTTAACTTTCTGGTCAGTGGCTGGGATATTCACCCTCTTGTGCCTCTTAACCCTTAGCGGTGCTTTGCTGTCAAACATAGACTTTTCGCCTAGGTCTTCGTCTGTTACATCAATATGATCATCATAAGAATAGTCCAGTCTATTAGCTGCTCCCCAACCACCAGGCCCTGCAAAGATAATATATACAGTATAAAGCATACTCTCATTTCTTAATCTATATACAGAAAGGATTTAGACATCAGAATGAAAAATAACTTTGTGTTTTTATTCCTACACACAAAAAGCGGTTCTGTCCTAAAATAACCAATGCACTATAATATAAATATATATATATATATATATATTATTAATTTACTTTATATTTTTGTTGTAGGTCCTTATAAACTTTATTTTTATTCAACAACGGTGTCAACATCCTTTTTTCCAATATTTTGTTGAGTAATGTCTTAGAATAATATGATGTTTTTTACTCTACACAAAATATTCTTTATTAAGAAAGAATATCACATCTATTTTATAAATCACAGAAGATACTAATGAACACATTTCTTCTCTGGTTCATTTTGGTACACATTATGTTAAAATTTTCCATATTAGTATAATGTATTCAGCATTCCAATTCTACAAAGCATTGACTATAATGGTGGTTGTGTAGTTATAAACTTGGCAAAGTATGGCCACTGTGTCAAAAAATAAGAGCAAGTTGTCATGAGTAAAATAAACTGCAATCATAGAAGTAGATGATAGTGACTTTAACGCATGATTCTAGAAGGCTGTAGAGCAGACGGAATGCGAGGTCACATGGATGCATGCAAATCACTCTGCTAGGAACAACTTTGCCTCGCCCCCACTGTTGTACCTACTGAATATGAGTACTCTAGACCAGTACGGAGAGAGGACAGGGAGCACAGGTGGTGGAAAGGAGGGAGAGAGACTAACACCCAGCAAATGTACAGCATGCTTGGTAACCTTCTTACTGGACACTTTTCTGGATGGGAGCTAACTAATAGAATAACCCCTGTCTGCTACCTCAAGGTAAACAAAAATAATATTTAAGGGAAGAGCCCACTTTTTTATTATTTGCTAAAATAGAGCCAACTGCATTTGCAAGTATAGCCTTTATTCTTTGTCTAATTGTTTGCTACAATAAATACGCTCTCCAGCAGATTCTATTTAATATACTCACCTGATATCCTTATAAGTCCAATATCAGCGGTTTCACCTGACTAGCATAAAGGTACTCAGAGCTGTCCACTTAGGACAACTCTTCCTCTTCCACCCTACAATGTTCACCCATGAAGCACAAGAGGATGTGACTGCAATGTATGCCTCATTCCTTTTGTGATAGCAGGAAATAGAAAGCATTTAATAGTGAATAGATTGTCTGTGCTATATTCACTCTGTTTTCTAGAGCCGAGAGTGGCAGAAAAGTATTACCTGCTTCCATTGACAAGTGGATTTTAAAAAAATCTAATGAAAACAGGTCAATCAAACAAAGGTGCCAATACACAATGCACAGTGCAACTTTCAGCCAATTAGGTTGTTTTAGATCAAACTGTTGTTGGATGGAGAGATAATGTGTTGCTGAAGGGAGGGCCATGGTGTTGGTGGACTGGGGGACGGATGTTTGCAATGGAGAGGAAGCAAATGAGCTACTGTAATATAGGCAGGAAGAGCAAAGAGACAGGAAATTGACCCATAGCCAGATCATCCATTGGGCAAAAAAGGCCATAGTCTGGTGGCCAATAGGCATCGAAGAGCTTTGAATAGTTACTATGTATTCTTTATTTTTCTTTTAATCAGACCCAATTGGGTCTCAATCAGACTCTGAATGGACACATGGCGGCTACAGTATACTGTATTGTAAATGAAAATACAGTATACTATTGATTTATACTATTCTCCTTTTATCTTTTAAATTCTAAATAATATGGGCCACATGTCATAAAAGTATAAATATAGTACACATAGCTACCTATCCCAAATCCATTTTCATAATCATAATTGTATTCAAGACATTGTCTCTGATATTGATCCTCAAGGCGGCAATCAATGTCATCTACATCACTGCAGAAGGACGGGACCTGAAAATAAACACAGGCTTACTGAAGATGTATATATATATATATATATATATATCTAGGGTCTAAAATTTAAATACATGTATGACACTTCTTGCTTCATATAGAATCTGAGAATAAAAATGGAGAGATAGAAGAACAACTCCATTACTTTGTAAGTAAAGCTAAAATATTATTTTCGATACCACATTACCGTGAAATAAAATGTCAGATACTTAATAAAACATGTCATAGATTTGCCTGCTTTCCAGTATATTTATACTTCTGAAAAATCCACAGGAGTAAAGTTATTATAAACCAATGGGCATCGCCAGAGATTGACAGCAAGCTCTAAGTGGAAGAGCATTTACTAAAGGTTATTTTGACTATTTAAAATGAACTCACCATTGATCTGCAACAGTTTTTAAACCCAGAACCTTTCGCAGTTTACAAGCGCTGCAAAGATTCCTATAAATAAAAATTTTAAAATTTGCAGCCCTACAGCTTTACGCCCATACAGGAAGTGGAAAAATTTTGGGATCAAAGAGCGTAAGACCCTTCCAACTTTCCACTTACCAGCACTAGGCTTTACCAGCCATGTCTGGTGGAACCACAGAGGGTAGAACCCCAGAGGACCCCTACCATGATTTCATCCAACCCAATTCAAAAAATAAAGTGTGGCCACCCCTCCTAGGTATTTAGAGCACTAGTGTCAATACAATAGGGATTATACTAAACTCGTATAGTGGTGGGTATGCGGTAATCATAAAAAATAGATAGAATAAATATACTGTACATTTTGTCATTAGCACACTACAAGTACAAGCAGAGCAATTCCCACACTCAGAGATCTCCAGTTCATCCCTAAGGCAGCTTCTGGGAGAAATAATGAGAAGTCTTACATGTTGTCTAAACCAAAAGTGTCATGGGTACTCCAACGCACAAAACACTGCAGCTACCTGAGTAAAAACAGATAGCGCCAATCACCAAAATAAGTGTTTAAATAAAAATTGTATTTACCCTGACAGTACTGTGTGGAGGGGTGATCACTTGAGAAAACCTCTTAAATCAGGATAAATAACTTGAAATACCAAAAAACACAATAGCATAATATTATTACATGTCCCCCCCCCCCCCCCCCCCCCCCCCAAGGATGCTACAGTGGCCCGAAGAGGAGCTGTCTTACATTATAAAATGTTGAAACAGGGATGTTTTTATTTAGTAACGTTATTATCACATTAAAGTGGTGTAATTATTTGTTTATTTATTTTTCATTTTCCCCTGGCTTTATAGGTGTCATGGTATGCTAACATTTGTGGTTCTCCAAGTGCTAGTATGCCCACTCTAGCAGCCATTTTGGACACTAGGTCATGATGGTACCAGTAATCAAGGACAAGGAGGACTTATTCTATGTTTTTGCAATATTATAATATAATCACCACTACACGGGTATGGAATGATCCTTATTGCTGTCGGTGGTCGGTTTTGTTTTTTTGAAGGCCCGATTCACATAGAGAACCCAGCCCCCAATGATGGGGGGGGGGGGGGTAACCCACACACTATGGGTCTCCCCTCGGGAGGCAATCACGTTGGCATTCCAGCGGATAACAATGCCAATAACGGAATCCCATCAATCAGTGAAATGCTGCCGCTGGAATACCGGCTCCACAGGCTTTTCTCCCTCTGTGGGTGTCCACGACACCCACAGAAGGAGAATATAACCATGCCAGCAGCATGGTGACTGCAGCAAGTCCGCAAGGGGCTTACTATCGCTCGCTCCACTGCCGGCATATTGGTGGCCGGGATGCTGCTGTCAGTATCTTGACAGCTGGTATCCCTCTGTGGTTCACCGGCATTGGCTGGAAGTTAATAAAAATGAAGGGGGAACCTTATTTTCTTTATCCCTCCAATTTTTACACCTCAGGCTGAGGGCTAGTTTTCATCTAGATCTGTGTAGTTCTTTCTACAATCATGCATGCCAGAGGCAGGTAATTTGTGAGCAAGATTCCAATGGGTTCCAACCCTACACACACTGCTTGGTAAATCTGGAGTTTGCATAATTTTATTGGGAGAAAATCTGAATGTTGTTATCTATTCAAAAGATGTGGTGTATTGATAACATTGTGGTAGTTTTTGAGTTTAGAAAAACGTTGCAATCCTACTGGGATTTCAAACCCACTGTTTATATCCCTTAACCACTTAGAAACCCTTATTCTTAGATAAAGTTGTCCTCAAATGTAACAATTTAGTAAATATTAAATTTCTGATGGAATTAATAAATTATTTTATACAGTAATGATCTGTACAGCACAATCCTAATCTGCACATTCTTATCAGACCCCCAATGAGGGAGGTTAAGAAAGGAGATTTCTTACCTTACATTGGTGCTAAAGTAGAATTATTTTGGAGCATTTTGTGTGTTCAGACAAGCAGAATGAGCAACAATGGTTATCTCCTCAAACTCTACCACTGACTACCTTCATTTTGTGGAGAGTGGTACACTACTTGAATATGCTCTTTAGGACCTTGTATGCTGTACACCAGTAAAATCATTTTGAATGTCAATTGCTGTTAAATCAGTGCTGCATTGTTACTGTAATGAAAATGGTTTAAATATATTTTCTTTGCAATACTACATCTAGATTTAGTGACTTCACAGATCCAGAATGTTTAATTGCTTAAATGAAGAAGAAGCTTGAATTGTGGGGGTCATTCCGACCCGATCGCTTGCAGGCTACTTTTATCACTGCTGCGATCAGGTAGTCGCCGCCTACAGGGAAGGGGGATAGGGCTTTGCAGGGCTGTGATCCGCTGTACAGGGACTGCACAAGCAAAAAAGTTTGTGCAGTCTCTGCACAGCTCAAGACTTACTCACCCGCTGCGATGATCCTTCCTGCAGCTGACGTCAGGATCCCTCCCTGCATTCGCCTCTTCCTGTCAATCTTCTTGCGTTCGCCACTATGAACGCTTTCTTTGTTACCCTCATCGCTGCCCGGTGATGACCATCGCTGCCCGGCGACGATCGTCGCCTGCGCGCATGCGCAGTTCTGACCCGTTCGCACGGCTGCAAAAGATTGCAGCGTGCGAACGGGTCAGAATGACCCCCGTATTTGCTGATGATTAATCCAATCGACCTTCATTGCAGCTATGAATTTGATCATAACTTTAGTTTAGTCATAACTATTAGTTTATAACCATAGAGCTTAAAGGAAAGTAATTTTTAAAGAAATGTTGAGATTGTGATTATAACATTATATACAGTATAACAATTCACTTAGCACGCTAGTTACTATTTAGTAAGATAAGTTAAATGCGACTCTTCTTAAGTTTCCATGGCGCATATAACCTCATTCAACGAAGGGGTGCAAACATTTGAAAAAAATGTTTTAGATAGTAAAACAGATGAATCAGTAGTCTAATGACCTTGATCAAACATTGAAGTATCAAGTACGAACGTACCATTTTACCAAGTGATGTCTGAAAGGCATCTGCAAAGTTTTTCAGCAGATTGGTGTCATCACATCGTGTGGCCTTATACAGCATTTCAAATGACTTAAATCCATGATTAGCAAAACGCTTCACTGGAAATGATAAATGTAGTCACAAGAAATCATGTAAACATTTTAATTTCATACAATATACAGTACAGTATGTCAATGGTAGCAAAATATGAACTATAAAAAGTATAAATTGTATGCATAAGGTTAGTCCATTAAAACTTTCCCCTGGAGACAAAATATAAACCCTTGGTAAGAGAAATTCAGTTAGACAAACTCATTGCGAAAGTAAAAACAGTAATAAATGAATTAGTATTACTGGAGTGCAGAGCATGGTTTGGATAACACAGCATGTAGCTATGCTTTTAGTTTTAAGTGCAGAAAACCGTTTCACCGCAATAATCTGGCAAGTGGTATTTTAGAATGTATCTTAATTGTACTTAAAATTTTGAATACGTACCAGAGCAATCAGGCCAGTCTATTGAATGGGGTGGATTCCACAAACCATCATTAAAAGTACAGTAGAAATTCTGGATTGCCCCTTCTGCTACCTCAAAGCCCTCCTTACAGTGTATAGTGCAGTTAACACCATCCATGTCCCTGGAACAGACAAATTCTCCATTCTGGAGGGTAATGGGAAGGTCACAAGGTGAACCTGTGCATTCAAGGGGGTGTGGGGGGGAGGGAATTGCAAAAGAACAAAAAAAGAAAAAAGTGAAAAAGTTGCATTTTATTCATTGTAGTTTAATTTTCATAACCATGCATTGTTTTGTTGGTGACTTTGAATACTGTTGTCGACCTCATGTATTTTATGATTCCACAGCTACTACTGGCTAAAGAAGGCAATAAATTCTGACTAGGTTTACAAGTGGTGTAGTCACTAACCATTTACTGGGCAGTATTCAATTGTTTCCACCCCATTCCACACCCATTCTGTTTCTGCTGATGGGCGTGGTATCATCATTTCAGCTCGCTACCCCAGGGTAGCGAGGCGTCCAACCCTTTACGCAGCTAAACCTGATTACTATGGGCGCGATAACGGGGATCATTTTAGAAAGTAGATTGGGCGTGATATATCATTTGAATACCACCCGCTGTATGCAAAGAGAACCCCACATACTGTACAACAGACTGTTCTGGAGTAAAGTGAGCTCACACTGTACCTTTAATGATGATATGAATCTCACAGGTTCTTCTATTACCAGATGGATCACTAGCGACATACTGAACAACTGTTTCTCCATGTGGGAAAAAATCTCCAGGTGAATGAGTTTTTATAATACTCAAAGGAGAACCTAGAAATGTAATAATACCAGAACAAAGTTATTTTAGAGAAATCTCTCCCATTAATCATTTACTACAGATAATACTTATTTAATAGTCAATTTAATGAAAAACTAGTATACGGACACTGGCATCTCATGCGGCGGGGGGGGGGGGGGGGGGGGGGGGGGCACAGTGAAGCTCCTTGCGGGCTCGGTGGCAAGCTTCGCTCAACACAGTTTCTATTCTCCCTCTATGGGTGTTGTGGACACCCACGGAGGGGGAATCACCTACCTCGCCGGTGTTCCGGTGGCGGTATGGTGACTCTTTCGGGATCCCGGCATTGGTATTAAGACAGCTGGAATCCCAACGAGTGGTATGTTAGCCACATACCTGTAAAAGATACCAGTTCATTTGAAATTCATTATTTATCTTTTTCCATTATGACTTATGTTACTTTAACTAAAGGCCCATACACACTGGGTGATTTTGAGATGAAAGCAGGTCACTTTTGGTGTGTTGAGCTGCTTTCAGCTCAAAACTGCCCAGTGTGTATACCCCGGCGATGAGCGTTGATGCGTGCCCCCGCTATATCGCCAGCGGCCGCCATTCATCTACTGGTATTACCAGCAGACGAGCGGCGGGGTGAACGGCTTTCCATAGCGTCCTGCTATGGACAGCCACTCACCCCCGCTGACATCGCTGGGCAGGGGGAAAAAGCGCTCAATGTGTATGCACTTTAAGAATTGGGTAGATGTACACACAAAAACAAGAATTTGAGACCCTTGCTCAGTCCACAAATACACTCCATTTCCGATGCCAAATGCCATTATATGAAATAAAATAAATTCTAAGTAATTTAATGAAACCTACATGGATCTCACCTGAGTTGTCTGAGAATAGTGGCTCTAGCCATACTGCAACATGTTTGCTGTCATTTGTTTGTATTGCTGGGGGTGACCTGCATCTGTCAATCACAGGTGGCTCTACATCTAAAAGAAAATGTATATAAAGCACAATTGAACAAGTACTTTAGGAAACCATTTACAATAATAAATTCCAAAAGTATACGTATGCTATTCTCCGGGTGTTCATTGTCAAGTCTGGGCTGGCTAACGCTTGAACATTTAATTAGTATTTTTACCATTTACACAAAATTTGCATAGAAATGTAATCTATTCTAAATGCACTTAATCCTTGCTAATCTTCTAAGATTAACATTCCTGTATGGTGCACTCAATAAAGAATTAATTTAGATTTTTCAGAGTTTTATTAGAATGTCAAAGTTATGCTATTTTATTTAGTAATCATTAAGAACCATGTAGCCACTAATTTATGTAGTATCATTAATTTATTGAATTTATATATCATGGAAAATATTTCTCAACATACACACTGAAACATGATGGTTATTTGTAGCGCATAAACCCTTTATGCAAATATTAGTTATATACATTCCCAGGATTGCTTCTGTAATAATCAAATAAAAGCATCCAAGAATGCTTAAGGTCATGTACATACTTACCGAACACTGCGGCATTAAAAGGAAACTGTAATGGGATTAATTTGGCAGGAATGGAACAAGTACTTAACCTGTGAGCAAGAATAATTCTACTGTGACCCTTAGGTGATACATAACCCAATATTAACATGCATAAACTTGATCAATGCACATTACTTGTTTAAAATCACTTATGTCCATGTTGTGCAAAAGTTTTAAAAACATATGGCACCGATTAATAATGTATCATTAGGAAAATTGTAAATAATAAGAATTTACTTACCGATAATTCTATTTCTCATAGTCCGTAGTGGATGCTGGGGACTCCGAAAGGACCATGGGGAATAGCGGCTCCGCAGGAGACTGGGCACAAAGTAAAAGCTTTAGGACTAGCTGGTGTGCACTGGCTCCTCCCCCTATGACCCTCCTCCAAGCCTCAGTTAGGATACTGTGCCCGGACGAGCGTACACAATAAGGAAGGATTTTGAATCCCGGGTAAGACTCATACCAGCCACACCAATCACACCGTACAACTTGTGATCTGAACCCAGTTAACAGCATGATAACAGAAGGAGCCTCTGAAAAGATGGCTCACAACAACAATAACCCGATTTTTGTAACAATAACTATGTACAAGTAATGCAGACAATCCGCACTTGGGATGGGCGCCCAGCATCCACTACGGACTATGAGAAATAGAATTATCGGTAAGTAAATTCTTATTTTCTCTAACGTCCTAGTGGATGCTGGGGACTCCGAAAGGACCATGGGGATTATACCAAAGCTCCCAAACGGGCGGGAGAGTGCGGATGACTCTGCAGCACCGAATGAGAGAACTCCAGGTCCTCCTCAGCCAGGGTATCAAATTTGTAGAATTTAGCAAACGTGTTTGCCCCTGACCAAGTAGCTGCTCGGCAAAGTTGTAAAGCCGAGACCCCTCGGGCAGCCGCCCAAGATGAGCCCACTTTCCGTGTGGAATGGGCTTTTACAGATTTTGGCTGTGGCAGGCCTGCCACAGAATGTGCAAGCTGAATTGTACTACAAATCCAACGAGCAATTGTCTGCTTAGAAGCAGGAGCACCCAGCTTGTTGGGTGCATACAGGATAAACAGCGAATCAGATTTCCTGACTCCAGCCGTCCTGGAAACATATATTTTCAGGGCCCTGACTACGTCCAGCAACTTGGAATCCTCCAAGTCCCCAGTAGCCGCAGGCACCACAATAGGCTGGTTTAAGTGAAATGCTGAAACCACCTTAGGGAGAAATTGAGGACGAGTCCTCAATTCTGCCCTGCCCGTATGAAAAATTAGGTAAGGGCTTTTATAGGCTAAAGCCGCCAATTCTGAGACACGCCTGGCTGAAGCCGGGGCTAACAGCATTACCACTTTCCATGTGAGATATTTTAAGTCCACAGTGGTGAGTGGTTCAAACCAATGTGATTTTAGGAATCCCAAAACTACATTGAGATCCCAAGGTGCCACTGGAGGCACAAAAGGAGGCTGTATATGCAGTACTCCCTTGACAAACGTCTGAACTTCAGGAACAGAAGCCAGTTCTTTTTGGAAGAATATTGACAGGGCCGAAATTTGAACCTTAATGGACCCTAATTTGAGGCCCATAGACAGTCCTGTTTACAGGAAATGCAGGAAACGACCCAGTTGAAATTCCTCTGTAGGGGCCTTCCTGGCCTCGCACCACGCAACATATTTACGCCAAATACGGTGATAATGTTGTATGGTTACATCCTTCCTGGCTTTGATCAGGGTAGGGATGACTTCATCCGGAATGCCTTTTTCCTTCAGGATCCGGCGTTCAACCACCATGCCGTCAAATGCAGCCGCGGTAAGTCTTGGAACAGACATGGTCCCTGCTGGAGCAGGTCCTTTCTTAGAGGTAGAGGCCACGGGTCTTCCGTGAGCATCTCTTGAATTTCCGGGTACCAAGTCCTTCTTGGCCAATCCGGAGCCACGAGTATAGTCTTTACTCCTCTCCTTCTTATGATTCTCAGTACTTTTGGTATGAGAGGAAGAGGAGGGAACACATACACTGACTGGTACACCCACGGTGTTACCAGAGCGTCCACAGCTATTGCCTGAGGGTCCCTTGACCTGGCGCAATATCTGTCCAGTTTTTTGTTGAGGCGGGACGCCATCATGTCCACCTTTGGTTTTTCCCAACGGTTCACAATCATGTGGAAGACTTCTGGGTGAAGTCCCCACTCCCCCGGGTGAAGATCGTGTCTGCTGAGGAAGTCTGCTTCCCAGTTGTACACTCCCGGAATGAACACTGCTGACAGTGCTATCACATGATTCTCCGCCCAGCGAAGAATCCTTGCCACTTCCATCATTGCCCTCCTGCTTCTTGTGCCGCCCTGTCTGTTTACGTGGGCGACTGCCGTGATGTTGTCCGACTGGATCAACACCGGCTGACCCTGAAGCAGAGGTCTTGCCTGACTTAGGGCATTGTAAATGGCCCTTAGTTCCAGGATATTTATGTGAAGTGACGTTTCCATGCTTGACCACAAGCCCTGGAAATTTCTTCCCTGTGTGACTGCTCCCCAGCCTCTCAGGCTGGCATCCGTGGTCACCAGGACCCAATCCTGAATGCCGAATCTGCGGCCCTCTAGGAGATGAGCACTCTGTAACCACCACAGGAGAGACACCCTTGTCCTTGGAGACAGGGTTATCCGCTGATGCATTTGAAGATGCGATCCAGACCATTTGTCCAGCAGATCCCACTGAAAAGTTCTTGCGTGGAATCTGCCGAATGGAATCGCTTCGTAAGAAGCCACCATCTTTCCCAGGACCCTTGTGCATTGATGTACTGACACTTGGCCTGGTCTTAGGAGGTTCCTGACTAGGTCGGATAACTCCTTGGCTTTCTCCTCCGGGAGAAACACTCCAGAATCATCCCTAGGAACAGCAGACGTGTCGTCGGAATCAGCTGCGATTTTGGAATATTTAGAATCCATCCGTGCTGTCGTAGTACTACTTGAGATAGTGCTACTCCGACCTCTAACTGTTCTCTGGACCTTGCCCTTATCAGGAGATCGTCCAAGTAAGGGATAATTAAGACGCCTTTTCTTCGAAGAAGAATCATCATTTCGGCCATTACCTTGGTAAAGACCCGGGGTGCCGTGGACAATCCAAACGGCAGCGTCTGAAACTGATAGTGACAGTTCTGTACCACAAACCTGAGGTACCCTTGGTGAGAAGGGCAAATTGGGACATGGAGGTAAGCATCCTTGATGTCCAAAGACACCATATAGTCCCCTTCTTCCAGGTTCGCTATCACTGCTCTGAGTGACTCCATCTTGAACTTGAACCTTTTTATGTAAGTGTTCAAGGATTTCAGATTTAAAATGGGTCTCACCGAGCCGTCCGGCTTCGGTACCACAAACAGCGTGGAATAATACCCCTTTCCCTGTTGTAGGGGGTGGTCTTCTGTATGCCGGCGGTCGGGCTCCCGGCGCTCAGTATACCGGCGCCGGGAGCCCGACAGCCGGCATACCGACACTTATTTTCCCTCGTGGGGGTCCACGACCCCCATAGAGGGAGAATAAAATAGTGTGGCGCGCGTAGCGCGCCACCGTGCCCGTAGCGTGGCGAGCGCAGCGAGCCCGCAAGGGGCTCATTTGCGCTCGCCACGCTGTCGGTAAGCCGGCGGTCGGGCTTCCGGCGCCGGGATGCTGGTCGCCGGGAGCCCGACCGCCGGCCAGCCGTAGTGAACCCGTTGTAGGAGGGGTACCTTGATTATCACCTGCTGGGAATACAGCTTGTGAATGGCTTCCAATACCGCCTCCCTGTCGGGGGGAGACGTTGGTAAAGCAGACTTCAGGAACCGGCGAGGGGGAGACATCTCGAATTCCAATTTGTACCCCTGAGATACTACCTGCAGGATCCAGGGGTCCACTTGCGAGTGAGCCCACTGCGCGCTGAAATTCTTGAGACGGGCCCCCACCGTGCCTGAGTCCGCTTGTAAGGCCCCAGCGTCATGCTGAGGACTTGGCAGAAGCGGGGGAGGGCTTCTGTTCGTGGGAAGAGGCTGTTTGCTGCAGTCTTTTTCCCCTTCCTCTGCCACGGGGCAGATATGAGTGGCCTTTTGCCCGCTTGCCCTTATGGGGACGAAAGGACTGAGCCTGAAAAGACGGTATCTTTTTCTGCTGCGAGGTGACTTGGGGTAAAAAGGTGGATTTTTCAGCCGTTGCCGTGGCCACCAGGTCCGATAGACCGACCCCAAATAACTCCTCCCCTTTATACGGCAATACTTCCATATGCCGTTTGGAATCCGCATCCCCTGACCACTGTCGCGTCCATAATCCTCTTCTGGCAGAAATGGACATCGCACTTACTCTTGATGCCAGAGTGCAAATATCCCTCTGTGCATCTCGCATATATAGAAATGCATCCTTTAAATGCTCTATAGTCAATAATATATTGTCCCTGTCCAGGGTATCAATATTTTCAGTCAGGGAATCCGACCAAGCCACCCCAGCACTGCACATCCAGGCTGAGGCGATTGCTGGTCGCAGTATAATACCAGTATGTGTGTATATACTTTTAAGGATATTTTCCAGCTTCCTATCAGCTGGTTCCTTGAGGGCGGCCGTATCAGGAGACGGTAACGCCACTTGTTTTGATAAGCGTGTGAGCGCCTTATCTACGCTAGGGGGTGTTTCCCAACGTGCCCTAACCTCTGGCGGGAAAGGGTATAATATAATGCCAATAATTTTTTAGAAATTAGCAGTTTTTTATCGGGGGAAACCCACGCTTCATCACACACCTCATTTAATTCATCTGATTCAGGAAAAACTACGGGTAGTTTTTTCACACCCCACATAATACCCTTTTTTGTGGTACTTGTAGTATCAGAAATGTTCAAAACCTCCTTCATTGCCGTGATCATGTAACGTGTGGCCCTACTGGAAAATACGTTTGTTTCCTCACCGTCGACACTAGAGTCAGTGTCCGTGTCAGTGTCTGTATCGACCTGAGGTAACGGGCGTTTTATAGCCCCTGACGGTGTTTGAGACACCTGTACAGGTATTAACTGATTTGCCGGCTGTCTCATGTCGTCAACAGTCTTTTGTAAAGTGCCGACACTATCACGTAATTCTTTCCATAAGACCATCCAGTCAGGTGTCGACTCCCTAGGGGGTGACATCACTAACACAGGCAATTGCTCCGCCTCCACACCATTTTCCTCCTCATACATGTCGACACAGCGTACCGACACACAGCACACACACAGGGAATGCTCTGACAGAGGACAGGACCCCACTAGCCCTTTGGGGAGACAGAGGGAGAGTTTGCAAGCACACACCAGAGCGCTATATATATACAGGGATAACCTTATATAAGTGTTTTTCCCTAATATAGCTGCTGTATATATTAATATGCCAATTTAGTGCCCCCCCTCTCTTGTTTTACCCTGTTTCTGTTAGGGATGAGCGGGTTCGGTTCCTCTGAATCCGAACCCGCCCGAACTTCAGCTTTTTTCCACGGGTCCGAGCAGGCTCGGATCCTCCCGCCTTGCTCGGTTAACCCGAGCACGCCCGAACGTCATCATCCCGCTGTCGGATTCTCGCGAGACTCGGATTCTATATAAGGAGCCGCGCGTCGCCGCCATTTTCACACGTGCATTGAGAGTCATAGGGAGAGGACGTGGCTGGCGTCCTCTCCGTTTAGAGAAGAGAGAGACACAGTATTTTGGGGAGCATTATTAGGAGGAGTACTACTATACTGTATACTACTATACTACTTGCTGAAGTGATATTTATAGAGTCATAGGGAGAGGACGTGGCTGGCGTCCTCTCCGTTTAGAGAAGAGAGAGACACAGTATACTATTTTGGGGAGCATTATTAGGAGGAGTACTACTATACTGTATACTACTATACTACTTGCTGAAGTGATATTTATAGAGTCATAGGGAGAGGACGTGGCTGGCGTCCTCTCCGTTTAGAGAAGAGAGAGACACAGTATTTTGGGGAGCATTATTAGGAGGAGTACTACTATACTGTATACTACTCAGACACAGTATTTTGGGGAGCATTATTAGGAGGAGTACTACTATACTGTATACTACTCTACTACTTGCTGAAGTGATATTTATAGAGTCATAGGGAGAGGACGTGGCTGGCGTCCTCTCCGTTTAGAGAAGAGAGAGACACAGTATTTTGGGGAGCATTATTAGGAGGAGTACTACTATACTGTATACTACTCAGACACAGTATTTTGGGGAGCATTATTAGGAGGAGTACTACTATACTGTATACTACTCTACTACTTGCTGAAGTGATATTTATAGAGTCATAGGGAGAGGACGTGGCTGGCGTCCTCTCCGTTTAGAGAAGAGAGAGACACAGTATTTTGGGGAGCATTATTAGGAGGAGTACTACTATACTGTATACTACTCTACTACTTGCTGAAGTGATATTTATAGAGTCATAGGGAGAGGACGTGGCTGGCGTCCTCTCCGTTTATAGAAGAGAGAGACACAGTATTTTGGGGAGCATTATTAGGAGGAGTACTACTATACTGTATACTACTCTACTACTTGCTGAAGTGATATTTATAGAGTCATAGGGAGAGGACGTGGCTGGCGTCCTCTCCGTTTAGAGAAGAGAGAGACACAGTATTTTGGGGAGCATTATTAGGAGGAGTACTACTATACTGTATACTACTATACTACTTGCTGAAGTGATATTTATAGAGTCATAGGGAGAGGACGTGGCTGGCGTCCTCTCCGTTTAGAGAAGAGAGAGACACAGTATACTATTTTGGGGAGCATTATTAGGAGGAGTACTACTATACTGTATACTACTCTACTACTTGCTGAAGTGATATTTATAGAGTCATAGGGAGAGGACGTGGCTGGCGTCCTCTCCGTTTAGAGAAGAGAGAGACACAGTATTTTGGGGATCATTATTAGGAGGAGTACTACTATACTGTATACTACTATACTACTTGCTGAAGTGATATTATAGAGTCATAGGGGGAGAGGACGTGGCTGGCGTCCTCTCCGTTTAGAGAAGAGAGAGACACAGTATTTTGGGGAGCATTATTAGGAGGAGTACTACTATACTGTATACTACTCAGACACAGTATTTTGGGGAGCATTATTAGGAGGAGTACTACTATACTGTATACTACTCTACTACTTGCTGAAGTGATATTTATAGAGTCATAGGGAGAGGACGTGGCTGGCGTCCTCTCCGTTTAGAGAAGAGAGAGACACAGTATTTTGGGGAGCATTATTAGGAGGAGTACTACTATACTGTATACTACTCAGACACAGTATTTTGGGGAGCATTATTAGGAGGAGTACTACTATACTGTATACTACTCTACTACTTGCTGAAGTGATATTTATAGAGTCATAGGGAGAGGACGTGGCTGGCGTCCTCTCCGTTTAGAGAAGAGAGAGACACAGTATTTTGGGGAGCATTATTAGGAGGAGTACTACTATACTGTATACTACTCTACTACTTGCTGAAGTGATATTTATAGAGTCATAGGGAGAGGACGTGGCTGGCGTCCTCTCCGTTTAGAGAAGAGAGAGACACAGTATTTTGGGGAGCATTATTAGGAGGAGTACTACTATACTGTATACTACTCTACTACTTGCTGAAGTGATATTTATAGAGTCATAGGGAGAGGACGTGGCTGGCGTCCTCTCCGTTTAGAGAAGAGAGAGACACAGTATTTTGGGGAGCATTATTAGGAGGAGTACTACTATACTGTATACTACTATACTACTTGCTGAAGTGATATTTATAGAGTCATAGGGAGAGGACGTGGCTGGCGTCCTCTCCGTTTAGAGAAGAGAGAGACACAGTATACTATTTTGGGGAGCATTATTAGGAGGAGTACTACTATACTGTATACTACTCTACTACTTGCTGAAGTGATATTTATAGAGTCATAGGGAGAGGACGTGGCTGGCGTCCACTCCGTTTAGAGAAGAGAGAGACACAGTATTTTGGGGATCATTATTAGGAGGAGTACTACTATACTGTATACTACTATACTACTTGCTGAAGTGATATTATAGAGTCATAGGGGGAGAGGACGTGGCTGGCGTCCTCTCCGTTTAGAGAAGAGAGAGACACAGTATTTTGGGGAGCATTATTAGGAGGAGTACTACTATACTGTATACTACTCAGACACAGTATTTTGGGGAGCATTATTAGGAGGAGTACTACTATACTGTATACTACTCTACTACTTGCTGAAGTGATATTTATAGAGTCATAGGGAGAGGACGTGGCTGGCGTCCTCTCCGTTTAGAGAAGAGAGAGACACAGTATTTTGGGGAGCATTATTAGGAGGAGTACTACTATACTGTATACTACTCTACTACTTGCTGAAGTGATATTTATAGAGTCATAGGGAGAGGACGTGGCTGGCGTCCTCTCCGTTTAGAGAAGAGAGAGACACAGTATTTTGGGGAGCATTATTAGGAGGAGTACTACTATACTGTATACTACTTGCTGAAGTGATATTTATAGATTAGATAGTGTGACTGTAAGTGTATTATCTGACTTGTGGGGGAGACACTGACAGTGGGGAGCAGTTAGAGTCTGAGAGCAGGACTCAGGAGTTCATATAACGTACAGTGCACACTTTTGCTGCCAGAGTCAGTGCCACACTGCCATTGTTGTGACCACACTGACCACCAGTATAATAATATATTTTGTGATTGTCTGCTTAGGACTCGGAGTACTAGTTGCAAGTTGCAACGTGACCTGACCACCAGTTTAATAATCAATCACCACCAGTTTAATATATATATAATTGTATATAATATATATATATATATATATATATAATATTGTATACCACCTACCCGTGTTTTTTTTTTCTTTCTTCTTTGTACATACTACTATAGTATAGTAGCTTACTGTAGCAGTCTGCGGTGCTGCTGAGCTGACAGTGTCCAGCAGGTCCGTCATCAGTCATCATTACCAATACCTAATAAATATATTATCTACCTGTCCGGCTGCAGTACTAGTGATATTATATATACATACATATATATATTGATTTCATCTCATTATCAATCATCCAGTCTATATTAGCAGCAGACACAGTACGGTAGTCCACGGCTGTAGCTACCTCTGTGTCGGCACTCGGCAGTCCATCCATAATTGTATACTAGTATCCATCCATCTCCATTGTTTACCTGAGGTGCCTTTTAGTTGTGCCTATTAAAATATGGAGAACAAAAATGTTGAGGTTCCAAAATTAGGGAAAGATCAAGATCCACTTCCACCTCGTGCTGAAGCTGCTGCCACTAGTCATGGCCGAGACGATGAAATGCCAGCAACGTCGTCTGCAAAGGCTGATGCCCAATGGCATAGTACAGAGCATGTCAAATCCAAAACACCAAATATCAGTAAAAAAAGGACTCCAAAACCTAAAATAAAATTGTCGGAGGAGAAGCGTAAACTTGCCAATATGCCATTTACCACACGGAGTGGCAAGGAACGGCTGAGGCCCTGGCCTATGTTCATGGCTAGTGGTTCAGCTTCACAGGAGGATGGAAGCACTCAGCCTCTCGCTAGAAAACTGAAAAGACTCAAGCTGGCAAAAGCACCGCAAAGAACTGTGCGTTCTTCAAAATCCCAAATCCACAAGGAGAGTCCAATTGTGTCGGTTGCGATGCCTGACCTTCCCAACACTGGACGTGAAGAGCATGCGCCTTCCACCATTTGCACGCCCCCTGCAAGTGCTGGAAGGAGCACCCGCAGTCCAGTTCCTGATAGTCAGATTGAAGATGTCAGTGTTGAAGTACACCAGGATGAGGAGGATATGGGTGTTGCTGGCGCTGGGGAGGAAATTGACAAGGAGGATTCTGATGGTGAGGTGGTTTGTTTAAGTCAGGCACCCGGGGAGACACCTGTTGTCCGTGGGAGGAATATGGCCGTTGACATGCCTGGTGAAAATACCAAAAAAATCAGCTCTTCGGTGTGGAAGTATTTCAACAGAAATGCGGACAACATTTGTCAAGCCGTGTGTTGCCTTTGTCAAGCTGTAATAAGTAGGGGTAAGGACGTTAACCACCTCGGAACATCCTCCCTTATACGTCACCTGCAGCGCATTCATAATAAGTCAGTGACAAGTTCAAAAACTTTGGGCGACAGCGGAAGCAGTCCACTGACCAGTAAATCCCTTCCTCTTGTAACCAAGCTCACGCAAACCACCCCACCAACTCCCTCAGTGTCAATTTCCTCCTTCCCCAGGAATGCCAATAGTCCTGCAGGCCATGTCACTGGCAATTCTGACGAGTCCTCTCCTGCCTGGGATTCCTCCGATGCATCCTTGCGTGTAACGCCTACTGCTGCTGGCGCTGCTGTTGTTGCTGCTGGGAGTCGATGGTCATCCCAGAGGGGAAGTCGTACTCGTAAGCCCACTTCTACTACTTCCACCAAGCAATTGACTGTCCAACAGTCCTTTGCGAGGAAGATGAAATATCACAGCAGTCATTCTGCTGCAAAGCGGATAACTGAGGCCTTGGCATCCTGGGTGGTGAGAAACGTGGTTTCGGTATCCATCATTACTGCAGAGCCAACTAGAGACTTGTTGGAGGTACTGTGTCCCCGGTACCAAATACCATCTAGGTTCCATTTCTCTAGGCAGGCGATACCGAAAATGTACACAGACCTCAGAAAAAGAGTCACCAGTGTCCTAAAAAATGCAGCTGTACCCAATGTCCACTTAACCACGGACATGTGGACAAGTGGAGCAGGGCAGGGTCAGGACTATATGACTGTGACAGCCCACTGGGTAGATGTATGGACTCCCGCCGCAAGAACAGCAGCGGCGGCACCAGTAGCAGCATCTCGCAAATGCCAACTCTTTCCTAGGCAGGCTACACTTTGTATCACCGCTTTCCAGAATACGCACACAGCTGAAAACCTCTTACGGCAACTGAGGAAGATCATCGCGGAATGGCTTACCCCAATTGGACTCTCCTGTGGATTTGTGGCATCGGACAACGCCAGCAATATTGTGTGTGCATTAAATATGGGCAAATTCCAGCACGTCCCATGTTTTGCACATACCTTGAATTTGGTGGTGCAGAATTTAAAAAAAAATGACAGGGGCATGCAAGAGATGCTGTCGGTGGCCAGAAGAATTGCGGGACACTTTCGGCGTACAGGCACCACGTACAGAAGACTGGAGCACCACCAAAAACTACTGAACCTGCCCTGCCATCATCTGAAGCAAGAAGTGGTAACGAGGTGGAATTCAACCCTCTATATGCTTCAGAGGTTGGAGGAGCAGCAAAAGGCCATTCAAGCCTATACAATTGAGCACGATATAGGAGGTGGAATGCACCTGTCTCAAGTGCAGTGGAGAATGATTTTAACGTTGTGCAAGGTTCTGATGCCCTTTGAACTTGCCACACGTGAAGTCAGTTCAGACACTGCCAGCCTGAGTCAGGTCATTCCCCTCATCAGGCTTTTGCAGAAGAAGCTGGAGACATTGAAGGAGGAGCTAACACGGAGCGATTCCGCTAGGCATGTGGGACTTGTGGATGGAGCCCTTAATTCGCTTAACAAGGATTCACGGGTGGTCAATCTGTTGGAATCAGAGCACTACATTTTGGCCACCATGCTCGATCCTAGATTTAAAGCCTACCTTGGATCTCTCTTTCCGGCAGACACAAGTCTGCTGGGGTTGAAAGACCTGCTGGTGAGAAAATTGTCAAGTCAAGCGGAACGCGACCTGTCAACATCTCCTCCTTCACATTCTCCCGCAACTGGGGGTGCGAGGAAAAGGCTCAGAATTCCAAGCCCACCCGCTGGCGGTGATGCAGGGCAGTCTGGAGCGACTGCTGATGCTGACATCTGGTCCGGACTGAAGGACCTGACAACGATTACGGACATGTCGTCTACTGTCACTGCATATGATTCTCTCAACATTGAAAGAATGGTGGAGGATTATATGAGTGACCGCATCCAAGTAGGCACGTCACACAGTCCGTACTTATACTGGCAGGAAAAAGAGGCAATTTGGAGGCCCTTGCACAAACTGGCTTTATTCTACCTAAGTTGCCCTCCCACAAGTGTGTACTCCGAAAGAGTGTTTAGTGCCGCCTCTCACCTTGTCAGCAATCGGCGTACGAGGTTACATCCAGAAAATGTGGAGAAGATGATGTTCATTAAAATGAATTATAATCAATTTCTCCGTGGAGACATTGACCAGCAGCAATTGCCTCCACAAAGTACACAGGGAGCTGAGATGGTGGATTCCAGTGGGGACGAATTGATAATCTGTGAGGAGGGGGATGTACACGGTGATATATCGGAGGATGATGATGAGGTGGACATCTTGCCTCTGTAGAGCCAGTTTGTGCAAGGAGAGATTAATTGCTTCTTTTTTGGTGGGGGTCCAAACCAACCCGTCATTTCAGTCACAGTCGTGTGGCAGACCCTGTCACTGAAATGATGGGTTGGTTAAAGTGTGCATGTCCTGTTTATACAACATAAGGGTGGGTGGGAGGGCCCAAGGACAATTCCATCTTGCACCTCTTTTTTCTTTCATTTTTCTTTGCGTCATGTGCTGTTTGGGGAGGGTTTTCTGGAAGGGACATCCTGCGTGACACTGCAGTGACACTCCTAGATGGGCCCGGTGTTTGTGTCGGCCACTAGGGTCGCTTATCTTACTCACACAGCTACCTCATTGCGCCTCTTTTTTTCTTTGCGTCATGTGCTGTTTGGGGAGGGTTTTTTGGAAGGGACATCCTGCGTGACACTGCAGTGACACTCCTAGATGGGCCCGGTGTTTGTGTCGGCCACTAGGGTCGCTTATCTTACTCACACAGCTACCTCATTGCGCCTCTTTTTTTCTTTGCGTCATGTGCTGTTTGGGGAGGGTTTTTTGGAAGGAACATCCTGCGTGACACTGCAGTGACACTCCTAGATGGGCCCGGTGTTTGTGTCGGCCACTAGGGTCGCTTATCTTACTCACACAGCTACCTCATTGCGCCTCTTTTTTTCTTTGCGTCATGTGCTGTTTGGAGAGGGTTTTTTGGAAGGGACATCCTGCGTGACACTGCAGTGACACTCCTAGATGGGCCCGGTGTTTGTGTCGGCCACTAGGGTCGCTTATCTTACTCACACAGCTACCTCATTGCGCCTCTTTTTGTCTTTGCGTCATGTGCTGTTTGGGGAGGGTTTTTTGGAAGGGACATCCTGCGTGACACTGCAGTGACACTCCTAGATGGGCCCGGTGTTTGTGTCGGCCACTAGGGTCGCTTATCTTACTCACACAGCTACCTCATTGCGCCTCTTTTTTTCTTTGCGTCATGTGCTGTTTGGGGAGTATTTTTTGGAAGGGCCATCCTGCGTGACACTGCAGTGACACTCCTAGATGGGCCCGGTGTTTGTGTCGGCCACTAGGGTCGCTTAGCTTAGTCATCCAGCGACCTAGGTGCAAATTTTAGGACTAAAAATAATATTGTGAGGTGTGAGGTATTCAGAATAGACTGAAAATGAGTGTAAATTATGGTTTTTGAGGTTAATAATACTTTGGGATCAAAATGACCCCCAAATTCTATGATTTAAGCTGTTTTTTAGTGTTTTTTGAAAAAAACACCCGAATCCAAAACACACCCGAATCCGACAAAAAAAATTCGGTGAGGTTTTGCCAAAACGCGGTCGAACCCAAAACACGGCCGCGGAACCGAACCCAAAACCAAAACACAAAACCCGAAAAATTTCCGGCGCTCATCTCTAGTTTCTGTAGTGCAGGACTGCAGGGGAGAGTCAGGGAGCCTTCCTCCAACGGAGCTGTGAGGAAAAAATGGCGCTTGTGTGCTGAGGAGATAGGCTCCGCCCCTTTTTCGGCGGCCTTTCTCCCGCTTTTTTGTGGAAAACTGGCAGGGGTTAAATACATCCATATAGCCCAGGAGCTATATGTGATGTATTTTTAGCCATTTAATGTATTTTCATTGCGTCCCAGGGCGCCCCCCCCAGCGCCCTGCACCCTCAGTGACCGGAGTGTGAAGTGTGCTGAGAGCAATGGCGCACAGCTGCGTTGCTGTGCGCTACCTTATTGAAGACAGGACGTCTTCTGCCGACGATTTTCCGGACCTCTTCACTCTTCTGGCTCTGTAAGGGGGCCGGCGGCGCGGCTCCGGGACCCATCCATGGCTGGGCCTGTGATCGTCCCTCTGGAGCTAATGTCCAGTAGCCTAAGAAGCCCAATCCACTCTGCACGCAGGTGAGTTCGCTTCTTCTCCCCTTAGTCCCTCGATGCAGTGAGCCTGTTGCCAGCAGGTCTCACTGAAAATAAAAAAAACCTATTTAAACTTTTACTCTAAGCAGCTCAGGAGAGCCACCTAGATTGCACCCTTCTCGTTCGGGCACAAAATCTTAACTGAGGCTTGGAGGAGGGTCATAGGGGGAGGAGCCAGTGCACACCAGCTAGTCCTAAAGCTTTTACTTTGTGCCCAGTCTCCTGCGGAGCCGCTATTCCCCATGGTCCTTTCGGAGTCCCCAGCATCCACTAGGACGTTAGAGAAATTAAAGTTATATTTTTGTCTTTTACATTAAGAAGTGATTTAGAGCGTTTCATTCACATTAAAATATTCTGAAAGTGTTGCTACTGTAAGGCATAATCAGGGTTGGACTGGCCCACAGGGGTACAGGGGAAACCACCGGTGGGCCCTACTGCCTGGGGCCCCACCCCCTCCTCTAAGGATCAGGTTCCAGACTGTGCTGTTACTAATCTAGTACATTACCTTTGATAATGTCGATATTATCTTAAACCATAAAGCTATACCTCTAAACACACTTTTACCATGGAGCCGCTGCGGCCGCTAGACTTAATACACACGCTACGTACTTTGTACGCTATTTGCATACAGAGTCCCGTACCGTGTACGGACTTAGCGTACAAACGCCGTGCTGGGGGTACAAAGTACACACAGCGCGCACACACTCTTGATATACTTTAAACCTTATTAGTAATGCAATGCAATGATATTATTACACTCTAAACCTTATGCAGCAAAGCACTGCAATGATGTTACACCTTAAACCTTATGCAGCACTGACGGTACAAAGTACCCGCAGCGCGTACACAACTTATCAATACACTTTTAAACCTTATACAGTTAGGTAATGTAATACGCTTTAAACCCTAGCAGGGAAAAGAGGACACAACACCGATTTGTAGTTAAACACTGGGCTCCGACACCTCAGCGTATATATCTGGAAGGGGATAACAATACAATTTATACACTACAATACAACAGAGTAAATGGCTACAGTCAATGTACATACGTGAGAATATTCGCATGCGCTTCCTGGTCCAGTCCTCCGCTAATCAGGTAGATAGCGTTAAGAGTCTTCTGACCGGCCAGGCAGCAACAGGCTTTTTATAAACTACTTCCAAAAGCAATACAATGGATACTGTAATCCCTTTGTCCATTGGACACAGAGATGCATCTTTACATTACAGGAGAGGTCATAGGTTGATTTGAAAAGGTGGGCGATGTCTTTCTCAACTGCTCTTGTGGGTGGTCTCCTCTGGATTCCCGCTGCATACATAATATACACTAAATACAGTTTAAACCTATATTCTACTTCTGCACATAACTATACGCAGGAACATGTGATCTTCCTCTAACCAACACCAGAATGTTACCCTTAAAATACCCTACAGCTGGATACCAGACATCACCTTATAACCTTAGTCTGTCCCTTCCTATCATGCAAAGGCGAATCCCCTAGTCCTGGAATCATTTAAACTGTTGATACTTGCTGATGTGGTGCGGGGGGGCTATGTGTACACGTGCACTATATGGATTAAATATGTATTGTTTTGATAACCCTCTATGCGCTCACAAACTCCGCCGTAAATACCCATACCAGGCGCAGGACCGCGGGAGCGACCATACGCAAATTGCGGATATGTGCACGCATGGCGGAACAAGTGCACGCGCAGCGGGCATGTGTGTGTGGTTAGTACGTGACGTGTGTACTACAATATTTTTCGACTTTGACACCTTGCATGCACTACAGTATTTACTGTATATATTTATATAGGGGACCAACACTTGCAAAATGGTTAGGCAAACTAATGTGATGGCTGGGCAACCCCCCTCTAGAGACTGGCCACACCCCTAAACATGGGCCCCTACAACTGCATTCCCCCAGTGGGCTCTACATGCCCCAGTCCGACACTGGTCATAATAATTATAATAGAGATCTAGAATAATAGAGAATACATACCAATGACCTTTATATTGAACGTACAGCTGGCCTGGTTACCAGAGCTATCTGTCGCTGTGTATGTAACAGATACTTCTCCAATAGGAAACATATGAGGTGACAGAAAAGCTGGGCTCACCTCAATAGACACCTACAAAAAAAGAGGAGGCATCTATTGTGTCCTGGAATTTATTCTTGCAGAATCAAATGCTATCGAGCGTACATAAAAAGTAGCATTTGCTAGCAAAACATTTACGTTTGAACAGGGAGTAAAGGAAATGTACATTGTTGGAATTGAGAAAGTCTTGTAAGACACTGAGCAATTTAAGTAAAAGAGAAGGCAGTACAATTCTAGAAAGAACTGAAATTATTGTACAAGACAGGTGTGTGTTACCTTAGTTGTAGAAACAGCGTAAACAAATATAATTAACATTGTTATTTCCCTAAACATAACCTGTCCATTTTTAGCTGTCATATAACGTGTCAGGTGCTTGCAGGAATATATAAAAAACTGCTACAACAACAGAGGTTTTTAAGCAAAGCAGAATAATATTCGTTGCATGATTGCACCAATGTACTGACATGAACACAAATGTCTTCTCTGATCAATACTAGGTACTATCGCTAAATAGAAATTGCACTGCTAAAAGAATTATGGGGATGCCGCGAGTTTCCCTTAATTTATTTAATGATATACTGTATGTATATATATATATATATATATATTTATATATATATATATCTATATAGACAGATAGTTAGATAGATAGATAGATAGATAGATAGATAGATAGATAGATAGATAGATAGATAGATAGATAGATAGATAGATAGATAGATATATATATATATATATATATATATACCAGTCCACGATCTGCCGGCACTCCATACAAAAAACTTTCACATGCTCAGGTGCCCGTCCCAATAAAGATAATATTCAATTCCACAAGAAGATGGCACTCAGTGACTGTATTCTTTGCAAAACGACACTTGTATTGAGAACTGTCAAACGACAGCTGTAGGTATTGTATTGTCCCGAGGACGGGGCGGATGCCCCGAAAACATTAGACAGTTCTCAATACAAGTGTCGTTTTGCAAAGAATACAGTCTCTTAGTGCCATCTTCTTGTGGAATTGGATATATGCAAAAAAGTATTTGGACCGCCACCGATTGTGCAAGTTGACCCACTTAAAAAGATGAGAGAGGTCTGTAATTTCCATCATAAGTACACTTCAATTGTGAGAGACAGAATCTGAAAAAAAAACTAGGAAATCACATTGTATGATTTTTAAAACAATTTATTTGTATATTCTTGCAGAAAATAAATATTTGGACAATCAAAAACTTTAACTCAATACTGAGTAATATAACCTTGGTTGGCAAATATAGCGGTCAAACGTTTCCTGTAGTTCAGGACCAGGTTTGCACAGACTGTAGCAGGTATTTTGGCCCACTCTTCCATGCAGATGTTCTCTAAATCTGTCATGTTTTGGGGCTGTCGCCGGGCAACACGGACTTTCAACTCCCTCCACAGATTTTCTATTGGGTTGAGATCTGGAGACTGGCTAGGCCACTCCAGGACCTTGAAATGCTTCTTACGGAGGCACTCCTTAGTTGCCCGGGCGGTGTGTTTGGGGTCATTGTCATACTGGAAGATCCAGCCACGTTCCATCTTCAATGCTCTTACTGAGGGAAGGAGGTTTTTGCCCAAAATCTCACGATACATGGCCTCATTCATCCTCTCCTTAATACGGATCAGTCGTCCTGTCCCCTTTGCAGAAAAGTAGCCCCGAAGCATGATGTTTACACCCCCATGCTTCACAGTGGGTATAGTGTTCTTGGGATGCCATTCATCATTCTTCTCCCTCCAAACACGGCGAGTGGAGTTTATACCAAAGAGTTCAATTCTGCTCTCATCTGACAACATTACATTCTCCCAATCCTCCTCTGGATCACCCAGATGGTCACTGGAAAACTTTAGATGGGCATGGACATGTGCTGGCTTAAGCAAGGGGACCTTTCGGGCGCTGCAGGATTTCAATCCATGACGACGTAGTGTGTTACTAATGGTAACCTTTGTGACTGTGGTCCCAGCTGTCTTGAGGTCATTGACCAGGTCCCCCCGTGTAGTTCTGGGCTGATTCCTCACCGTTCTCAAGATCATTGATACCCCACGAGGTGAGATCTTGCATGGAGCCCCAGGTCGATGGAGATTGCCAGTGATCTTGTATTTCTTCCATTTTTTAATAATTGCGCCAACAGTTGATCTCTTCTCACCAAGCTGCTTGCCTATTGTCGAGTAGCTCATCCCAGCCTTGTGCAGCTCTACAATTTTGTCCCTGGTGTCCTTAGACAGCTCTCTGGTCTTGGCCATGGTGGAGAGGTAGCAGTCTGACTGTTTGAGGGTGTGGACAGGTGTCTTTTATACACATAACCAGTTCAAACGGGTGCCATTAATACAGGTAACGAGTGGAGGATAGAAGAGCTTCTTAAAGAAGAAGTAACAGGTCTGTGAGAGCCAGAAATCTTGCTGCTTGGTAGGTGTCCAAATATTTATTTTCCACAAGAATATACAAGTAAATTGTTTAAAAATCATACAATGTGATTTCCTGTTTTTTCCCAGATTCTGTCTCTCACAGTTGAAGTGTACGTATAATGGAAATTACAGACCTCTCTCATCTTTTTAAGTGGGTCAACGTGCACAATCAGTGGCTGTCAAAATACTTTTTTGCCCCACTGTATATATATATATATATATATATATAGATAGATAGATAGATAGATAGATCTATACAAAGATAGATAGATAGATAGATAGATAGATAGATAGATAGATAGATAGATCTATATATATATATATATATATATATATATATATATACATAGACAACATGCAGGTTCGGCTCTCCCATTAAACAGTCCAATAGCGCTGGGTGCCTCCACAAATATTGGAATATACACAGCATCGGGTGCGGCACTCCAAGCGACGGTAACAAAGTACACTTACATCCGTAGTCTTCACTACGGATGTAAGTGTACTTTGTTACCGTCGCTTGGAGTGCCGCACCCGATGCTGTGTATATATATATATATATATATATATATATACATATATACATATATATATATATATATGTATACTGCTCTGGTGTGTCTCCATATTCCTTGGTAACCCTGAATTTTGATAAAGAACACAAAGCTGGAGACTCTGCACCCACCGGTACCAGGTAAGTGATTGCTTGGGCAACAAGATGTTAAGGTCGACATTCTATCACGTCGACATGTCATCCATGTAGACAAGATGAATGTTGACCTAACATAGGGGGTAATTCGAAGTTGATCGCAGCAGGAATTTGGTTAGCAGTTGGGCAAAACCATGTGCACTGCACGGGAGGCAGATATAACATGTGCAGAGAGAGTTAGATTTGGGTGTGGTGTGTTCAATCTGCAATCTAAATTGCAGTGTAAAAATAAAGCAGCCAGTATTTACCCTGCACAGAAACAAAATAACCCACCCAAATCTAACTCTCTCTGCACGTTATATCTGCCTCCCCTGCAGTGCACATGGTTTTGATGACAATATTTTTAATATTGAAACGTTAATTGATTGAATTATACAGTCTCCGCCTGTCATTTTTTGCTGATCACCGTGGCTCGAGTGCCGCACCTGCGCTTGTTACATATCCTTTACCTGTGAGGGCACCGGCTCAAGTTTCCTATGCTGTGGGGAGTGCCAGACTTTGGAACTTTTATATAGATAGATAGATAGATAGATAGATAGATAGATAGATAGATAGATAGATAGATAGATAGATAGATCTATACCAAGATAGATTGATAGATAGATCGATCTATATATATATATATATATATATATATATATATATATATATAGACAACATGCAGGTTCGGCTCTCCCATTAAACAGTCCAATAGCGCTGGGTGCCTCCACAAATATTGGAATATACACAGCATCGGGTGCGGCACTCCAAGCGACGGTAACAAAGTACACTTACATCCGTAGTCTTCACTACGGATGTAAGTGTACTTTGTTACCGTCGCTTGGAGTGCCGCACCCGATGCTGTGTATATATATATATATATATATATATATATATATATATATATATGTATACTGCTCTGGTGTGTCTCCATATTCCTTGGTAACCCTGAATTTTGATAAAGAACACAAAGCTGGAGACTCTGCACCCACCGGTACCAGGTAAGTGATTGCTTGGGCAACAAGATGTTAAGGTCGACATTCTATCACGTCGACATGTCATCCATGTAGACAAGATGAATGTTGACCTAACATAGGGGGTAATTCGAAGTTGATCGCAGCAGGAATTTGGTTAGCAGTTGGGCAAAACCATGTGCACTGCACGGGAGGCAGATATAACATGTGCAGAGAGAGTTAGATTTGGGTGTGGTGTGTTCAATCTGCAATCTAAATTGCAGTGTAAAAATAAAGCAGCCAGTATTTACCCTGCACAGAAACAAAATAACCCACCCAAATCTAACTCTCTCTGCACGTTATATCTGCCTCCCCTGCAGTGCACATGGTTTTGCCCAACGGCTAAAAAATTTCCTGCTGCGATCAGCTTGGAATTACCCCCAAAGCACACCTATAAGTGCCTAAGTTGAAAACCAGACCAGAATAAAATATGTCCGCTGAGTACGGTATGTACTGTATGTTATGATGTTAAACACTGTATTACTCACAACTACTTTCAATACCTCTGCTGACCACTACTTGTTTGGGTGTAGCAATCTGTCCACCTTCTGCCCCTGCCACACTATCTCAGCATAACAGATATAAACTATTTTACTTGTTATAATTTGTCAAACAATTAAGAAATGACTGAGAAATGTATATAACAAACGTGTCGGCACATACATTATATGAAAAAGGAGAGCATGTGCACTATAATATATTCATATTACTAATACTCACCTCTTCACCAGAATTGTCCATTGCTTCTGGAATTTCCCAACTTATTTGAGCTGTGTTCTGATGCTGAATATTTTCAGCAACAATGTCATCTGGACATGTGATTACAGGAGGTTCAATATCTGAAACAGAGTGAGGGAAATGACAAGGTCAATGTAGTCTGAGAGAGTGAAACAGTGGTAGTGTTTTAAAAAGATAACCAGAGACAATGGACATCAATTACAAAAGGGTGTACTATGGTATGCCGGCGGCCGGGCTCCCGGCGGCCAGCATACCGGCGCCAGAATCCTGACCGCCGGCATACCGACAGCTGGGCGAGCGCAAGTGAGCCCCTTGTGGGTTCGCTGTGCTTGCCACGCTGTGGGCACGGTGGCGTGCGTATCTATTCTCCCTCCAAGGGGGTCGTGGACCCCCAAGAGGGAGAGAAGGTGTCGGTATACCGGCGGTCGGGATTCCGGCACCGGTATGCTGGCCGTCGGGAGCCCGGCCGCCGGCAAACTGAAGACCACCCTTACAAAACACATTGGATATGCAGCACATAACTACTGGACTCTGCACTGGTGGGCAAAGATAATCTTCCTATCATATATCAAGGTGCGCACTTACCCTCCACTCTATGCTAGAAGTTAACCTAGGTTTGCAGTAGGTTTAAAAATCTCAAGAGGCACTGTAAACCTCACATTAAAGTCCATTCAAATTTTCCATTTCATTCCTAAAATACATCCGGGTTTAGCTTAATTTATGGCATAAATTAATCTTTAGAGCAGGGTTTTATCAGTACTGTCCTTATTTAAAATTATGTGTTTGAAGCTTTACTAAAGCTTGCAAACAAACTTCCATTCTCCCTTTAAATCTGCCATATTGTTATATAAAGATACTGGCCCATGTGCTTCCTAAAAGAGACACATGCTTCCCACAAAGGGTTGGAGTATGATCACAACCTTTGAATAATCTATGCTTGTTTTTGCAAAGTCATGCACAGTAGGTGACTAAGGGCCACATGCAATTGCAGTCGAATTGCCGCAAATGTCGAAAAACGGGGCATTTTCAACAAAAAAAATGATTCGACAATGCAATACAGTACTTTTCGACAAAAAACGTCCGTTTCAGATTCGACTTTTTGCAATTCGACAATTGTCAAATTCGACATGTCTGCAATGGTAAAAATGCGGCTTTTCGACAAAAGTATAATCAATTGAAGAATGTCGATTCGACAACAGTGCTTTTCGACAGTAATTTCGTTAATTTCAGTCCGCCTCATTTTGCTGGTGGGATCTAATAATAAATTTTAAAAACATGTTTTTTTTGTGTGTTTTTTATTGCTAATAGCATATCTATTTATATTAGAAGGGATTATCTACTTGGTTTGTCTATTAGGAGCCATAAGTATTATTTAATATATTTTGTAAAAGAATATTATTATTTTTTTTTACTGACTAAAATAATATGCAGAAATCAGAGCATGTTTTTCAGTGGGAAGGGGTGAAAAGGGGTTAAAAATCAAGAAAAAAAATGCGTGGGGTCCCCCCTCCTAAGAATAACCAGCCCCGGGCTCTTTGAGACGGTCCTGGCTGTAAAAATACGGGGGGGAAATTGACAGGGTATCCCCCGTATTTTAACAACCAGCACCGGGCTCTGCGTCCGGTCCTGGTGCAAAAAATATGGGGGACAAAAGACGTAGGGGTCCCCCGTATTTTTCACACCAGCTCCGGGCTCCACTAGCTGGAGAGATAATGCCACAGCCGGGGGACACTTTTATACCGGTCCCTGCGGCCGTGGCATTAAATCCCCAACAAATCACCCCTGGCCGGGGTACCCTGGAGGAGTGGGGACCCCTTAAATCAAGGGGTCCCCCCCTCCAGGCACCCAAGGGCCAGGGGTGAAGCCCGAGGCTGTCCCCCCCATCCAAGGGAGGCTGATAGCCAAGTGACAAAATAAAAAATATTGTTTTTTGTGGCAGAACTACAAGTCCCAGCAAGCCTCCCCCGCAAGCTGGTACTTGGAGAACCACAAGTACCAGCATGCGGGGGGGGGGGGGGAACAAGCCCGCCGGTACCTGTAGTTCTACTGCAAAAAAAATACCCAAATAAAAACAGTACACACACACCGTGATAGTAAAACTTTATTACATACATGCACACTGACACACACATACTTACCTATGTTGACACGAAGTGTCGGTCCCCTTCTCCACGTAGAATCCACGGGGTACCTGTAAATAAAATTATACTCACAAAAATCCAGTGTAGATCTGTCCTCTTCTTGTTTGTAATTCACGTACTTGCCAAAATAATAAAACGTAATACCCGATCCACGCACTCAAAGGGGTCCCATGTTTACACATGGGACCTCTTTCCCCGAATGCCGGGACCCCCAGTGACTCCTGTCACAGAGGGTCCCTTCAGCCAATCAGGGAGCGCCACGTCGTGGCCAGTGGCGGATCTTGCCACGGGCAAGCAGGACTTTTGCCCGGGGCGCCGCCTTCCGGAGGGCGCTGGCGCCATCCGGAGGGCGCCGCACCGTGGCAAGATCCGCCACTGCTGCCCGCTGTGTCCCTGTCCGCCTCCGCTGCCGTCCCCGTCCCCATCCCCGTCCGCCTCCTGAAGGGAACTAGACGCTATGCGTCTAGTTTCCCTTCCTGGAGAGTAACTTTGCTGAGCGGTGCGCGATGACGTCATCGCGCACCGCACAGCAAAGGTCCTCTCTACGAAGGGAACTAGGCTCATAGCGTCTAGTTTCCCTTCGTGGAGAGGACCTTTTGCTGTGCGGTGCGCGATGACGTCATTGCGCACCGCTCAGCATTCAAGCGGCGCATTTAATGTACAGGGGGCGTAATTGACCACGCCCCCTGTATTAGGCCACGCCCCATTTCCTGCCCGGGGCGCAGAGCGCCCTTGAACCGGCCCTGGTCGTGGCACTCTCCTGATTTGCTGTGCGCGTCTGAGCTGTCAGGTGGCGCACTCGAGATACAATGTAGCACATAGGTGCTCCATTGTATCCAATGGTGGGAACTTTGCATCAGCGGTTGAGGTTACTCGCGGTCAACCACTGACCGCAAAGTTCCCACCATTGAATATAATGGAGCGGCATAGTGCTATGCGCTGCCTGACAGCTCAGACGCGCACAGACAATCAGGAGAGTGCCATGACGTGGCGCTCCCTGATTGGCTCAAGGGACCCTCTGTGACAGGAGTCACAGGGGGTCCCAGCATTCGGGGAAAGGGGTCCCATGTGTAAACATGGGACCCCTTTCAGTGCGTGGATCGTGTTTTGCGTTTTATTATTTTGCCAAGTACGTGGATTACAAGCAGAAGAGGACAGATCTACACTGGATTTTTGTGAGTATAATTTTATTTACAGGTACCCCGTGGATTTTACGTGGAGAAGGGGACCGACACTGGAATTGAACCTCAATTGCATATACCCCTAAGTATGGAGACAAGACAGACCCTAGCCTAGCAGAAGAGGACGAGAAGGAGGAAAACGCAGCTGGAAATGCTGTAAGTATGGGGCAAGGCGTGGCAAGGAGAAGGGGGTGGTGGTATTGGTGCGTGCGGGTGGGACGGAGCAGGGAAAGTGGTAGGACAAGTGGATGTAAGGCAGCATATACGGGGTGTGGTGGAGCAGGCACTGTATATATATATATATATATATATATATATATATACACACACTGCTCAAAAAAATAAAGGGAACACTTAAATAACACATCCTAGATCTGAATTAATGAAATATTCTTATTAAATACTTTGTTCTTTACATAGTTGAATGTGCTGATAACAAAATCACACAAAAATTATCAATGGAAATCAAATTTATTAACCCATAGAGGTCTGGATTTGGAGTCACACTCAATATTAAAGTGGAAAAACACACTACAGGATGATCCAACTTTGATGTAATGTCCTTAAAACAAGTCAAAATGAGGCTCAGTAGTGTGTGTGATCTCCACGTGCCTGTATGATCTCCCTACAACGCCTGGGCATGCTCCTGATGAGGTGGCGGATGGTCTCCTGAGGGATCTCCACCCAGACCTGGACTAAAGCATCCGCCAACTCCTGGACAGTCTGTGGTGCAATGTGGCGTTGGTGGATGGAGCGAGACATGATGTCTCAGATGTGCTCAATTGGATTCAGGTCTGGGGAACGGGCGAGCCAGTCCATAGCATCAATGCCTTCGTTTTGCAGGAACTGCTGACACACTCCAGCCACATGAGGTCTAGCATTGACTTGCATTAGGAGGAACCCAGGGCCAACCGCACCAGTATATGGTCTCACAAGGGGTCTGAGGATCTCATCTCGGTACCTAATGGCAGTCAGGCTACCTCTGGCAAGCACATGGAGGGCTGTGCGGCCCCCCAAAGAAATGCCACCCCACACCATTACTGACCCACTGCCAAACCGGTCATGCTGAAGGATGTTGCAGGCAGCAGAACGTTCTCCTTGGCATCTCATGACTCTGTCACGTCTGTCCCATGTGCTCAGTGAGAACTTGCTTTCATCTGTGAAGAGCACAGGGCGCCAGTGGCGAATTTGCCAATCTTGGTGTTCTCTGGCAAATGTCAAACGTCCTGCACGGTGTTGGGCTGTAAGCACAACCCCCACCTGTGGATGTCGGGCCCTCATACCACCATCATGGAGTCTGTTTCTGATCGTTTGAGTAGACACACTCACATTTGTGGCTTGCTGGAGGTCATTTTGACTGGCTCTGGCAGTGCTCCTCCTGTTCCTTCTTGCACAAAGGCAGAGGTAGCGGTCCTGCTGCTGGGTTGTTGGCCTCCTCCACGTCTCCTGATGTACTGGCCTGTCTCCTGGTCGCGCCTCCATGCTCTGGACATTATGCTGACAGACACAGCAAACCTTCTTGCCACAGCTCGCATTGATGTGCCATCCTGCACTACCTGAGCCACTTGTGTGGGTTGTAGACTCCGTCTCATGCTACCACTAGAGTGAAAGCACCGCCAGCTTTCAAAAGCGACCAAAATATCAGCCAGAAAGAATAGGAGCTGAGAAGTGGTCTGTGGTCACCACCTGCAGAACAACTCCTTTATTGGGGGTGTCTTGCTAATTGCCTATAATTTCCATCTGTTGTCTATTCCATTTGCACAACAGCATGTGAAATTGATTGTCAATCAGTGTTGCTTCCTAAGTGGACAGTTTAATTTCACAGAAGTGTGATTGACCTGGAGTTACATTGTGTTGTTTAAGTGTTCCCTTTATGTTTTTGAGCAGTGTGTATATATATATATATATATATATATATATATATATATATATATATTGCACTTATATATAGAGGCCAAGAGCTGGCAGAACTCATGGGACTTCACAGCGGGAGAATAGACTTGTGTCAGCTTATTCCTTAGGAGAATAACCAATACAAGTCTACTAATCTCCCGCTGTGAAGACCCATTAGTGCGGCCAGTTCTGGGTGTATCTATTATGGGTAGTTGTGGAAGGCATCTGGACATTAATTTTGTCTACTAATTGGAGCAGTTGTAAGAATAGAAAAACAGTGGCACCCGGAGTCTTGAAATAAATAGATATAGGGGTATATTCAATTGCGGTCGAAATTGCCGAAATTGTCGAAAAACAGGGCATTTTCGACACAAAAAACCTGTTGAATTGGATTCGACAATTCAATACAGTACTTTTCGACAAAATACCTGCCGTTTCATTTTCGACTTTTTGCAATTCGACATTTTTTCAATTCGACATGTCTGCAATGTTAAAAATGCGACTTTTCGACAAAAGTATATGCAATTGAAGAATGTCGATTCGACAACAGTGCTTTTCGACAGTCATTTCGTCAATTTCATTCCGCCTCATTTTTCTGTTGTGATCTAATAAAAATTTTCAAAAACATGTATTTATTGGTGCTTTTTTGATTGCTAATAGCATATCTATTTATATTTGAAGGGATTATTACTTGGTTTGTCTATTTAAGAGTCACAAGTATTATTTAATACATTTTTTTAAAGAATATTTTTTTTTTTACTGACTACAATAACTACTTTGAGCCGGTCCTGGTTGTAAAAATACGGGGGGAAAATTGACAGGGGTTCCCCCATATTTTAACAACCAGCACCAGGCTCTGCGCCTGGTCCTGGTGCAAAAAATACGGGGGACAAAACACGTAGGGGTCCCCCGTATTTTTAACACCAGCACCGGGCTCCATCAGTCAGAGAGATAATGCCACAGCCGGGGGACACTTTTATATAGGTCCCTGCGGCCGTGGCATTAAATCCCCAACTAGTCACCCCTGGCCGGGGTACCCTGGAGGAGTGGGGAACCCTTAAATCAAGGGTCCTCCCCTCCATCCACCCAAGGGCCAGGGGTGAAGCCCGAGGCTGTACCCCCCATCCAAGGGCGGCGGATGGGGGGCTGATAGCCTTTCGTGACAAAAAAAAGAATATTGTTTTTTGTAGCAGAACTACAAGTCCCAGCAAGCCTCCCCGGAAGGTGGTACTTGGAGTAACAGGCCCGCTGGTACCTGTTGCTCTACTACAAAAAAATACCCAAATAAAAACAATACACAGACACCGTGATAGTAAAACTTTATTACATACATGCACGCCAACATACATACATACTTACCTATGTTGACACGAAGCAGTCAGTCCTCTTCTCCAGTAGAATCCAGGGGTACCTGTAAATAAAAATTATACTCACAACAATCCAGTGTAGATCGGTCCTCTTCTGTTTGTAATCCACGTACTTGGCAAAATAAAAATACTCCTCCAGGGTACCCCGGCCAGGGGTGGCTAGTTGGGGATTTAATGCCACGGCCGCAGGGACCTATATAAAAGTGTCCCCCGGCTGTGGAATTATCTCTCCAGCTAGTGGAGCGTGGTGCTGGTGTTAAAAATACGGGGGACCCCTACGTCTTTTGTCCCCCGTATTTTTTGCACCAGGACCAAGCGCAGAGCCCGGTACTGGTTGTTAAAATACGGGGGAACCCCTGTCATTTCCCCCCCCCCCCCCCCGTATTTTTACAACCAGGACCGTCTCAAAAAGCCCGAGGCTGGTTATGCTTAGGAGGGTGGAACCCCACGCAATTTTTTTCAGGATTTTTTTTAACACTTTTGTGCTGTCCATGAACTCGAATCCAGGCTGCCCACTATTCGTCAATTGGTCCGTTTTTCGACAGTGGGACTGTCGAATCAGTTATTTATTGAATATTTCGAATTCTGGTCCCGGGTGGAGGGTGTCGCCTGTCGAATTGTGTTGAATCAAAAACTATCGAATTCACGCCAGAATTCGACTGCAATTGAATATACCCCATATTGTATCCAAATACACACCATTTCAGGATACGTAGGTTCTTTTTTCAAGGTTATATAACAAAATGCAAAAACATCTTACCTTATAAATGTGATACCCAGCACATAAAAATACAAAATTAAACTATTTAAATGTGAGAAAACATCCACAAAATATTTTTTTTACATTTGTATTTACCTTTGCATACAGCAGATTGGAGATCTTCACTCCATTTTCCACTTAAACATCTTACTTCATCCTTAACACCAATCAATGCAAATCCCTTCTGACATCCCAAATAGCAGGACGATCCATGTACGGCTGGCTCTTGTCCACAAGGTATTGGGAATATCAGAACATTAGTAGGTTTGTACAATGCAGGACAGCGGATCTCTGCACAACACAACACAAAAATGTGATTAGATATTCAATACCACTCTGAGGCTATTATATTTTATGCAATATACGTATTACACATTGCCAAGCCACTGCACTTCTCAGTACTTTTTGTTGTTGTAAATTACTATTAGTTAAACCGATATATAAAGAGTGGAAAGGGAATGAAAAACTTTGAATCAACCAACCTGTATTTGTGAAGCAATACATTAAAGCAGGCCCTCTGCTACCATTAAGTAGCTGCTTTGAAACTAGAAGTCAGAGGGTGTCTGCGGGTCTACCCTGTTCATCTCTAGCCCTGTGCACTGTCATGTACCCACTACAAACTGAAAGTAACAGCCGGTAAATACTGAGGAATTCCCTGATCAGCCTCTGCTATGCTCTGGCTGGAAGACACTGCAAGGCCACTCAGCCAATCAGAGCACAGACATTCCCCCTAACCACTGTGCCGGGGCCTGGCCTGTAAGAAACAGTACTGCAGAAAGAGGTTAGTGTGTGTATGACAGAGGGGAGGGCACTGTGTATGAGAATGGGGGTCTCTACGTATAACAGAGAGTGTATCATAGGCGTTTCTAAAATGGGTGCCGTGTGTGCGATGTACATGGGCCCCTTGGCCCAGGGGTCCCACACCACACTCATATAATAAACTTACCCCTCTGGAGTCCTGTGGTGGTGGCCCTGCAGTGCGGACACAAATCACTTAGAAAATGGCTTCTGCGCCCATTTCCAAGTGATTTGCACATGCGCATTGGACATGTCCCCGGGAACAAGGCGCAAGACTATGGAATTATGCTAAAGGCTACTTGCCGCCGTAGAGAAGGGGTCCCACAACGGAGGTTGTATGCAGGTCACCTCTTCTCTTAAGATGCCCCTGGAGTGTATGCACTATGTACAGTATATGAGAGAAAGAGTGTAAATTATTGTTTATGAAAAATGCAGTTTTAGCGGAATGAGTGGAGTGTTACATATAAGATGACATGATGGCATGAAGATCCGAAATTCCGGCCGATCTCGTACGTTTTTTTTAAGCGGTAATGATTTACAAGGCAAAACCAACCTGGCCCATGGTGTGAGTCAGGGTGTATGAGAAATGTGTGTGTTCATGAAAGAGAGAGATTGTAGAAAATGCAAGGAAGTATATACATACATACAGAGACACACACGACCGGAAAAAGAGACACCCAAAGAAGTGTAAGTGGCAGGAACACCCTACAAATTGCTTGCACTGGGCCCCCCTACCATTCATAATCCTACTCTAGGGCAGATGCACCCTGCAAATCCTCCACAGGCACCCAAGTTGAGGGATAGTAAATTACTATATTCATTCAACTTGTTTGGATTTAGTGGCAGCCACAACTTATTTTCTAACTTGAACGCATCATAGCAGGGATGTTTAATAAAAAGTGTTACGTTGCCCCAAAACGTCTTCTCTCCCTACATTGGAGACATATTGCCACTGTTAAGGGCCCCATACACTACAACAATATGTCTGGTGCTGAAGTCGGAGGTGATTTCCCTTGAACTCTCCCGGGAGCTTCCCAGGAGTGGTTCCATACGATTTAGTACATTTTGCATGCAATATATCTTATGCAATCCCACCCATGCCTGCAGGAACCGACATATCACGAGTGCAGCACTAACGATCTACGGGAGCCGATCTGACCCTCACGGGAACGCGCATCGGATCAAATCGGAAACATCCAAAATGCCCGATTTCACCCGATATATCTGCCCGAATGCCCGAAATTGGATGAAATCGGGCATTATTGTTCTAGTGTATGGGGCCCTTTACTTTCACTCAGTTCCAACAGGTGAAAATGTTAAAGATTCTGTTGTAGATGAACATGTCCCTATATACTGTGAAAAATGTAAAAGTTAAAAATAATCTGTAATACCCTGTATGAGGTTAAGATTAAGAGATACATTATATGATGGTGTCATATACACAAAGGTGGATATTTGCCTGAGTTTCCTATCAATATGAAGTAGATTTTCAGATTTATATTATTTTTTTTCTTTTGAGTTAAAATAGACACATTTTGGACCGTATTCAATTAGCCATGAGTTGTCCGTAATGTGCAAATAATGTAGCCTAGTTTTTGCTATTCAATTACAAATCCAAGATAAATCCAAGATACTGCAGGTCTCAGTGAGAGCTAACCCAGTATTTATCGCAGCTCCAGATTAGATGAAAAGTATTGAAATAGGAAACATATTTTTAATTTAAACAATTAAAGAACATAGGGGCAGATGTATTTAGCCTGGAGAAGTGATAAAGCAGTGATAAGTGCTAGGTGATAATGCACCAGCCAATCAACTCCTGGCATTTATCAAACCTGTAATGATTAGCTGGTGCGTTATCACCTTCCACTTATCACTTCTTTATTTATGCTTTATCACTTCTCCAGGCTTAATACATCTGTCCCATAGCGTCATACCTCTCCACATGAATAATACTGTTTTAGAGGTTTTTATATAGTAAAATATGACTACTAAAGACAGGCATTTTTCATGAAATTTTCCCTAAAAAGCAGAAAAAGGGGTTACATAATGTGGGGGTGTATGTTGAGGTGCTGGATTGATGCGAAAGGGGTTTTTAAACTTGCAGATGGGAGTCACAAACAGTTTATTCCAACTTTTTACAAACGTATATACACACTTAAAAATCACTATGCACATATTTAATGTACTGTACTCCAAAGCCCTACAGACACTTTTATTTGCTGAAATACACTTGCTGGCTATCATTTTTCCATAATTTATAAAATCTACAAATATCAGATACTTTACACCATTTAACTACCTCCAATACTTTGTTTCTGGCCATTGAAATCCAGCATATCCACCAACTGTACCTTTTTGGCAGGTATAGTACCTTTTGTATGGTCTGTACCTGCCAAAAAGGGCTTTATACCGATTTTTGACTCTCCAAATTAACATTGAAAGTATCGGAAAGGGGGTGTAACCACACCCCTTTTACCTGAGGCCATGCCCCCTTTTCTAATTTGTACCAGTTTTCATGTGTAAAATGTTGGAGGGTAGGATCCAGCTGTGGCCACTGCACTGTCCTGCTATCTTATTTGTCATCTTTTTTGGTTCAGTATAATTTCCCCACACTTTAATGCACTTCACATAAGTCGCTCACTGTACGGTTAACTCATGACATCGGCACAATGCCAATTCTAACTGAATCACATGAAAATAAGGAATGCACTGTAAATATCGTGTGATATGTGTGAAAAATGAACTTAGAACTTTACAGTACAGCTAAATTAATCTGGCCTTCTAAGTTTTGTACAAGCATACAAGTATTTCGCAGGGCTACTAAATAAGTGTCTCAATACATACTCAATAAATGATTCAAACAAATGATACCAAAAAAACTGTCCACTGCCAACTTATTGGGACAAGTATTGATTTATTTATTCCGAAATCAAAATAATGTGTTTGTCCTTGGGCAGCAGTAGAGCCTTGACAGAATTCGGCATCAGATATCTGTGCATCTGGACTCCCCTTGTCAACTACAACCACATTAAACAATTAAAGGCTGCACTATCCACTACATCACTTGTCATTACCTTTAACGTTTCGATGATTCACCCATTTACTATTAATAAGAAAAAAAAATCACTGACATTGTTTGATTGATCCAGTTACTGTATATCTCCGATGAATTGGAAACTAACACGAGTGTGACCTTAACACTACTACAAGCAGATGAGAAGATGCCTTTGGTGACCTGGTAGTTCCAACCTAAACTACATTTGTAGTTTAGGTGGAATGCTTTAACTCTATAATTTACTTTTTAGTTTAAATTAAGAAAACATGAAGGCAAATATTATTGATAAAGTAACTGTATTGCAATTTTATATCACATTTATAGTATTACACAAAGAAGATCATTTATATTAAACCTTATATAGAAAGATTTGAGCCAGTAAAAGTATACAGTACCTGTGCAGAGAGGTTCCTTTGAATCCCAGTGTGAAGTTCCTTTACAAACAAGCTTAGAACTCCCCACCAATTTATATCCATCATCACAAGACACAGAGCACACAGTTCCATAGGAGGTATCACCTGATGAACAGTTTATCTTGCCATTTTCAACAGGCTGAAGTTTCGGACATGTGCGAACTGCAAAAAAGGGCAATTTTTTTTGCATCAACTGTATTAATTATATAGATATTCCAAAATTAGCAAGGTACCAAATGGAGAAAAACGACATGGAACATGCATACTGTAAAACCATATGTAACACTGATAACAGTAAATTGGCTAGTTGATTATCCCCCATAGAGGATAATACAACTTCTTCATCCAATATATGAGGGTTATGTATAATAACCAATGCAAACCACTTGTGAGTAAAATCTTAATGATACATTAATCTAATAAGATCTTAGTAAAGACTTAGATTGTTAAATAAATAAAATAAATATATATATATATATATATATATATATATATATATATATTATCATCCAGGATCAGAAGTTACAAGTGTCTCTGACATCCATGTCTGTGGCTGGACTGAAGCAATGTTACAAGCAGACAGGATCCAGAGGACAATCACAATTAACATATCAACCAGGAAGCCATGAAATGCGATTATTGTCGAGAACGTTATCAGGAGTGTGACTTCTCAGGGGTGTGGAGTCTAAATACCATTCTGGTGATTGCATAAATGATGGGATCTATGTAGATTTGATGACAATATACTGTAGCTGTACCAAGATAGCAGGTGTTCCACTTATCCTTACCCAAAAAGTATATTTAGATTGCGCTTTCAATCTGGCCGACTGAGTACATCTGTCTTATATACAAAAGTTTACAAAAAAATGAAAACTGCCCCGAGCATACTAAAAAATATTAGAGGAATGAATACAAACATCTCTACTAGTTTGATGTTTTTTTTAAAATAATGTTTGCTATCCATGTCCAAAATGTAACATGTAAGTGGATGGAGAAAAAAACAGAAATATTCAGAAATAAATGTGGGAAAGAATATAAATGAAAAAGCAGAATTACCTGTAATTCCACATTTGTCATCTACTGTATATGATCAAATCACGATTTATTTTGACAAAACAGAGAAAGAATTAAAAATAAGCATAAAAGAACAAGAAAGCAATATTTAATATTGCATAAACTCACATACAGTAGGCTTCCTAAACACTTTTCTTTTATTTGTAAAGCTGATCTGTCATCTAATAGTTTTAAAGGCATACAACATGTTGTAAATCCTAGAGGTACTGTATGTAGTCATTAGGGCGACAATAACAACGTCAACACAACAATGATGACAGTTATTATGTCAACATTGTTAAAATGTCGGCATACAACGTGCCGAAATGTCAACATGTGCAATACTGCCATTGTAAAAATGTCAACATTACGGGATGTGAAGGTTAGGGTTAGGCCCTTAGGGGAACATTTACTAAGCAGTGATAAGAGCGGAGAAGTGAGACAGTAGAGAAATTTCCCCATCAACCAATAAGCAGCTCTGTATCATTTTATAGTATGCAAATTATAGAGGTTACTTCAGTGCTGATTGGTAGCCATGGCTAACTTCTCCACTGGCTCACTACTCCACTCTTATCACTGCTTAGTAAATGTACCCCTTAGTGAGGTAAGTATGTGGCTACATGGGGAGGGAATTAGGGTGAGGCACTAGAGGGAGGGTTAGGGTTATGGATTAGGATTAGGGATAGGGAGACTTTACTTACCACAATACTGACGCAACAGATGACTCAGCTGGAACTGAAGGTTACATGAGTGCTGGGACCCAGAAGCTGCCATGGGAGAAGCGGCTGCTGCCAGGACCAGGTAGGTGACTGTTAACCACCAGACCTGACATTTCATCAGGGTCTACATGATTCAATTTATGAATGTCGACATATCATACCTAACCCATACTAAAGGTGGTAATCATGAACTGCAATTATCCAAAAGAGAATCCCTCTGGATGGGTGGTATTCATGTGACTGCCGGTCAGCGGACCGACAGTCACATGACCTCCTCCATCAGCCCGACGGGTCACTGTCCCGATGGTCGGCATGCTGACCAACAGGGACTATTTCCACTCGTGGGTGTCCACGACACCCATAGAGTGGGAATAGAACCCGTGGCGACCGCAGGTCGCCACCGAGCCCGCAGCGTGGCGAGCCCACAAGGGGCTTGCTGCACTCGCCCCTCCCCGCCGGGATCCCGGCGTCGGTAAGCTGACCGGCGATCAGGAGACCGCCGGTCAGCCGTACTACACCCCTCTGGATATATGAAAGGCATGCATTGTCCCTTAAGGAATAAATGAAGGTATCAACATATAGTAGTATCATTTTTAAATTAGGTTTTTCTGTCATCTGTATTATTGTGGAAATTGATGTAGTATAATAAATCAAAATGTTACATTAACATAAAAAACGTATATTGGTTTAAAATAATAATGATGTTCTTTTATTTGCTTTAATTGATTTTTAAAAGGTTTGATAACGTAGTAATTTTATATATAAGTATAGTTATAGTAAAATGAATGCATTTTGCTGAAATTAAACATATTTTATTGTATCTGTTTAAAGGAATCAAAACGACAGTCTCCTCATTCCCTATGTAAAACAATTCTGAGAGCTGAGGGACCGGAAATATGTCACAGAAAGTGAAACGATTGTGAACCTCTTGTGGAACGCAAATTGCGGGCTGCAACTTCCAGTTTTACCTGGAGGTGCAGCGGAAAACCACAAAAGAACTGATATGCCTTATAAACACTCAAACACCTGTTATAGCCACAGCTATAGGGGGAAATGGAGTAGATAGAGTAGACATTACACTGTACTAGGGGGTATGGGTTTTTTAGTGGTTAGAAGATAAATGTTTGATAAAAGGTTTTACTCATATGCAATTAGGATAGTTTTGTGGGGGTATAAATACCAGCCCATGTAAACAACCTCCTCATGCCTTGAGAAAAATACCATTAAGGTATCGCAATGCATTGGTGAGCAGATATTGGGGACAATTAGACCTTACCTGGCTGGTGGATGTCATTTTCCATGGACACCTGGTTCTTTACTAAACCTATGCCTATGTGTTTGTAGACTGATTGGCCTGGACCAATTTACCCTTCTGTTTGTAATTTATTTTATTGTTTATCTGTTAGTCATAAAATACAGTGTTACACTATTTGGAGTTTTCTCTCCAACTACTTTCCACATGTACTGGAGGAATTGGTGATGATAGGAGTTGGAGGTGGAGTGAAGGAGCAGTGGGGCCTAGACATAACAGGGTATCACCCTCTAATTAGGAAGCAAGTTTGTCTACTATGTTAAGTAGACTACTTTACCTGGTGTGAGCAGGGCTGGCCCAAGGCCAAATGTTTGGAAAGCGAATATATACTTTGACACCCCCATGAGTACTTTTGTGCGCCTAAGGCAAGCGCCTGAAAATATCAAGGGGGCATGGTCTCATGGGAAAAGACTGGTTGTAGTGCTACTTGCACATTATGCCCTCAGTAGCAGTGCTCTTTACACATCATGCCCTCAGAAGTAGTGCCCCTTACACATTATGACGTCAGTAGTAGTGCCCCATACACATTATGCACTCAGTATTAGTGCCCCATACACATTATGCACTCAGTAGTAGTGCCCCTACCCATTATGCACTCAGTAGTAGTGCCCCTTAAACATTATGCCCACAATTTTAGTGTACCTTACACATTATGCATACTATTGTAGTGCCCCTTACAGTACACATTATGCCAACAGTTGTAGTGCCCCTTACACATTATGCCCACAGTTGTAGTGCTCCTTACACTAAGCCCACAGTTGTAGTGCTCCTTACATTATGCCAACAATTATAGTGCTCCACTATGCCCATAGTTGTAGTGCTCCTTACACATTATGCCTATCGTTGTAGTGCCCCTTACACTTGTGGTGCCGGTCACCGGCGCTGCTGTGCCAGTAACATTGCCTGTCATGCGTTTCTCTGGGCAGGCAACCCAGGGGGTTATACCAGGCAGCATTTTGCTAGCACGGCTGAGCCAGGGTGCCCTCCTCCATGTGGTACCCTACTCAGCTGCGTAACCACTGTATAGGTAAAACCGGCCCTCGGTATGAGTCTCTGTAATCAGCAATTAATGAAACCTTTTACATGTAAAAGAATTACGCTATGGGGTTCTTTTTCCCTGCCCCTTGACCATCTCTGCAGATTATAGGACTCTAGAGGGATTGGGTCTCAAGTCTAATCTTATCTTTTAAGGACTACATTTATACAACACTGTTCATAGGATGTGGTTGTCAATAGCGCCTGTGGACCCAGTGGTGATTTTTTTTCTGGTTTGCATTGATGGTGAAGTGTGGGGTGACACTGCTACATCTGCAGAACTATGGGGCAGCTTTTGGGGCGCATAATACTTTGTCTGTTTTATTATATGTAATATGTTTTGCATCTAATTGTGTATGATGAGCATTATATAATTGTATTTTATATGACAGGTATCTAATTGTGTGTGTTCTGTATGTATGTTTGCTATTATGAGTATACTTCCAGTGTAGAGTATTTGCTATTGTGTAAATTGATATTAGCATCAACAACAAAAGAGTTAATTATATTTATTTGTTTTGTCATAGATTCAGTGGCATATCTTTAATGGGTGCAGGGTGTGCAATGTACATGAGCCCTTGGGTCCACAGTGACCTACACCACACACCCTGCAACCATTTAGTATACTTACCTCTCTGGAACCCCATGTGTAAACTACACAAATCACTAGGAAAATGGCAGGGCCGCCATATTCCCAAAGATATGCACATCTGCAGAACAGAAACCACTGGGAACATGATGTGGGTGCCATTTTCATGAGACACACACACAGTCTACTGCACTGCAGAGAGAAGAGGGGCCCGTACAGAGGCTGAACACAGGTCCCCACCTCTCTTAAACTTCCAATAGATTCTTTATGTATAATAATAACAACAATGTTTCCCATACTAAATATAAATCAGCTATTTTAGTTGTATACAAGTCGTAAGTACTCAGCCAGCCATACTGGTAGCACAACCTACATTTAGCTTTTGAGTAAGACGAATGCTGGTCTTTTTGGTAGAGGTATCTTTTCTGGTGGAATCAACACAGACGCCAGAGTTTATGAAATCACCAGATCAGTGTTTAAAGTTAGTCGGCAGTACTGGAGGACACATTCCTGATGAAGTTCTCAAGAACTAATTGGGTTGGTTGGCCTCCCATATGCCATTCTTTGCTGTGAATTGTACAACTAATGGTTTTACACCATGAACACTTCTTGTCCTGTTTATATTATCAAATTGACATGTAATAAAAGTGGGTATGACCTCTGACCCTTCCTACCAGTGTCAGTGATGTTACAGTACTTTCAGAGAGTTCCGGCATAACACACATCTATGGTCTCCAAACACATTTATTTAGTGTAGCGGGGATGTATTGGAGTCCGAGATCGCTGGAGGTGCATGGTTTTGCCTTGTATGTGTTTGCCCCTTTAAAAAACCTCAGAGATTGGCCGTATCCCAAACCTCCGGTGATCTCTGACTCCATTACATCCCACTTAGAAAATCTCCAAACACTTCTGTTGTTTCTCACACTTACTATTCACATACCACCACATGATGAAAACAAATACAGTCCTGAAAATTAATCAAGAACTACAACATAACATTACCAACAAAACAAAAATGTATAACATTACAGAGAAAGGAAGAAGTCACACAGGCCAAAGAAATAAAAAAACTTTGGAGAGGAAAAAATGTGAGCACACCCATAAAGTATAATAATAAAGGTGACATTTCATCATAAGGCCATACTAGTTGCAACTGGTACAGGTTCTTGCAGGTAACAAGGAAAGTAGAAGTGGTAAAAGAGCTTCTTACCGTTTATGATTTTTACTGACGAAGCAACGTTTCATCTAAGCGGTAAAGTTAACCATCACAATGTGCGCATATGGAGATTACAGAATCCACACGAAACTATAGAGCATAAGTGTGATTCCCCGAAAATTAACGTGTTTTGTGCTGTTTCTCAAAGAAACGTTTATGGCCCTTTCTTTTTCAAGGGAAACACAGTTACGGGCCAAACCTATCTTGAAATGCTGCAGAACTGACTCTTTCCATAACTTAATGAAGATTCCAGTGACTTCATTTTTCAACAAGATGGCGCACCACCACATTGCCAACTGCAGGTTCAATGTTTTCTAAGGTACACACTGCCTCAACGTTGGATAGGTTGCATGGGATCCCAAGACCCCCAAGATCCCCAGATATTACACCCTGTAACTTTTCTTCTGAGGATATGTCAAAGACCGTGATTTTGTGCCACCATTAGCAACTAATCTGAATGACCTCAAAAACAAAAATAAAGGCAGCAGTGACTTCAGCGGAAGAAGACACTCTGAGAGGCGTTTGGGACAAATTAAACTATCTCAATGTTGTCTGCACAGCGGGTGGAGGGCACAAAGAGCATTTATATATTGGTTAGAAAAATTTGATAACTCATTAAACTGTAACTTTTTGTGTAATTGTAACATGTTGCCATCGTGAAATATATTGCTTTGAAATTGGGTCCAACCTTTTGAAACACCCTATATTCGTATATACAATTTTCTCTTATGCTGCACCAAATTGAATGAATGGAATTCTGGCTGCTACCCTCAATAAGTCTTCTATTAGCAAGACTGGAAAATTATAACTCTAAAAATGTATTGAGAGGGCACACTATATGAAATCTGCAACTTATTGCGAATATATTATTTAAGATGTATTTCTAAGAAGGGGTTATATAAAATCACCTGGTTTTAATTATTATTATTAATTGATTCCTAAAAAGTTCTCTAACAGTATATCTTAGTAACACTAGATAAAACATTTTTTTAGCCTTACTTACCTTATAAACACAAATAACACAATTTACACATTTATTAAAACATGTATATTCACACAACACTAAAGCATAATAATACAATGCACATTTGTGACAATAGCTGTAAGGTTCTCACTCCTGAGGTCAGAATGTTTTCCATCACCACTCCAGGGATCCAGAGTCTCAAAAATGATTCCCTACTGTCGACCTTAAATCCTCTTTTTCCCTACGCATTTTGGAGGTCATTCAGAGTTGATCGCTAGCTGCCGCTGTTTGCAGCATAGCGATCAGGCTAAAAAAAATGCATTTCTGCGCATGCGTATGCCCCGCAACGCGTACGCGCGACGTACGGGTACAAAGCCCGTTGTGGTTGTGCACAGGTTCTAGCAAAGTTTTCAGTCGCACTGATGGACGCAATTCTAAAGATGTGTCTAAGTGATGACAGCAATCAAAGTATAGTTTTAACCACTTATTCAAATGGATAGAGCTCCAGGACTTCAGTCAGTGTGAATGCAACGCAAACACGGAAAAATGCAACTAGGTCCAAGGCAGCACTTAACGCAGATTTCTGCTAGCACACTCTGGAGGTGCAAGCAGAAATCCACATCTATCTATCTATCTATCTATCTATCTATCTATCTATCTATCTATCTATCTATCTATCTATCTAGTTGGATGGATAGCTTTATTGTTGTTACTTGATGCCTTTTATATTTGCATTCAGTTTTTTAAATTAGATTTCATAGATTGTATCAATTTGACTGAATTTACTGCAACTAACCAATTATAGAATAAAACTCTATACAGTAGCACATACTGTAGGAAAATGTCTGCCATTTTTCAAGTTAATACAGTACATAGACCAAGCAGTGCATGACATATTTATTGGAAAGGGATTTTAATTAAGTTGGACTGTAGTTCATATCTGGTAAACACAACTGACAATAAGTTTTAATTGCCTTAGAGTAAATATAATATACTGACATTGTTCTACATTAATACTCTCCACTTTAAAACATCTTGGCAAACACACAGAAGGGATATCCTCCAGATGGTTCTAAGAATACTCTGGAAATATATTACAAAACAGCATAATGCACGGAGATTACTTCCGACACCCATTAAAACCTTTTTTGTACAACTAAAGCTCTCTTTTCATGTGATAAAATGATAAATGACAGAATTCACATGCTTTTGTCTCGGCCTAAATTCTTTGCCAGACTCACATACTAAGTGACTGGATGACCTTTAATTGTGAAGAATCCTCTGATTCTGGGTCAGCGAGTTAATTAGAATCGTGTTTTGTTTTTTTAACCTGCTTGTATGATCCTGGCATTCTTAACATTGAGTTATTGTGGCTACTGTGCCTTCACAGGAAAAATAAAAGTTTATTCATTACTATCTTACCTCTGCAGGTGGCTTCTGAGCCAGACCACAGTCCATTTGGTTGACAAAGCCGAATGCTGCTTCCAACTAATTCAAACCCTGTCTTGCATCGGATTCCACAGGCTGCATCAAAGTGATTGTTGCAGATGTTCTGGATGAAATGGCCATTCTCTGGGGGCTGCAGCTCAGGGCAGCGTACAACTAATGATGTGTAGAGTACAAAAACAACTGTTATGGGAGAATGAGTTGCATTCCCATTAACTGAGAATGAAGTCTGCTTTGAGTTATTACAAGCCTGACATACTCCCAAAAAAAAAAAATTGCATCTTTATGTATCCTCTATGCATTTTTGGAATTAATGGTGTCATCACACAGCAGAATAGATTCACACAGTCCTATCATTTAGGGAATAGCTCACTGGATATACAGATTGGAGGCAAATGTAACATGTCCTCTAGGGAATCCTACCTGTCTATATTATGAAATAGAAACACAATGGGGGTAATTCTGAGTTGATCGCAGCAGCAAGAAAGTTAGCAATTGGGCAAAACCATGTGCACTGCAGTGGGGGCAGATATAACATGTGCAGAGAGAGTTAGATTTGGGTGGGATATTTTATTTCTGTGCAGGGTCAATACTGGCTGCTTTATTTTTACACTGCAAATTGCAGATTGAACTCACCACACCCAAATCTAACTCTCTCTGCACATGTTATATCTGCCTCCCCTGCAGTGCACATGGTTTTGCCCAATTGCTAACAAAAATCCTGCTGCGATCAACTTGGAATTACCCCCAATGTACTTTATTGCTTGCAGTCTAATGCATTCATGTGCATTCAGCAAGACTTGCTAGTGGTTACATCAACTTTTCCTGGGCACTAGTTTCCATAAATGTCCTTTGTGTGTCTGCACCCAGATGTTAATTACAGTAGCTCATTAGGAACTATGATAAATACAAATATATGAATGAGTCTACCTTTGCAGATCTGGTTATCTTCTTCAAATCCCTCTTTACATACACAGTCCTCCACTGATGTGCTGCCTGGTGGTGAGGTCTGGTTTGGATCAGGACATGAGATACAAGTGCTCACTCCACCTGGGGAACCCTCCGGCTTGTATGTTCCAGATGGACAAGCTATTAAACATAAAGCCAATATATATTACTGTATAACAATCTGTGTCAAATGGCAAAAACCATACAGCTCTTCAACAAAATACTGAAAACAAAATGTCATTACAAAAGATTATTGCAGGCAATAGCAGATGGTATAATTTAATATACTAAGGGGCCAATGGGTTCCGTGTTCTGTGCTCGTTGGTTATCAATATGTGCATTTTGAAGGATTATATTCATGCTGTTCATTCTCTTGCAATTCAATTAGAAATGGTAATGTCACATGTTAACTCTGTACTGTGTGACAAGAGTGAATTTGAGTACATGAAAGAGTAGTGAAGTCATCCTGAACCCCCCCAAAATGGGCAAATAAGATTGTCAGACAGTGTAGAAAGGCTTTTAATGGCGAGAAGCACAGTATTGTAGCCAGGTAAATGCTGTCAAATGGTTGATTTTTGCAACTTTTATAAATGATGGAAAAATGACAGTGTACGAGTGAATAAAAAAAAAGTCTAGAGCATTTTGAGGTACATTAAAGTGTCCCTATACTAATTTTAAGTGAGTACTGTGTATACAAGTTTGAAAAAAGCACAAAAAACCCCAAAAAACACAACTGTCGTATGGGAGTTCAGAAACTCTTTTCCATCAATACAACTCCACAGCATACAGCATCATTTAACCCATTTTCCTGGTTTTTAGAGAAAATCACCTGAAAAATGAGTCTTTATTAGCTATATTTTTCTAATTAAGAACATCTAAATTCAGTATTAATCAGCAAGAGTGGTATCTCAAGTGTATTGCACTGTGAACCATGGCTATCTTAACTTGTAGGCACACTTGGCAGCCGCCCATCACCCCACAATTTTTAGGGACTTCGAGCAGAGGCAGATGGTGGTCACACAATCAGGACACCCAGGCAGTATTCTCTACCGGCCTCCCATCCTGTAACCGGATTAAGACCCCACAGGGCCCTAGTCAATATACATAGGGGTCCCATATTAATGTATATATAAATACATACAGTATATATATATCTCCGTGGCGAGTACCTTATTTTATTTTACTGAAAGAATGCTGCCGAAAATAAGGTAATCTAGTTATACAACAAGATCATTTAAAAGACATTCAAAAATAATTAAATCAAGTTGTGACAATTCAAAGACAATATATTGGCATTCAATAAGACTAAACCACTCGACAGCTCACATCACACCGGGTGACTCAATGTGGGCTCCGGCCTGGTTCAAGACAGCGGTTAATAACAATTTCAATTCGTAATCAATCTAATCACAGATATAGAAGCAGCAATTAATGCAATTTTCAAAAAAGACAAAAAGAGTATGATGTTCAAAAAGATCAAAACGCAATTTGCACAAATCGATTGAAGTCAGTAAGACTATGCTCACTTTACTTTTAATATCCCTACATACAGTCCCACTGTTCACCGCCAAAAGTGTTGGAGATAGATCCCAAAGTGTCTCAGTTTTGCATCGGGACCTGAGGATTTAAATGTACTTGTTGCACAATGGTATGGTACCTTCTCAAAGAAACATAGAATCTGTGATCTAAGAGCTGACTCTCTGTAGACTGTCACTATAATCCAAATGAGCAGAGTTCCTGTAAAAAATGTGCTTTCAGTTTCCAACTTAGCAAAGTGTCTTTCTATGATTCCTCAAAGTCACAAATATCTCTGTACTGACCGTGCTGTCTATGGACAGGGATTAATCTGTGGCAAATATCTGTATTAGGCCTCCAGGCTCTCTTCTCAATTGAGTAGCTGGGCGGTGTGTGTCCGTCAGAAGGAATGGGGTTTAACACTCAACGTCTTGTGGTTTAAATGATTATCAAAGTATCGGTAACTCACTCAGACTCTCAGAGGTCCATCAGACTCATGCCTATCTCCACATGGCGTCTGCAGTCTCCTCAAAATGGCTGCAGCGCCCACGCCTATGCATAGTCCTTGCGGATCTGGTCCCCGGCTGCGGCATCTCATGCTGACTCTCCCGGCTCTCACAATTCTCCAGCAAGCACCCTGCTGCCTTATTTCTGCAGTGCGTCTCACAACCACCTTGCGTGACCACCCGACTCTCCAGTTCACTGCTCCACTCTGCACACGTCTGCTCTCTGCAATGACTCCACCTCATCAACCCACGGGACCACTTCTTCCGACAAGGATCTACTTACTCCTCAATCTCCATCCAATCAAATCTTGCCACCTCACCTCTAGAACATGTGACCGCGCTCTGGTCCACTCTATTAACTCTCGCTGTGCCAGTAAGATGTCTTTAAAGTTAGCAAACACTGTTTTTTGCAATTAAAGGAGCATACACATTTTTTGTGGGGTGCCACGCTAGTGCACAATCACAATGTACAATCACAGCCACTGGGATGTGCATGCATCTGCATATGTACAGGCTGTTAGTGAGAGATTCAGAGGTACCATCTCTATAACAAAAAAATCAAAATAGTAGCTCATAGGCTATTAAGGGCTACCGCGATATGAATATATCTCCAGTATCTGCTGCAGTCCCCTGTACATACAGCCTGGGGATACTTAATACTTGCGGGTACACCCTGATAAAAGCTATTTGGGGGGTATTTCCTGCAAAATTATTATGATAAATATGCCCCATTACCTATAGCAGCATTTCATTTTCATCTACTACTGTATCTCCAAATTATACCTAATACAAACTAAAAAAAGTTGTTGTTGTTGTTGTTTTTTAAATAAACACCTTTAGATGAAATGTTGCTTTAGATAACAAAGCAACATTCCATCAGAGAAACATGCACTTGAGAAGTCAAGTTACATTTTTGGAACTCAATTTAACTTCACCAAGTTCTTTACGGAGGCTGACTTGAAGGGGTTGGGTACGAAATCCCGCTAATTTCCTCAATCGAGATTCCGAATAGACATAACCAGGGGTGCAATCATAGGAGCAGTACAATTAATACAGGCCAAAACCAACACCCAAAAGCTATACACTCCGAGGCAAGCCCAAAACAAAACCAAACTCGACTATCAGGTAAGTCACACAGCAGGTAGGTGGTGGCTCCATAGAGGACAATGATAGAAAGAGGCATCTGCTATAATCTTTGTGTCACATTAAAGTGGATTTGTTGGTAACTAACACACTGGGTGGCATCTCTGATACATCACATGATCTGTCCCCAATCCTCATCAGTGAGAATACTCAAATCTACTCCATTTTTTAGATTCAAGTGCAAAAACTAAGATCACAATGAAGAAATAAAACATAAAGAGCTCAATTTGAGATCTGAAGCTACTGTTTTACTCATTTCACCGTAGGTATTTAAAAGCTGGGAGCACAATACTACAAAAACGCACAGACTGAGGTTACAAAGGTAGATCTAAAAATAATGAATTCTTCCCAACCATACTGATTTGGTGGCACAGTAACTATTTAAGGGCTCAGTCATCTCTCATCGTCATTATCAGAACTACATTCCCCGGATCATAGCTATTGAGGAGGTATGTCCCATTCACAGCTGATGTGCGTATTTTCCATTGGTGCTGATGGCAGTGAAAAGTGTGACATAAGGGGCAAATGAGTCACCCTAATGCTTTGCAGCCGTGGTTATGTGCCCGGTCCCAATACTCTCTCTTGTAATGTTTGGGGATATGCAGTTTGATCCAGCACCTATGTATGTCTGAGATTGATAAAGAGGAGCATTTGTGACTTTTGCACTGGCAGAAAATTACTAGGGTGTGGTTCATAGGGTCGACCACACTTAGGTCGACAGTATCTAGGTCAACCACTATTGGTCGACAGTAACTAAGTCGATACCCAAAACAGGTTGACACAAGCATTATGTCTACCTGAGCAAGGTAGACATGGCAAAAGGTTGACATGAGTTTTTTTTATTTTTTAAATGTGTTGTTTTCTTCCTAGGGTGACTGGGAACCCCAATTAGTGCACCGCGTCCCCTTGCATGGCTCCCTTCGCTCGCCTTGCTCGAGCAAGTTGCCTCGCTCTGCTGCCGCTGAGTTCGGCACAGGTTACCGTTCCCAATTGTAGTCTACGTGGATCGTAAAGTATGAAAAAGTACAAAAAAATAAAAAAACATGAAAAACTGATGTCGACCTTTTGTCATGGCGACCTAGAACACGTCAGTTTAGTGACCATGTTGACCTAGAAACCCTGTCGACCTAATGCATGTCGACCAATAGTAGTCGACCTACTTACTGTCGACATAAGTGTGGTTGACCTAGAGACCGGATACCAATTACTACAGAGGTACATTACCATGATTTTTTGGGAGCAATTCAATTAAGGCCCCTTTTTTTGGCACAAAAAAAAACTCCAAGTTCCGAGACAATACACATAGGATCCAAGATATTGTAAGTTAGCGATTTCATGTGTTTACAAGAAAAAACGTATCTGGTATTTTGTTTACATGGTTGATCAAGGTTTCTTATACATAGCAATGTTTCACAGTATTAATATAAAATGCAGGATTAATTATTATTTTTTCATTAAACCATTCATGCAAAAAAGAAAAAAAAGGGTTTAAAAAAAAACAATTTGTTTATATTATTTATTTTTTATGTTTTCTTTTCCAACCCTACTATAAGTTTTGTCATGGAATGGGTTATAAGGGTGTTCTTATCTGTTTAATTGGTATTTCCACTTTCCAGTATTTTCTAATAAAACTATAGCTAGAAGGAGGATAATGTGGCTTGTTACACAGCGCCAGTACAAGGCTTCATCCTACTTATAATACTGCATGCAGTGATAATGATTCCTAAAATGCCATGTCAAAATGAAATATATCAGGAGCATGGTCCTATTAGCCTGGCAGGCTCAGCTACACAACATGCTATGACTATAAAAATAGCATATTAATCACGTTGCTAGAAATGCCAGCAATGTATAATTTTACTTATTTATTTCAGTTATACAAAGTAGAAACCACAAACGAGGCAAATATGTGTTTCCTGGCCAATTAAGAATTGGGTCATTTTCTGCATTCCAAATAAAACAAGTAAAAAAATCGCTGTCTCGTGTGCAGGCTCTAGTGACATCAGACATACCAGAAAAGGAACTGATTAAGCGACTCAATAGATGATATTATGCAATGAAACCATGTAAATCCACTTGTGTGTTAAAGCAGCATTTACAAATATTGGGGGTCATTCCGAGTTGATCGCTCGCTGCCGATTTTCGCAGCGCAGCGATCAGGTGAAAAAACTGCATTTCTGCGCATGTGCATGCTCCGCAATGCACACGCGCGACATACGGGAACAAAGCTCTTTGTGGTATTGCTCAGGTTCTAGCGAACTTTTCCTTCGCACTGGCGGTCGCAAGAAGATTGACAGGAAGGGGGAGTTACTGGGTGTCAACTGACCGTTTTCAGGGAGTGTTTGTAAAAATGCAGGCGTGTCTGAAAAAATGCAGGCGTGGCTGGGCGTTTGCAGGGCGGGTGTGTAACGTCAAATCCGAACACGAATATGCTGAAGTGATCGCAAGCGCTGAGTAGGTTCAGAGCTACTCTGAAACTGCACAAACTGTTTTTGCGGAGCTCGGCTGCACATGCTTTCGTACTTTTGCTAAGCTAAAATACACTCCCCTGTGGGCGGTGGCATAGCGTTTGCACGGCTGCTAAAACTAGCTAGCGAGCGATCAACTCGGAATGACCCCCATGATCCAGTTATGAATGGGCAATGCTATAGGTTACAAATCAAGGCCCCTACTGTACATATTTGGAGCAATTGATGAATAACATGTTTTTTTAAGCTGATACACTTTAGTTGTTAAATAAAAAAATGCTCAGATCTTTTCTTTACATACAGTATGTCTGGAATATGTTAAATCGACATTATCAGGTGTAAATATATTCTAGGATTAAGCAGACTTCCTACTGATAACTGCACTCTGGCCTCTGTCTAGTAGTTGATAAAATGGTCCCATATACAGTATACAGTACAAATGGCTTGTTAGAAGGAGCTGCTGGAAAGGGATTGAATGCACCATCACCATTCATGAGTAATAATGAGCAAAACAATTCATCAAGCTGCAAGCCTGCATGATTTTCTGACCCTACAAATATTTTCATAAATTGCGATCTGCTTTACAAAACAATTCTGCACAGAGGAGCCAGAGAAAATGAAGAGATTCATCATATCAAACTGCCTTTTTATTGTTCCCTACAGACAGGGAAGTATTGTGGTGCTATATTTCTTACAAGTACCACTCAAGGCCTGCAAGGGTATCTGGATGATAGGTCATCAGTCAAAAGATCAACAGTCAATAGGTCAACACCATATTGTCGATATGGTCAAAAGTTCAATTGGTCGACATGACAATGGTCGACACAAGTTTTTTAGGGGGGTTTTTTTTTCGCTTTTTTTTCCCACATGGACAACTATCGAGAGCAGTAACCTGTGCCAAGCACAGAGGTAGTGGAGCAAGGCACCTTGCCTGAAGTTTTGCAAGCAACGCGTTGAACTAATTGGGGTTTTATGTGCTGAAAAATACAATTTGACACCCAAAAATCATAACTAATGTGTGTTAACATTTTCATGTGTCGACCATCTCCGCGTTGTCTTTTTCACATGTTGGCCTTGTGCATGTCGACGAGTTGGTGTTGGCCTCTTTACTGTTGACCTTTTGAACCACACCCGCCTCCAAGTAACCCTTACAGCCTGGATTCAAAAACCAACAAATGACCTTAATGATTAATGTAGCTGAGAAAACGATATTACTACACTGGATTTTTCCCACTTCTCCTTCCATTAGGTGTAGTAAAAAATGTTTGAAATTATATACTTTGAAAGATGGATGTCCTCCTAAATATTGAGGTTGGAGTAAAGATATGTTCTTATCAAACTCGAGGACTATATGTTAACTTTCTTCCTGACACAAGCTATATCTAATGAGAGTCTAGTACCTGTTAAGACAAATTTTGTCATGCATGTGATATTTACAGTATACTGTAACTAATGCTCACTTCCATATACTTCTTACATTCCACCAATCATTTATTCCCACTGCATACCTTCTGTTTTGCTTTGGCTTCCCTTGCCCTAACCATCTTCAGATGCACTGAATGACCTAATAGTTGTACTGTTCTATTACTGCTTATCTGGAAACTGACCTACAGCATTATTACATGGTACCGATTAATAGTTTTAGTGTATTCTCACCAGTCATAGCCTGGTTTTCTGGGTTTCTTTTATTTTATGTTACTGCATTTTGGGTGCTTTTTACATACCATTATAAGAGTAGGTAATTGAGAATACTGTGCACTGTATATTATATGTGATGATGTCCATCATAGCTACTGATTAGATTACCTTGTGTCATGTTATTGACAACTACAAATAAAAAAAGGACAACATTTGTTTATATTGCATAATGTTACACTATATATTACATTGTACAATAACTAGCAAAATCACATGGGACCTGGCACATGGAGAGGCACTGTTTGGTGTGACTGCAGAAATAATATATGAGGACACATCTGTGGCATCAAGAAAAATCTGATATCCACGATTAGTAATCTACATTCAGGCTATAGCTACAGGCTTATTGCACTTCTACCTTATATTTGGATAGAGACACAGGGCTTATTCAGGTTTGTTAGCAAACCAAAAAAGTTTGCAATTGGGCAAAACCATGTGCACTGCAGGGGGGGCAGATGTAACGTACAGAGAGAATTAGATTTGGGTGGGGTGTGTTCAAACTGAAATCTAAATTGCAGTGTAAAAATAAAGCAGCCAGTATTTACCCTGCACAGAAACAAAATAACCCACCCAAATCTAACTCTCTCTGCAAATGTTATATCTGCCCCTCCCCCGCAGTGCAACATGGTTTTAGTTTTGTCCAATTGCCAACTTTTTGGTTTGCTATCCAACCTGGATAACCCTCACAATCCCTTAGTATCATACAATTATCTCTAATACTAAATATAATTAAATAACATCAATAAGACTAAGACAATTGTTTAACTCTATTATAAAGTCAATATTTGATCTTAGCATCTTTGACAAGGTTAATATACTCAACTTTTAATAATGCCCTAGTTTATTTTAGGACGCATAGTAGTGCCTTACTTAATGTTATGCCTCATAGTAGTGCCCTACTTCATGTTAATACACATTGGGGGTCATTCCAACCCGATCGCATGCTGCGCTTCGTCGCTGCCGTGCAATCGTGTCAGAACTACGCATGCGCTGTGGCTGCATTGCGCAGATGCGTCATTGCCCGGCGATGGAAACATGTAATTTTGCCACAAGGGGAAGGGGCATAACGATGGTGCCTATCTACAACATGGCTGCAAGTGCAAGCCAGGTGAGAGTGAGTGAATGTGTGTGTATACAGTATATGGACATATGTTTGTGTAATCATGTAGACATGGCCAACATGATTAAATGTAGGCATGTTATAGGGAGGATTGGTGGAATCAGATATATTACATACAACTTAGGGGCGCACCTCCAACCATTTATAATTATGAACTTGTATGTTGATAGGTTTGATGTTACTTCATATTGGTTAGTTAATATCTAAATCTCTCCAAATTACTTAGTAGACCTGTGCATTGTCCTTTTGGACTGGTTGTCTTCCCCATAAATGTAGGCATGGCCAACTCGTGGCTCTACAGCTATTGGAAACTACACTTCCCAGCATGCCCTGCCACAGTTTAAACATTCCATAATAGCAAAACTGTTTCAAAGCATGCTGGGATTTGTAGTTTTACAACAGGGAGCAACAGGTTGGCCAGTCCTGATGTATGTGTGACTTTGTGTGCAGGGCCAGATTAAGGCCTGTGGGGGCCCTCTATGTGTCCTGGCCCTGGGATGACCGCCCTTGTCGCCCCACAGTTAATCCAGCTATGTCTGTGTTTAATGTATGTGTGACTTATACATATGAGGTTTTGTTTTTTTAAAGAAAATTGTATTGGACATACTTTTAAATGTTCTTAATTTAATTTAAATCTAAAAAAACACAACACTTTCTGAGCAGTTTTTGGAAAGAATATTAATCAGTTAAGTGGTTAATGAACTGTAATAACTGACAGAAATAACCATTTTTCAGTGACCTGAAATTACTTTACAGAAATGGAGGTGGGAAGACACAAAATATTGTGTACCCAAAAGCGTTGTAATAGCAACATTGATAACAGAAGGAAAACTTATCTACCAATGTAAAATTGATTATAAAACTGAACAGAAATGAAAACTGGGGATTAGGGATGTGGCGATACCCCAAAAACAAAAACGACATTAGGCAGCCACCTCATGGGTGTGTTAGAAGAGCTGCTATGCTGCTAAGTATTTTTAATATGTTGATAGTTAAGGGCCCCATATACTACTGCGACATGTCCATCTGATATGTCGCAATCGATCGCTGGAGGTCACCACGGCAGCCTCCCGGGAGCTGTCCTTTTAGATACAATGTATCTTGGGCGATCCCAGCCACGCCTGCGGGGGCGGACTAGATTTAATGTGCAGCACATTCAATCTGGAGGATCCGATACGGTGCTCACAAGGCCGCGCATCGGATCGGATACACAGCCAAAATGCCCAATTTCACCCAATATATTGGGCTGAAATCGAGCATAGTCGTTCTCTGGCACAGGGCACAAAAAGTCTAGTTACAGCTCTGAAATGAACAGGCATATGCACTAATCATCATGAGCAACAGTTATGAAGTCCACTCACTGCCATGATTAATTTAAGTCATGAAATATGCCAAACAATGCCTTTTTTTTGCAGGGTACAATACGAAACTTTCATTTAATGAGAGAGGTGGTTTTGAAGTGTAAAGAGTTTGCACCATTTTATTAAACTTGGGGGCCTAATTCCCTCAATAAAAATTACAGTGCCAGTCCGATTCAATTAGCAGAGATTAACCCACGAGTTAATCCCCGAGGGTGTACGTTTCCTCGCAGCTTCAAGAACTGCAAGTAAAATCCAGAGAGCAAATGTGCATCGGGGTTAAACATGTAGGGAAAACCTGTTAATTCCACAGTTTACACAGAATTAATGAGTTTCTGCATATTAATTCCAGATTTTTGGCATGGGGAAAAGTTTATTTAATTGAATAGCCTTTTCTGAATGGGAAGGAAAACAAGCCAACGTATTGAATATGCCTCTAAAACTGCAACACTTATGCAACTCGACATTCAGGCCATAAAACACAGACGGTATCCGAGCTCTAGTTCGATCATGTAAAGGTCGACAGTCATTAGGTCGATTACTAATGGTCAACATAGACAAAAGGTCGACATGCATTAGTTCGACATAGACAAAAGATCAACATGGTTAATAAGTAGAAATGAAAAAGGTCGACGGTGCTTATGATCAACAGGTACAAAAGGTAGACAGGTGCAAATGGTCTAAACACATATGGTCAATATAGCTTTTTGGGGGATTTTTAGCATTTTAAACAAGTTTTCCATTCTTTACAATCCACGTGGACTATGATTAGGGATAGTATCGCAAGGGGACGCAGTACACAAATTTGGGTTCCACGTGCTGTTGTCTACATTTTTTCATGTCAACCTTTTTTTATGTGTCAGCCTTTTCATCCTGTCAACCTTTTGTCAGGTTGACCTTTTTATGTGTTGACCTTTTCACCCTGTCGACCTAATGCATGTTGACCAATAGTGGTTGACCTAATGACTGTAGACCTTCCTAATGTACATTTGGTGATCCATACCCACACAGACCATATTAAAGTACTTCGCTCTGGTTGCCTATTCCCCATTATCCTCTAAATGAGGGGGTATTAGGAGTCGACGTTATAGGTAAATAAACTTTATGGAAAAGATAAGAGGAAAACATAGGGAAACATAAGAAGCAATACAACATACTATAAACTACTTTAACCCCCAGTAAATTGTGTCAAATCTAGAATGGAAACAAAACAAAAAAAAATGCAGTGATACAAAAAATGTAAAACAAAACTTAAAAGGGTCTCACTCTGTATTTCTATATATGATGCTATTTTCAAGTGCCATTCAACTTTATTGGCTACGGTAAGGACATTTATACAGTGCACTGTTTACTGCCAGTAAGTATGTGTTCACAGCCGACAAGATGTAAAACATATGCTAACAAGCTACAGTAAACATTATCTATTGCCTGTGTTATGTTTCTTTAGTCTACACTTAAAATTATACATATGAATTTATTTTCCAGTGAATCCTCATAAAAACTGATATAAAAAAAAAAATAATTTAAAAATATCCAAAAACAACTGGAAATCTCTCAAGCCCGGGGGATTTGGCTTTAAAAATATATAGCCATTTTATCAGGATAATGTAATACTTTACGCATTATGTTGATTTAAAACTTTTCTTGCAATTACGGTATGAACCAATGTTGTCTGTAATAAGCTATGTATATTCATGGTGCTACTTTACCATTAGAAGGTTGTTTTATATGAATTTTTATATGACTTTAAAAAAGGTAATGGGGAAATATTACAGTAACTATTTTCTAAATCCAAATTTCATTAGCCCAATCACATTAAATAACAGTATCTACAGTCAGCTTAAAGTCTGGCCGTCATTATGGAATTTAGCTATGTACTGTGTACTGTTCACAGGAGTCTTTAGAGAATATAAGTAAAAATGGTAAAACCTGGAAATATATCTTCAAAGATAACACCTGCTTACTGCATGAGCATAGCCGAGGAACAAAGTAGCAGAACAGATAGAAATCAGATACCAGTGTTCCGCTTCCAGCTGAAAAGATACATAAATCTGCATAGTCTGAGAAATCATTTAAATTAAAATTCCAAATTATTTAAGTTCATAATGTCTCCAGGCCTAAAGGGTAATATGGCACATACTGCTCAGTTTATAAGCTAGGGTCACTGTAACACCCCCAAGTACAGAAAATCAATGTAGATTGTCTTTGTTATACAGATACAGTATGAACCATTCACACATTAATTCCACATCATTTATCTGTTCATTTCAACATTTAGGTGGTCATTCCGAGTTGTTCGCTCGCTAGCTGCTTTTAGCAGCCGTGCAAACGCTAAGACGCCACCCTCTGGGAGTGTATTTTAGCTTAGCAGAAGTGCGAACGAAAGGATCGCAGAGCGGCTACAAAATAATTTTGTGCAATTTCAGAGTAGCTCAAGACCTACTCCTAGCTTGTGATCACTTCAGACTATTCAGTTCCTGTTTTGACGTCACAAACACTCCCTGCGTTCGGCCAGCCACGCCTGTGTTTCCCCAGCCACGCCTGCGTTTTTCCGCACACTCCCTGAAAACGGTCAGTTGACACCCAGAAACGCCCTCTTCCTGTCAATCACTCTGCGGCCAGCAGTGCGACTGAAAAGCTACGCTAGACCTTGTGTGGAACTACATAATTCGTTGCAATAGTACGAAGTGCATGCGCATTGCGCCACATGCGCAGAAGTGCCGATTTTTTGACTGATCGCTGCGCTGTGACCGGAATCTGCTAGCGAACAACTCGGAATAACCCCCTTAGTACAACAGAGGGCAAGTATAAGGGCTAGGGAGTGTCAAAAACAAGGCAGATGCGGTAAGCTGCAACAAAGATATGTAGAACAGGACCAGAGCAGTCTTCTTTGCTATGTACACTGCGCCTATTATAAATACGCCAGTAGTCTGAAGGTGGGTGCACTCTAGATGAGTCGCTCCATAAGCAATATCGTCTAGTGTTTTCCCTACCCTCCAAGGCGATCGACCTAGTTCATACACACTGGACGATATCGTTAGCAATATCGCCCAGTGATGTCATGACGCCTGTACATGCAGTTTTGAACGATATGTCCAAATTGAGCTGCATGCACACCGACGAATGATAATGATGCGCGGGACCGCACATCGTTCATCATTTGTAGCATACACACTGTGCGATCGCTCAGAAAACTGAAAATGAGCGATATCATCTAAAATAAGATTATTTAAAAAAAAAACAACAAAGGATAAAATAAGGGCCGTGCAGTTTCTGTTGATGCATATATGAAAATATGCCATGTGTATGTGTGAAGACAGGATGAGACATTGAAAGTATGTCATCTTTGACATGGGTACAAAAACAACTAGTTCATCCACTGTCAAGGACATTTGGCTGATAAGGAATGTAGGGAATGGGGGGAGGGCTCAAACTAAACAGCATTGTTAGATTTAGGCAGGGCCAGAGCAAAGTGGTTAGGCACCCTAGGAAGAGCTTCAAACAATCTCCCCTGCTCCCTGTAATTCACTCTTTCCAGTCATAAATATAAACCTCAGCCACATGCTTTTCACCAACTCATGGGCACTGCAGGGCTGGATTAACAACAAGGCGGATGTAGCTGCAACTCAAGGCCCCCCCCATTGAAAATAAGCCCACAAGATCTCCTGCAAAAGATCTCCTGTTGACAGGAAGAAAAAAAAAAATCTGTCACTACAAACAGCTCAGCTGACTCACCTCCCAGAATCCCATTCACCCCCATCCCAAACCGTCCGGCCAAAGTCCTGAACACCCCAAGGACTGTCTGAAACCGCTATTCCTGAATTCGCCTGAGGTTCCGCTCTCAACTCATCCGAAGCTCTGCCCCAGACCCATCCGAGGCACACCCCCATACCACCTGAAGCTCCAGCCACAGACCCATCCGAGACTCCACCCCCTTGCTCATCCAATTAAATGCTTATGCTTACCATTCCCGCTGCTTCCAATCACAATAAAATGCTTCATGAAAGAGGGGAAGGATCTGGGGGAGGAGGCTGCTGTCTTTTATGAGAGCTGGGTACGTGGATGTCAGAGCTGAGTGGGGATGCAAAACTCTGTGAGTCGCAGTGCACACCAGGCCCTGTGGTCTCCTCTCCTCCTATTTAAGTAGTATCTGTGTCAGTAAATTTTGTGTTGTGTGTCTGTGTGTCAGCAAGTAGTGTCTGTCAGAAAGGGGTGTGTGTGCCAGTAAGTATATCTGTGTTTTGTGTGTCAGTAAGGGGTAGCTGTATAAGTAAGTTGTATCTGTGTCAGTTAGTAGTATCTGTTAGTATGTATGTGCCAATACGTGGTGTCTGTGTCGGTAAGTGGTGTCTTTGTCAGTAAGTGTATCTGTGTCTGTAAAGGGGTGTCTCGGTAAGTGGTATCTGTCATGTCCGTAAGTTGTATCTGAGTCAGTAAATGGTGTCAGTAAGTATGTATGTTCCAGTAAGTGGTGTGTGTGTGTGTGTGTGTGTGTGTGTGTGTGTGTGTGTGTGTGTGTGTGTGTGTGTCAGTATGTGTTTGTGTCAGGGGTGTCTGTGTTAGTAATATCTGTCAGTAAATGTGTTTGTGTCAGTAAAGGGTGTCTGTGTTGGTAAGGGGTGTCTGTATCGATAAGGGGTGTTTGTGTCAGCAAGTGTGCCTGTATCAGTGGATTGTGTCAGTAAGTGAAATCTGTCAGTAAGGTGGTGTCTTTGTCCAAAAGTGATATCTGACATTAAGCGGTGTTTGTGTCAGTAAGTGGTATCTTTGTCAGGAAGAGGTGAATATATAGGTAAGTGTCAGTAGTGAGTGTCAGTAAGTCTATATCAGTAGTTGGTGTGTGTCAATAAGTGTGTGTCAGTAAGGTGTGTCAGTAAGTGTGTCTATGTCAGTAAGTGGGTCTCTACCAGTGTTTTAGTGTCAGTAAGGGGTGGCTGTCGGTAAGCAGTGTCTGTCAGTACGTGTGTCTGTGTCAGTAAGAGGTGTCTGTGTCGGTAAGTGGTGTCTGTGTCAGTAAGTGTGTCCCAGGAGCCCTCAGTTCTCGGTCTGCTCTGTTGTGACCCCATCCCCTTTCCTCATCTGCATTGTATTGTCCCTATCTGCTATGTTTTACCTCATCATTGCTCCATTTTCTACCTACTTTGCATGTTGATACATCTCTTTGTATCATATGACGGTCACTGCAATGCTCTCTGTATTATATGGTGCTCACTGCAATGCTCTCTGTATTATATAGTCGTCACAACTTTTTCTTGCTATAGCACCACTATTAAGAGGTTAAAGGTAGGCACTAGATATGACCTCAATGGAAATAACCACACCCATGACAAAGGCCACACCTCCTATTTAGACCACACTGGTCACACCCCCACATCACTAGTCACACCACCGCATTGCTTGTCACACCTCCTCCAAAGGCACACAATAGGCCCTTCATACATTTCAGCTCCAGGCCCATGTGGACCTTACTCTGGAACTGGGTGTATTGGTGCACATGGGAGATTTCCCTGACAATCTGGCTAGTCTGACACAGATTACTTGTACTTTGTTTCAGAGGGTGGAAATGCAGAAAATGCGAGCAAAACTCAGAATATGCATACTTCGGACTTTTGGCTGCATTTCCATTTGTACCAAGCTCCAGAATGTGATACATTCCGGAGCCACTGGGTAACACCATCTTTATTGGCGTTACTCAATAGAAGCCTATGGACATCTGTTCACATTTCACCCTGAGAAGGATCCACAGTGTGCATGTGCAGAAGGAATCCCAGGTCCTAAACCCAGAAATCCTTCTATTGCAAAGGACATCTCTTATAGACAAAGCTGTCCTTTGTGATTTTAATCACATTTCTAACTATATACCACCGTTATTTACAATGGTATATACCCTATAAGTGTCGGAAGTATGGTATTGTGGATGTGATGCTTGGTACATCCCGCCCATTGGGGGTCATTCCGAGTTGATCGCTCGCTAGCTGTTTTTAGCAGCCGTGCAACTGGTAAGCCGCTGCCCTCTGGGAGTGTATCTTAGCTTAGCAGAAATGCGAACGAAAGGATCGCAGAGCGGCTGAGTTTCTGAGCAGTTCTGTGCAGTTTCTGAGTAGCTCCAGACCTACTCAGCGCTTGCGATCACTTCAGACAATTCAGTTCCGGATTTGACGTCACAAACACGCCCTGCGTTCGGCCAGCCACGCCTGCGTTTTTCCTGGCACGCCTGCGTTTTTTCGAACACTCCCTGAAAACGGTCAGTTGACACCCAGAAACGCCCTCTTCCTGTCAATCACTCTGCAGCCAGCAGTGCGACTGAAATGCTTCGCTAGACCTTGTGTAAAAATACATCGGCCATTGTGACAGTACATCGCACGTACGCACTGTGCTGCCTGCGCAGAAGTGCCGGTTTTTACCTTAATCGCAGCGAACATTTTTAGCTAACGATCAACTCGGAATGACCCCCATTGTCCCTAATTTAATTCTCTAGCACCATTAATACATTTGAGCCCAGCACCCACAAACTTTCCCAGTACTCATTAATACATTTACCTCCATGACCCATTAATACATTTACCTCTAAGACCAATTAATAAATGTACCTGCAGCACCCATTAATACCTTCACAGCCAGCACTCATTAATCCCTGCACACCCTGCACCCAATACATACACCCATTAAAACATAAACACCCAACACCCATTAATCCCCACTTAGCACCTATTAATTCTACCCCCCCTCTCCCCACATACACACACACACACACACACACACACACACACACACACACACACAACTCATTCCACTCCAAGAATCCCTTAAACAATTAATCCCCCAGGACCCATTAATCTACCGTTCTCACACAATAGCCATCCCACTGCCAGCACCCATTAGTAAATTCAACCCGAGCACCCCTTCCCAAGTACTCATTAATCAATTCATCCCAACAAAAATTATCAGAGGCTATTGAAAAATTAACTTGCCATGCTAGCTCCTTGTCCTATTATAGTCTGAGAGGTAAGAAGGAAGGAGAAGGAAGGGTATGGGGGCACCTTTCTCTCTGTCTGCTACACCAGGCATGAATGTCAGTGAGGGGACAGCCAGCCAGAGCAGGTGGAAAGAAGGAGTGCAGAGATGGCAGCTATCGGTCTTGTAAATCCCGCCCACCATCACTTCACTTTTTCTTTTCACTTAGTCTGGCTGGCTGGCTGTCCAGTCATTGAAATCATCAGTCAAAAAGAACAGAGAAAAAAACATCTGCACACTAAATAAATAATGTATCAGTATTATATGTAGATTGACCCATATATAATAACACCTATAGGAGCCCCAATATTCGTGTGTCTAATTAGACCTTATACCTCTCTGGGGGTGCGACCCTGATACAACCAAATATGTAGCAAAAAGTAAAGAACAAAAGAAGCGGTTGATAGGACGGGTGCACAAGTCAAATTTATATGATTGGTTATTATATTAAAACGTAGCTTTTATTGCTTTAAATTAATATAAACACAGTCCCTATTGTAGGACACATACAGCAAAATATAGAGGTTAAAAATAACACATACAGACATATAAGTGATGAAAAGTGAGAAAATGGTGTACTAGATAGGTTAAAAGGTGGGCTCACCATAGTGACTCCTGCAACTATATGTTTATAATGTATGTCATTCGGGCCATGAATTTGATGTGCACGTTTCGCTGTACGGGCAGCTTTAACGAGGCTGAACCCGATTGCCTCCCGCGGCCATAATTTGACAGCATATGAGTGACCAATCCCAATAGCTTTACGGGTCACATGTTTCTCTCTACCAATCCCGGTTCTAGTCCTTCAGGCTCAGGCATGGTCACGGGACTCCTCTCAATCATCATGCTCTGACGTAGTGTCTATGGGGATCCCGATCACGTGACCGGGACTCCGTATGCTGTTACATTGTAAGTAACGGAACTGTTTATCAGCATGTATGCTCTGACATAGTATAGACAGAGGTCCTGATCACATGATCAGGGCACTGTCTTTGGTTATAGTGAGCGTACCAGTGCTAAGGATTCCAATTGTAAGAATTGCCTTAAGTGAGTGAAGTCAGAAACTGGAAAACTAAGTCAATAATAACCATATAGTATGTAAGTGAAAGAACTATCTAATATAGATGACATGAATAAGAGGAATGACATGGATTAAAATAGTATAAGTAACATGAACAGCAGAGATGACATGGATTCAACTAAAAGATATTTATTTATTAAACAACTAATATAATAAATTCTTATTCTGAAATAATGTGTTGTGTTATGTATTGCCCCCAGCCTATATTTAGTATATTTTATCATGTGCTGTTGATAATAAATATATATAATGAATAACTGACCAGGTGTGATTAATTCTTATTCTAAAGTATTTGTGTATTCTGTTATATATTGCTCACAACATATATTAAATGTATTTTGCCGTATACTGTTGATCCCATATATATATATAGTGTCGGGTGAATACAATGTTGTTATTTAATGGTGATAGACAAGTGACAGTGGTGCATGTATTTGCTGACTGTAATAGTGGAGAAGAAAGTGAACAAACGTGTGTGAATCTTTCATGTTGTAAATACAAAAAATAGATCAAACTGATCTTATGAGGAAGATGATGAAAGCATAAAAGATGTGGTTGATGTGGGGAAAAAATTCCCCTGGTTTGGGTATGATAGTCTAATAATTGAATAAAGATTTGATCATATTGGTAGGAAATAGTGAAGGTGAGAGAATCAGGATTCTAGTGAGAGTGAAGGAATCAGAATACTATATGCCATGTGTGATGGAAAAAAACATAAACAGTAATTAAGTGGTGCCCAAATATTACCAAGAAGAGGTAAGTGTGAAAAAGGTTATGGACAATACAGATGATTATGAAAGTAGGTGAAAATCTCTTGGTGTCGGACACCAATTATTATTGAAACTATGAGAAAATCTAAAATACAAGAGATGTATCTATATGGAAGTATTCCCCTGACCCGAGGAGATGCACAAAATAATAAATGAAATGATGTTAGTATAAAAAAAAAAAATAGTAAAGAAAAAAGATTTATTTTTGGGGATTATTTCCTTCTAGTAGGGGACCAGAAGGTATGACAGAGTATTACATTTGTTTACCAACGGTGTTCTAAAAAAATTTTTTGTAGGTTAAAAATATAATTTAACATCAAATGGAGGTCTCCCAATGTCATGTGTGTACTGCAATAAATACTGAGAGTCAGTGTAGATATAAACTTGGGATACTAGAACATTATATTGCAATACTGCAACCTCCTGTTAATGGGATTGTATTCCATTAGTGAACCGCTGGATGCTTACCTCTTTCATTTATCACTTGGTTAGGTAATGTTGTGTCCCCACTTTTAATACAACAGATTTCAGCCTATAGTAGAATTATTCCAACCTAGGCTGATAGGAGTACTGTAGGAGGCTATTTTCTCCAGATATGACTTGAATGGTTCTAAGCAAGAGATGGCTCCTGGAGTCTATATGAATGGACTGTAACTGTTGGCTTCATACAAACCTACTGGATGTTGGGTATTCAATAAGAATATCATTTTTGTCTCAAATCTCAACAGTGCTTGATCTAAATCTCCTCCACGAATCCCTAGCTGAATATGTCTCATGCCAAAGACTTTCAGACCTGTGGGATCACCCTTGTGGAATCTCTGGAAATGTCGTGCCACTGATGTCAACGTTTTGAATCTCGATTGGTCCCTATCGGCATTGCATATATTTCCTACATGCTCTAAAATACGCACTTTCAATGGTCTTGCTGTTTTGCCAATATACACTTTGTGGCATGGGCATTCCATGTGGTACACTGTTCCGATGGAAGTACAGGTTATGGATGTATTAATCATCCATTTTTTATTGTACTTGTCATAAAACCATTTTTTTGGGACCATAAATTGACATGCTTTACAGTGTCCACAACATTTTGATCCATTTCTCTTAGTTCTAGCCTCCTGTGGTTTTGATAGGTGGCTATGAACTAAATGATCTCTAATGTTGCGTGATCTACGCCAACTGCTTTGGACTTTATTTGGCAGAATTTGCTTGAGCTCATGGTCTGTTTGTAAGACTGGCCAATGTTTCTGGAGAATAGCCACAATCTCCTTCCAGTGAGCATTGAAGGTACTAATAAATCTCACTGGCTCCTCCCTGTCCTCTTTGGGTTTGACTTTGAGGAGTGATTCTCGTGGGTATTTCTCCACCTCTCGCATGGTGTTTTTAATGAGTGTCTTACTGTATCCTCTGTTTTTGAACCTGATTCCTAGTTCCCTTTGTCTGGAATTAAAAACATTTGGATCTGAGATGTTTCTCTTGGTACACAATAATTCCCCTTTTGGGACTGCTCTAATTGTGGAGGGAAGATGTGAACTAGTCGAGTGAAGAATGCTATTTGTAGCAGTGTGTTTCCTGAAGATGTCCGTCGTAATAGTTCCTTCATCATTGATATATATTGTGAGATCAAGGAAGTTGATCTTAGACTGACTGGTCTCGTATGTAAGCCTCAGATTTAAGTCATTTGTATTGAGAATGGAGATAAATTGTGTCAGGTCACTCAAATGTCCATCCCATAGCATAAGTATATCATCTATATACCGGAGATAGATAAAATGTTATCCGTATACTTTTCTAATGACTCCTGGAAAACCACCTCCTTCTCCCACCACCCCAGGTAGAGGTTAGCATAGGTAGGGGCACAGGCTGTCCCCATAGCTGTACCCCTAACCTGTAGGTAGTGGGATTCATTGCATGTGAAATAATTTTTGGTTATAACAAATTCCAAAAGTTGAACAAGGAATTCATTATGTTCACTGGGTCTTTCCATGACCAAAAAATATTTTGTAGCTCTTATCCCTTTGTCATGGCTGATGCTCGTGTACAGGCTCTCCACGTCACACGACACCAGCCAGACTCCAGGGTTCACACTTAAATTTCGTAATTTCAAGAGGACATCCATTGTGTCACGTGTATATGATGCAAGTGAGGTGACATGTTTATGGAGGGATTGGTCGATGTAAATACTGGCTTTTTCAGTCAGACTCCCTTTACCCGACAATATGGGTCTTCCTGGTGGTTTCGTCTCATTTTTGTGAATTTTAGGAAGGAGGTACAGTATTGGGGTTTTAGGTTTTTCCATTTTGAGAAATTCAAGATCTTGTTTCTTTATAACACCATTGTTAAAAGCCGTCTGTATCATGCTGTTGTATTGTTTGAGGAATTTCTGAGTGGGGTTGAAGATCAATTTCTCATAGCAGGTCCTGTCTTCAAGTTGTTTAGAGATTTCCTCAAGATACATATTTCTCGGCCACAGCACTACATTCCCTCCTTTGTCAGAAGGTTTGATAATGACTTCTTCCCATTCAGCTATCTCCCTTAGTGCAGACCTTTCACCCGTACTTACATTATCATGATGCCATTTTTTATGGAGAAATAATTCATCCAGATCTCTAGATACTAGGTCTTGATACACTTTAACAGATGGACAGATTTTATAGTCCGGATAGAAGGTGGATCTTCTTTTGATCTTACTGCTGTCAAATGGGGAGGGTGCATCCCCACTCCCATCTTGCTCATGTTCAAGATCCTCCAATATTTGTAACACCTCAGAATCTTCTGGATTGAGAGTCAGGATTCCTGTTTCTATGTTACGGGAAGGAGATTGGTGGGATTCTGTGTTACTAAAGAACTTTTTAAGGAGAATTTTCCTGGTGAACAAATTCAGATCTTTTTCACACTTGAATCGGTCCAAATCTTGGACTGGTGAGAACGAGAGTCCTTTGCTGAGGATCTTAATTTGGTCTGAGGTGAGGATTTTGTCAGAGAGGTTTACAATTCTTAGATTGTCTCTGTTGGAGGATATTTCTTCAGAATCCATTAATAATATTTCCTGTCTCTCCTCTCCCTGGGTTCCTCCTTCCAATCCAAGGAGTCCCTCTTTCTCCTGCCTCCTCTTGTCCCTCCTGATCTTCCTCCATCTATGCCTGGACCCTCTCTCGTATCTCTCGGGGTTTTGCCTAAAAAATCCCGCCTGTAGGTCCTATTGGCAGATGTATTCTTGGAGGATTCTCCATCTGAGGATTGAGCCTCAGAAGTGGAATAATTGGAAGATTGAGTGTTCCTATTTCTCTAAGTGGAGGTATTCCACTTGAAAAATCTGTTCAGTGAGAAGTCAGTTCTATCCCTTTGGAATTTCCTCCTTTTCCTTTCAATAATTTCATTCTCATATTCCTCCATCATGGCCCGAATGACATACATTATAATCATATAGTTGCAGGAGTCACTGTGGTGAGCCCACCTTTTAACCTATCTAGTACACCATTTTCTCACTTTTCATCACTTATATGTCTGTATGTGTTATTTTTAACCTCTATATTTTGCTGTATGTGTCCTACAATAGGGACTGTGTTTATATTAATGAAAAGCAATAAAAGCTACATTTTAATATAATAACCAATCATATAAATTTGACTTGTGCACCCGACCTATCAACCGCTTCTTTTGTTCTTTACTTATTGAAATCATCAGACCAGGTGAAAATGAGTGCAGGGATAAAGGACACAGCTAACAAGATCCATGGCTGCCACAATCAGTAAAAATGATAAGGATCTCTTAGATGGCTTCAGCGGCGCCCTCCCAGGTCCCGGCACCCTAAGCAACTGCTTGTGGAACCACCAGCCCTGGATACAATCCATTCACCTCCTGTAATGCAGACAGGGCCAACCAGTTTGGGGCTGGCAGGGGATCTCATGCTGTGTCTCCCCGATATAGTGTCAGCCCCCCCACCCCTCGCCATGCTTCGGGTGACTAATCTCTACTGCACATGTGCAAATTACCTGGAAACTTGCTGCTGCCACCATTTTCTGGGTGATTTTGGTGCTGCTGCAGCACCGACTCATGACTACAGAGAGGTAAGTAAGGGTGTGTGGAGTGGTCCACTCTATATCCAGGGGCCAGTGTGCACTATACACACTGCACCCATTATAGATACACCTATCCATGTATTAGTTTCCCTTTGTCGAGAGGACCTTTCCCATAATTCACTGGGTCACCATCACAAACTATTTAGCATAGTAACCTGTGGCAAGCGAAGCAGAGCTAGACACCATGCCCGAAGCGTGATTGGAGAAAACAAATACATGCTGTAAGGGCAGATGACCATTTCCACCCTCACGTGATGTCACATTCAGATCCTTCCCACGAAGAGGAAATAGACACAACCATGCCTGTATGCCCCTTGAACTGGTATTACATAAGACTTTACTATAACATTTGGTCTTCCTATTTTCAGATCCACTATATAGAATGCAATATAATTTGATTAATGGCACTGCAACATGAGGTCTATTTTAAGCATCTGTTAGCTATTACTCGCTTATCTCCTGATGAGAGATTGTTCCAAGTATCCACCACAATGTACTTAAAGTAATTTAAATGACAGAAACAGACCAGCATGATAGCAAGATAATCATATATACACAGATATATGCTGTAGAAATAATATGAGACCTCCCTCCCCTAAGCTAGTTCTCCTTGTTGGGTTCCTTGGTTAGCACTGTGGAATGTACCCCCTGGCTACTTTCCTTGTAGGAAATTGTACACATCCTGGTTAAGTACAGGCACTCTCACAGGACACCACACACAAAGCGCTTTCCTTATGTTATCTTACATATTGTCAGCAACTGTCTAGCAGAATGAGAAACGGAACAATGATGAAGAGAACATCCTTCACATGAAAATATCTGCAGCCATGCCTGTCTTTATATTAGTATTATTTCATTTGAAGAATTAAATATAAAACAGATGACTGGAAGATTTTATAGGATATACAGCAATTTTCATTTATAGAGGGAATATCCTTAGTTAATCCTGATTTCAGAAGTGACCTACAAGGTCATGGTATAGCTGCCAAGTTTGTGGAACTTTCCTCCTTGAGATACTGGGTAGAGGAATGTCCCAGGAACTGCAGAGGGTGTTGTGAATTACTTCATCAAGGGCCACGCAGACATAAACAGAATGTGTGTGGGGGGGGTTTGGTGGGGGATGTTATCTGTGCGGGCATGCAAATATAGTACAGGGTTCACATTATAAGCCCATCACCTGATGACTTGTGCATTTGCTCATTTGCTATGTTGCTTTTTTGCTCCAATTGGCAGTTGGTTGGCTCAGGGTAAAAAGATGAGGGGTACAATTTAGGGGTATCATTTAACACAATTTTGCAGCCAAAATTTACAAGGGAATTTTGAACAACAAACTTATGCTCTTAAACTGATGATGATCAAAACCAGTGGTTCTCAAACTTGGTCCTCAGGACCCCACCTAGTTCACGTTTTGCGCAGGTGACCTGGAAAACATGAACTGTGTGGGATTCTGAGGACTGAGTTTGAGAACCTGTGATGGATTTTTTTGTTAAAAAAATAGTGTCCTTCCATAAATGGTGCTCATAGTCTTTACTGGTTACAGCAAATGATGTGTTATCTTCTTCCAACCAACAGTACCTCTGGATTTGCAGATTTTTTTTTGCAGCTCCACAGGGGCATGATTTGTGGTGCCGGCAATGACAAGGAAAAGCAGTTGCAAGGGCAACTAGCGCCCTTAACGATCAACTTTATTGGTACTTATGACAAGCTGGGCTGATCATACTGTAACATAGAAACAGAAACCTACTGCATCCTGTCATGGTGGACTCAGTACTAGATTTCTCAGCGAGGAAAGACTCTACAGTAAGTGAGGCTTGAGGTCTATAGTAATATTGCTTTATGGAATCATATTTATGAATATTAATATTTAATATATCATATATAGTATTTAATATATTGATATATTTCAATTAATATGCATTTATCATATATATCTGCAAGTATATTATGTCAGGCTTACTAAGTGGCTGATAAATATATGCAGTCCTTATATATATATATATGACTTATGAAATTATGAAATTAAGATTCCTTAAAGAGAGTTCAAGCTTGAATATTACCGCTCTTTTTATATGATTATTTATTTACAGGCAGATCAAATCGTACAGAATAAGATATACACAGTAGTGATATATATACTAATTATTATATTAAGCTATGCTATGCTTCCTTCGTTACATAACATAAAACAACATGACATAAGTTTCACAAACAGTTTCAATTACTATCATATTTATACTTGCAAGTTAAAGATTGCCATCCCAAGAATCATTCCTTCTGCATGTTCTCCATGACTTCTCCTCCTGACTGACTTCCTTCCTTCTCCTTCTCCTCCTCCTTTCTTCCTCCCTCTAACTAAAAAGTCTGCTGCTTTTTATCCTATATTCTACCAATTCAAAACTAGTATATCCCCACAGTTTCCAATGAAGTACATAATTATAGGTTTTGACAGATTCCAAAGTGTAATAAAACGTTCTCTGCTGACTCCGTCCCACGGTGGTGAGCATGTAGGGAATTTGGGATCATAAAATTTGGTATTTCTTTATCCATCAGAGATCTACCTTTGTATGGATGTGTAAACGATCTATTTCGCCTAGGCCCTAGGGTGTTAGCATAAATGATTGTGACCTGTTTATAGTGGGTTTGATCCTATATTATCATTGCCTCTGGCCAGCAGTATAACTGGACAATAGGCCAGCTGGTTGATATACTTTCTAAAGGTATGAAGATCTTTGATTGTGAATTCCAATGCACCCTGTTCATACCAGTAACTGTTAGCATATTATGAGACCTGAGCTAGGTGACCTATTGACTTTATCCACCAAGTTATAATTATTTATTTGCTGTGTGTGAATCAAGTATACAGTATACATATATCTACATATCATGTAAACTTTGATTTAATTGTACTTGGTATAGCGCAGATCAGACATTAATCCTTTGATTAATACAGATATGAATAATGGCATGGAAGGGATGAATTTGTGTAATGCTCAATGTATTGTGTATTCTGGCTATATGGCTTACACAGAGAAAACCTGTCTCTTACATAATGACCCATAATCTTGCAGTAAAACACACAGAAATACATGCTACTAAATTCTCAAAACATAAGACTAATACATTCAAACCTATTTAAGTTATACCTTACAATATATATATCCAGTATACTGTCCACTATGGTAACATCGCCTATTTATAATGAATTATATTTTGATTCAGACAACATCTATTAGCCTAATATTATACTAAGTGCAGACAATTACCCATATGGCAACAGTAATGAGGAGAGTACCCCAATGTCTGACTCAATCTCCTTACTCCTGCTGACCCAATCAAAATGCCACATATTGGAGGACTTGCTGGACTACATGAACAGATATGCAATCTTCTGGGATCAGAGCTAAGGGTATTCTACTTGAAAATTAATCTGGAGCTCACATACCCAGACAACTGCACTCTTTTAATTAAATGCTGAACTCGTGGAATAGAAGAGTTAATTACAGGTTTACAAAGTTATTATGTAATGAACACACATAGGAAAATTAGGTAAAATATTTGAGGATCAGCTTGGAATGATCTGATTCACGTCAAATCAAGATCTTATAAGCATAGTTCAATTTACATATTTATATATCTCAGATGATTTTGATATGACATGTTGTATTCTGCATATTTTATCTTATTTTTTGCTTATTTCACTTGTTTTATATATATTTAAACAATGTGGTCACAAACCGTGTTGCACCCCAAATCTAGGAATAGGTGAGTTCCCTTGAATAGTGTTTTGTTTATTAGATTCATTTTAATTAATCTTTTTGTGCTCACATTTTCTCATGCACCATTTGAACTTAATTATAGCTTGTGTCAGCTGTTCTCCTAGTTGCTTTACAACAGGTGTGTTGGTAACTGGCTCACCTATATAAACAAAGTTGCTGTGAGCTTTAGACCAGATAGCATACCTAAAGTTTAACACTAATGTGATAGCTAGTTTCATGATAATTATTTTGAGCAATAGAGTAGGACCTGCAGTATAGAGGGGTTCCTTGCCGGGGGGCTGCAGGCTTAAATGCATTGATCAATACATGAACTAAAACACCACTGTTTATTATTGTTAGTTAATATAGTGAGTGCAGAGCCCCTGTGATTTCTATTTAAACAATGTGGTCACAAACTGTGTTGCTCCTCAAATCTAGGAATATGTGAGTGCCGTGGAATAGGGCTTTTTGTTTATTAGATTCAGTTTTAATTAATCTTGTGATCATATTTTTTCATGCACCCAGTTTTAACTTAATTATAGCTTGTGTCAGATGTTCTCCTAGGTGCTTTACAACAGGTGTGTTGGTAACTGTCTCACCTATATAAACAAAGTTGCTGTGAGCGTTAGACCAGATAGTATACCTAGAGTTTAACACTAATGTGATAGATATTTTCATGATAATTATTTTGAGCTATAGAGTAGAACCTGCAGTATAGTAGGGTCTCTTGCTGGGTGCTGCTGGCTTAAATGCATTGATCAATACATGAACTAAAACTCCACTGTTTATTATTATTAGTTAATATAGCGAGTGCAAGACAATTATTACTAGTTATTATTACCAGTTATTTATATAGCACACACATATTCCGCAGCGCTTTACAGAGAATATTTGGCCATTGACATCAGTCCCTGCCCCAGTGGAGCTTACAATCTATATTCCCTATCACATGTACACACAGATACATTCATGCTAGGGTTAATTTTGCTGGGCGCCAATTAACCTACCAGTATATTTTTGGATTGTGGTAGGAAACAAGAGTACCCGGAGGAAACCCACGCAAGTATGGGGGGAATATACAAACTCCACAAAGTTAGGGCCATGGTGGGAATTGAACCCATGACCTCAGTGCTGTGAGGCAGTAATGCTAACCATTACACCATCCGTACAATTACTACAAAAGTGAAACAAGTATTAAAGTATAAATTTGTGCCTTAGACATGTAATACTGCTTTTACATCAAAATGCACCCAGGGATTTTGTACACGGCTCCAACCCGGATGCAACGCGGCTGAGACCCCTTTCAGACTGGTTGCAGGACCTGTGATGCTACTGGTCACATGTGCAATGCCGGCGCTAGAAGATGAGATCATCTCCTAGTGCCGGTTCTTCCTATACAGTAAATATATCCTGGGTCGCATCAACCTGGCTTACCCAGTTACACTGCACCACGACCCGGGGCCTTCTCGGGACCAACTCTGCAAGCTACAGTAGCTGTGTTGGATTCCTGGATCACTGATAGAGTTGAGCAGTTTCTGCTGACAGCATCCTGGGTCAATGTGCGATAACACAGGATTTTCTTGTCAGTGGAAGAGTGGTATTACAAAGTGTTTCTGCTATATTAAGTGAAAAGAGGCATCATTTAATACCTGAAAACTTGGGTATATTTATATGTTAGTACTCTATCATTAATTGCAAGTATCAAATCATTCCCAATGTTCCCAAAATATTTTTTTAAATATCCACTTGCTTTCTTCTAAATTTCATCAATTGTATGACATATTTGAATGAATCAGTTAAGTAACTGAAGTTTAAAAATGGATAAATATAAGAAAAACCGTAACAAAATACTTTCTTTTTTTTCGGGTTTAAATCTCTTTAAATGTTGCAGCGCCTTCCTGCGTTTTTGTCAGGGCTGAGTGTTTTTGTAAATCCGGTAACCCTGGACCAATCAAAGGTGTAGGTGCTGGTGTATGATGAAAGCAGGGAGGACGAAGAAAGTTCTGTTTCATATATTTATTAAAGGCAACAATTCCAGTAAGGAGTTAAATGACAATTAGTAGTCACCATATATATACTGACGTATTGTAATGAATGGTATAATGATAGGCAGGAACAGACTTAAAGATGCATTGAAGAAATGTTCATACAACTGAGTTTAAACAGGCTTGTTAAGAATTGTCCAAATGAAGCAATGATTGGTGCCAAACTGTAAAGAGTGTTAACTGGATATTGTAGACATAAATGAATAACTGTAGAGACTTGTACTGAAGCTTAAAGGTTAAACTGGAAGGCTGTGAAGAATTGTCCTTGATTGCAGCAACAATGAAAATACAATACTGAATAGAATACTTGCAAATTGTGAAGATAACACTTGAAGCACTGTGAAACTGCAGCAGATGACAATGGTGAAGAATGAGTTAAATTGAGAACTGATTAAACAAGCACCTGAGTTTAGTAGAATCTTCCAAAGGCTGTGTGATTGAAGCAGGCAGACAGGGTAACCTCTCACAAGACTCTGGAAATACACTTGTTGCCACTGGGAGAGCGATTGACTGACAGCACAGCAGGGAGCTGGTGGAACTTTTGCAGTGAAGGCTGCAGGCAGACCTCTGGGAGTGGAGGCAATATCTGGACCACTTGTAATCACACGGAAATCTACAGAGAGAGCACAGAGCTAGGGTACTACTACAAAGCACTGGCTCAGAGTAACATAATCCCAGCCTACTTAAAGGCAGCACAAGCACGGGATAGGCTAACACTTACCCACAGGTGTTTCACAAGTGCTCTCAGGTGCTCATTTGGTCTCCAACATGGTCACCTCCTATACAGCAGACACACAGTGATGCCTTTGACCATTTGGTCCCCGCACTCCTGGCTCCCAGGACCTGCATCACCTCTGCCGCTGACCATGCCGCGTCCGCACACGGCCGCACAGCACCGCAAGCAACCATGCTGGCAACGGACAGACCCCAGAACCCGCAGAGGTGAGTGATCCGTTTGTGACAGTTTTTCGTGTAGCGTTAAGTCCCTCAACAATCCAACTCAAAAACTTTGTGTGTTACCTAGTTGAGGAGGACAAGGCCTGTTAAGTGGGTCATATTAACCTACCCCCAACCTCGGAAATATACACACCCAAGGAAACATAAAAGTAATGGGCCCCCTTGTCCCAGCCAGCAGGGGTACCATTCTCTTATGTGCATTCTCTTAAAAAAAACTCATAACAGCAATAACAATTTTAAACAGCAATGACATATAGCAGTTCTAACCAATTTTCTAGTTTTTTTGAACCTAAGCAAGAGGCCAGGAGGGCCAGTCATAAACATCAGTAACATCCATGAATTGAATAAGGGGAGGGGGAAACAAGCAAAAGAGCAAGAGACATCGGGCTGTCAGCATCAAGCACAGAAAACAAAATGCAGTAGGGAAAGCATCCAAAGCCAAGCTAGAAAAAAAAAGAGGTCATAATATTATCAATATCAAAAGCATCATTGCATTATACAGGCGAAATACTTGCAAATGAATGTCAGAGTCAATCAGCATCACGTGGTGAAGTGGGAGACAAATCCAAGAGAGAGCAAACAAACGATTTTGTGGGGGTTACAGAGTCAAAGAAATGCTGCTTGCCGTTATCTTGCACTCTCAGCTTAGCGGGATAAAGAAGTGCAAAGCGAATTCCAGCTTCAAACAGTGATTTGCAGACAGGAGAGAACTCCCGTCGTTTCATTGCCACATGGTATGAGAAATCTTGGAACAGGAGAAGTTTCTCCCCTTGACAGAGGAGACCTTGCGATTTCCTGTAGGCATCCAAAATGCATATTTTATCTGCATAGTTGAGCAGTTTAAATATGAACTATCGTGGCCTACGGCAGTCTGACTGATGATCCGGACCTATGCGATGAGCACATTCCACTAACATAAGACCCATCGGAGATAAACAGTCAAGTTCTTTCGGGAGCCAAGTCGACACCAAATCCAGTAGATCACGTTGTTTGACTGATTCAGGCAAACCGATTAACTGCAGGTTATTGCGGTAGTTGCGATTGTCGAGATCTTCTAACTTATCCTGAACCGTCAACAGCGTGGCATCTTCCACCATGGAGATACGTTGCTCCGCCTCATCAAAACGAACATTATGTTCCCGAAGTTGCGTAACAGCAGACTCGATAGCCTCCTTTAGTCTTGCAAGTTTTTTATCCAGCAGGGGTGACAGTAAGTTGGATATTTCTTGGGCCTTGGCAATCGAGGCAGCATTGAAGGCGGCAGGGTCAGAAACACCAAGCAGTACGTCTTCCCCAGCAGGAGAGGCTGGCGGACTCGCCGTTGTCGATGACGTGGCCCTAGTCTCCCTCTGTTTGGGTCCTGCGCCACTCTTGCCACCTCTTTGTGACTTAGCCATAAATTTCTCCATGTAGTTTCAGCCAGGAATAAATGCACTTGAGAAGCGGAAGTCACGTATTATGTAAAGGAATGTGATAATGGAAAACAACCGTGTGAATCCGGTGTAATATAATCCTGAACAGCATGGACTACTAAAACAATATGAGGTTGAAATTGCAGCCCGGAACAGGGAGGTATCCACTAGAGGCTGATGACAATAGTGTCTGGTCTATAATCAGCAACAAGAGACCGCAAGTAGCACCTCAGGAAAAATCAGAGTGAACGCAGAGGTCACCTAAGGCTCACAGGAGGGTCAGAGCTGGTGTCACTCACATGGGCAAACTAGGAGGCCCAAGGTAATGGGGGCGAAGAAGGACAGTGGTTAGTCTACAACTAGCATGAGAGTGTCCAGTGAAACAAGAGGCTTATTGACAGAGACGTCACCATGCTTTATACTCAGCGAGGTGGTCACTAGTCTTAGCGGGTGTATAAAGGGTACTGCACACAGATGACAGCTGCAATAAGGAGCTAGGGACAGGGAGCCTGTAGTGTTAACTGCTGTTTCTGAGGGATAGGGAGCTCCACTATTAGTTACAGTGCTGCAGATGTACCAATGGAGACTGTAGTACACTGAAGCACCTAGCTCTTAGACAAAGGCAAGGAGAGCAGGGGGGGGGGAGCTCAGAGCAGCAGCTGCAGGGGGTGGTGATCCAGGATCAGCACACACTTGCCCACTGCTATCTCAAGGAGCCACCTAGTTGGTATTGGGGTACAGCTCCCGGCACTGACGGGTGAAAATCTGCTGTGAATATAGAAGGGAGCAGAGAGCTCTGTAAAACACGGCCAGCTGTCAGGTCCGCCCACCGGAAGTCTCCTAACATAATACTTTTAGAGAATAACTGACTTCAGTTTTCGGGCACATAGTTTTACATATTTTGGCCATCGTCTTTGTATATTTTTACTGTTTGGCTGCTTATTAGTTTGAACACAATTTTTTAAGTAACGTTCTACAATGTCTTGTAACTAGCAACTTACAGTATTATCTAAATGATACAGTATATAATCTATATTGAGTACAGTAGATATGACAGAGAAATGTTAAAATGGTTACCACATTTTTGTCTCATTTACTGCATGCTGGCCACTAGATGGCACTTTAATTAGACAATATTGTATTTTACATAAATAATAATGTAATTTTACAGCAAAGTGAAGGCAGCCAGCAGGAATCACATAGCTGACCTATTTTTGTTGCCATTTAAACAATTGATTGCTGCATACAGACTTTTATTACATGTGGGAATTGTCTTATCATTTTTATCACTTATATATTCATGCAGGCAAACAAAATGCAGTAATGATCTCACCAATGTATATTTTTCAAATATTGAAATCATGCAATAAAATATAAATACTGTAAAACAGTGGTTCTTAAACCCGGTCCTCAGGACCCCACACGGTTCCCGTTTTCCATGTAAACCAGCAGGTGCACTGTGTATCACCAACTGTCACGTTTTAAAAATCTATAGGTGACCTGCAAAACATGAACCGTGTGGGGTCCTGAGGACCGAGTTTGAGAACCTGTGCTGTAAAAGGATAATGCAACATCACAATTATATAAGATATTTATTATAAATTGTTTCTGTTGCCTTCTAGTATAGAAATAAGCATACAGTATAGCAGGCATTCCCAACCGCGGTCCTCAAGGCACACCAACAGTGCAGGTTTTTGTGATATCCAGGCTTCAGCACAGATGGTTAAATCAACATAACTGAGCTACTAATTAAGTCACCTGTGCTGAAGCCTGGATATCACTGTAACCAGGACTGTTAGTGTGCCTTGAGGACCGAGGTTGGGAATGCCTGCATTATATTGTTTCTAGCTTACTTAAGAGCTAAAGAAATAAAGCTCTTCCTCTTCCTTGCTTCCCACTAATTATTACAGAACTTGATAAGCATCTGCTGTTGCTGTTAGTTTATAACATTGCTGAAACAATATTGCAGTTCTCTCCACAAAAGTGAATAGTGCAACAAAGAAGCATCTGGTTTTCAATAATAAAAAAAAACAATATTTAAAGACATGTTTGTAAATACATGCATTATCAATTACACAACGTGAACTAAATTACAATTAAACAATTATCATTTAGTTGCACTTTAACATACTTGAAATATACAGATGTGTCCACATACACCTATTCTCAGACATTTTGATGTACGATGGCCTGTGCAACTAAGCAGTGTCTGCACACACTGGGTGACATACTAGAATATATGAACGATAACAATCTTGTTTTTAAAAAAGATCTATCGTTCATATCGTCCAGTGTGTATGGATGAATGATGCGTGCACCCGCGGGTCGTTCTCATTTATCCATGATCTACCAAAAAAGCAGCTCATTGTTAACTATATCTTTGAGATGCATGTTTGGGGAGTAAGGGGGATCTCATGCAACATAAGCTACACTAACTATTGTAATGCTCACTCACTGACTGTTGTAGGTGCTCCCTCACTTACTGATGTAGTGTTAATTTACTAACTGTTGTAGTGTTCACTCACTGACTGTTGTAGGTGCTCCCTCAATAAGTGATGTAGTGTTAATTCACTGACTCTTGTAGTGCTCACTCAATAATTCTTGTAGTGCTCACTCACTCACTTACTGATTGTAGTCCTCACTCTGCATCGGAACCTGGCAATCTACTCCTATAATAAGGGAGGCAAAGCCAAACCAAACCAGAGAGGCAGTGGCAGACTTTGCAGAGGGTCAGGGTAGGTGGTAAAAATCAGTCAGTAACAGCAATACAGAAGTATTATATACAGATTATAAAAGAAAACAGCAGTTTTAATTGCAGAATCAGTGTCATTGCATTTAAGTGAACATGTCACTACAGAGCGGATCACATTAGGAAAGCACAGCACACAAGACAGAGATGGCAGCTGAGTGAATGACATGTCTGTACTAATTATATTCAGTTGCCAAATTACAACTAACTTGAAGTAAAATCTGATGATAAGCATGTGAGAGCATCACACTTCCAATAAATCTTGCTAAGTGTCTAATAATAATGCAGGCATTTATCCAGCACCAGGAAATGGAAAGGGATTTCTTACTCCTAAACCAGATAAAACCAGACAGGTGTCTTTGCAATTAAAGTATCTTTTGTTGTAAATGACTAAAATACATCTGTACTTACCATCACTGGTAAAAAGTTGCAGAAAAAAAACTGTAAATGTGCCGTAATCAACTCAGAGATGTTGACATACAGTAAGAATAAATGACTAGTAACTGCTACAGTATATATATGGATCATTTTTCTGGAACAGTACTATTGAATCATCAATTACTTGTTCATACAGGTCCTAATGGTCTAAAATTCTACTGTCCTTTAAACATACTTGCATACCCTCCTGGAAGATGCTGGAGACTCCCAATTTCTGGGGTAGTCCCACGCACCCCTGAAAGATCAGCCAGATCTCTTGCATCCGGCCCGCTTCCCAGTAAAGCGAGCAAGATAGGTGATAATACAGGGTTTCGTTACTCATTGAAGAGTGGGCAGTGCTAAAGGATGCAGAATTGCTTAGTTTTAGCTGCACCACTTCTACACAAAGCCGCAAATCACGTAATTTTACTGCTGAGGAGCCAGGTTCTAATGACGCAAGCACCCAGCCCCGCCTCCGAAACTGACTTGCTGCATCTCCTGTATGGGCTTCTCCCGGAGGGGAGAAAGGAGAAGTTGACAAGTGTGCATTTAATGGACATTTAGGGCAGAATTCAATTACCTATGGCACTTACCACTTGCTTGTAGCTCCCTGGTTAAAGGCCCATCTCTAGACAATTATAGCATGATGGCTGCACTTAACATGGATTTCTGTTTGTACCCTCCTGAAGTGCAAAAGGAAATCTGTGGTAAGTAACACTTTCAAGGCTTATTGTAGCTGCCTATGAGTGGTTAACTCATAGCTCCAGGCACTTAACCCAGAATCTGTGGGTTCTCGAGTGTGAAAACAGGCTACTAACCAGGGTTAACTCGTTTAAACCATATGTTTTTTTCTTTTCATTAAAACTATTTTTTTTAATTATGCTGTGACTACAGGCACAGCGCTATGACTTCTTACACAAAGTCTATTATAAGGCAATCCTCCTGGTATTACATCACAATATTGTTGCTTATGGTATTCATTTGAGTGAGCTAAACGAATGCAGTAAATACACACGCACACACAGACAACAGATGAAATAGGGAGGGTGGGATGGTAGGGTGTGGTTCAGAGGGTCAACCACTATTGGTTGACAGTGACTAAGTCGACACCCAAAATAGATCGACACAAGCATTAGGCCGACATGAGCAAGGTCTACATGACAAAAGGTCGACATGAGGGTTTTTTTTTTTTAAAAATTGTGTTGTTTTCTTTGTAGAGTGACAGGGAACCCCAATTAGTGCACCGCGTCCCCTCGCATGGCTTCGGGCAGGTTACTGTTCCCAATCATCGGAAAAAGTTTTTTTTTAATGAAAAAAATTATGAAAAACTCATGTCGACCTAGTGACCATGTCGACCTAGAAACCATGTCGACCTAATGCATGTTGACCAATAGTGGTCGACCTAATGGCTGTCGACCTAAGTGTGGTCGACCTAGAGACCGGATACCGGTTGGTGAACCAGATCAGAGAGGTACTAAATCTGCCTAACATCAGCTAAGACTCCACAAACTCATCTCCTAATAATCCTATAGGACAGGAGAAAAACACCATTAACATTCTCAACATATTAAAGAAGCAATACACAGAGAATCACCCCATGAGTTAATCTAATTCATGTTTATTTTAATTCAAAACCTTCAGTCCTATTGAGATGTCTCTGAGTGTACTTTCTATGTTTTAATATGTTTGGTCTGTCCACATATAGTCAGATGTAATATGAATAATTAGCAGTAAAAAAATGGTTTTATTGAAAGTTATAAAATAAGTCATATCAAAGCCTAATAACTTTGGATTATTAATGTTAAAAAGCATTAAAAAATGATTGATCAAGGTTTCTAATACATAGCAATGTTTCATAGCATTAATATAATAATATAATAAGCAGGATTTTTTTTCATTAAATCATTAATGCTAAATAACTTGGTTTAAAAAAAAGGTTCACAAACACACACAAAGAACCCATAATTTATTTTCATTATTAAAAAAAAAAAATTGTTTTTTTCCAACCCTGCTAGTAACTTAATGACTGTGGGCATTAAACCCCAGAGCTGCAGCCCTGCATAAGCCACTCAGATAATTGAATTCCCCCAATGTACTGTATGTACTGTTTTAAGCTACAGTATAGTCCAGTGGTTCCCAATCTTTTTTGAATCACGGCACCCTAGAGTAGCAGGATTTTTTTCACGGCACATCTAGGCCAAAGGTTTCTAGTTGAGAAATTTTGAAAAAAGTATTAAACTAAGTAAATTGTGTTTATATGTCATCCAGTTCAGTTGTGTGATGATTTACTTCTGTTTGTACACATATTTTATGACTGGCAGCCACCAGCACTGGTTTTGTCTATTACATTGACCATGAATAATTTGAATTGGTCCTGGACCACCAACCCAGGGCACCCCGGCAAGTGTCCCAAGGCACCCCAGGGTGCCACAACACACAGTTTGAGAAACACTGCTATAGTCAATGATTTGGAGAGGAGAGAAGTCGTACAAAGTGGTGAATATTCAGTGCTATTTATTTATTTATTATTTAATTAATTGATTCATTTATTATTACCATATTATTTATATAGCACACACAGAGAATATTCAGCCATTCACATCAATCCCTGCCCGAGTAGAACTTACACTCCTACCACAAGTACACACTAGGGGTATTTGTTTTTATTTTTTTAGTTGGGAGCCAATTAACCAGTATATTTTTGGAATGTGGGGGGAAACAGCAGCACCCGGAGAAGACCCATGCAAGCACAGGGTGAATATACAAACTCCACACAGTTAGGGCCATGATGGGAATCATTCCGGTTTAAATGAGAACAGTGAGCTTAAGAATTCCTGAGAATAAAAGGACCATTAATAGGTCCACAATCCGGGATCTTTCACTGTCTTACCGCTTCCATCACCCCTTCAAGAAAGGTTACAAAAATATAATTCTCTAGGACATGGTTCATATCACTGTTTCCTAATTAGTTGTCCTGTATTGCAGTATTTATACATTTCCTGTCTTGGGCTAGGATGAAAGTGTATAACTCTGGCAAGACATTCAAAGCACAAGGAGTCAGAATGGGAATGCTAAGAACTGCAGATGAAGACAATAACTCAATTCACTGCAAAAAATACACTGTATTTCTATTAATTAAGAAATAGCAATTCAGCAAGTGGGCTTTTCTTGATTTAAATGTGACAAAATCTTTGAAATATGTCAAGTAATTACAACAAATACAATCTTATATTCTGTTGACTTAGTAGAATAAAAACAGCATATACAGTATATGTAGTAAACTACCCCAACACTGATGTTTAAATTAAATGATTCTTCTTTTTCTTCTTCTTCTATAATAATAATAATAATAATAATAATAATAAAAAATATTATTATTATTATTATTATTATTATTATTATTATTCTGTACTTGAATTAGTAAAGGATATTAAGGAGTATTGAGCTTTGTCGCTGGATTTTTTTTCTAATTTCTTAAGTTATTTCTTTACACTGCACTGGTGTATTTGTGGTATTTTATAGCTCTTTCATTTCTACTTATATAGGAAGGCTGGCAAGCAACATCCAGTCAGTAAAGCTGTAAAAATAAAAGTTGTTAAGTAAATCAATAAATTCTCTCCCAGCTAGGTGACTGACTAAACATAAGTCTTTCCTGTGTAACAAACTAACCACATGCTCTGTGTCCACTGTTACCCATACAGTAATCCCTGCCCTTCTTGTATTCTCCTATGCAATACATCCCACTCCCTAGTAATGAAATTGCATGGTGTGTCTGTGTGTAAAACTTGGTCAGTAATGAAACCTACATCAAAAGTAATATAAAAGTCTTATATGCGAGTTGATTTGTATACAATCTTACTGCACTTAGGGCGGCATTTACTAAGCAGTGATAAGGGGGTCATTCCAAGTTGTTCGCTCGCTGCCGTTTTTAGCAGAATTGCCATCAGGCTAAAAACCGGTAATTCTGCGCATGCGTATGGGCCGCAGGGCGCATGCGCTATGTACTTTCACACAAAACTATGCAATTTTACACAGGGCTGTGCGACGCTTTTCAGTCGCTCTGCTGATCAGTGAGTGATTGACAGTAGTGGGCGTTTCTGGGTGGTAACTGAGCATTTTCCGGGAGTGTGCTAGAAAACGCAGGTGTGCCAGACGAAATCGCAGGAGTGGCTGGCCGAACGCAGGGCGTGTTTGTGACGTCAAAACAGGAACCAAACAGTCTGCAGTGATCGCAATCTAGGAGTAGGTCTGGAGCTACTCAGAAACTGCAGGGAAATATTTAATAGCGGAACTGCTAACCTTTCGTTAGCAATTCTGCTAAGCTAAGATACACTCCCAGAGGGCGGCGGCCTAGCGTTTGCAATGCTGCTAAAAGCAGCTAGCGAGCGATCAACTCGGAATGAGGGCCAAGAGCGGAGAAGTGAGCAAGTAGAGAAGTTGCCCAGGGCAACTAATCAGCACTGAAGTAACATCTATAATTTGCATACTATAAAATGATACAGAGCTGCTGATTGGTTGTTGGGGCAACTTCTTCACTGGCTCACTTCTCCGCTCTTATCACTGCTTAGCAAATGTCCCCCTTAATGTGCTGGAGACCTATTCAGTTAGTAGACCATCCATGGTAAGTATTTAACCTGGGAAAAGGATTTAATATCACATTTTTTTGTTCATATCTCCAGAGGTACCGTACAAGCAACAAGGTTAAATTCTTTTTCCAGATGAAATGCTCATTGCGGGTCTTCTAATTGACGAGATCTCCAGTATATTACACGTTTTATATTTCTTAATTGAAGAATAACCCATTTTATTGCCAAAATCTCTTTTTTCCAAAGTAACAAACTCTGATTCCTTGGCAGTAACTTTGAACTTAAATACTTTAATCTAGGTCAGGGGTGGCCAACCAGTCAGAGGCAAAGAGCCAGAAAAGATCTGCAGTCAAGGGCAAGAGCCAGTATCATGCGCGCGCCAAAGGGGCGCGTGCAAAAATGGGGGCGTGGTCTATTTTCACAAAGCCACACCCCATTTTGTGCACGCACATTTCGGTATGACGTTTGTAGGAGTATGACCTTGTGTCATAACTCCGTTTTTAGTCATGTTGTACAGTGCCAAATACATATAAAAATGTAAAAAAAATGGGTGCCTTCACACTACCAGAAACATATGTCCCCACAGTGCCACATACACATATATGTCCCACAGTGCCAGATACATATATGCCTCACAGTGGCAGATACATATATGCCTCACAGTGCCAGATACACATGACCCCCCAGTGTCAGATATACATGTCCCCCCAGTGCTAGATATACATTTACCCCCAGTGCCAGATATGCCCCCAGTGCCAGATATATATGTCCCCACAGTGCCAGCCATGCTCCTAGTGCCAGATATATATGACCCCAAAGTGCCAGCTATGCCCCCAATGCCAGTGTCCCCACAGTGCCAGATATGCCCCCAGTGCCAGATATACATGTCCCCACACAGTGCCAGTTCTGCCCCCAGTGCCAGATATACATGTCCCCCCAGTGCCAGATATACATTTCACCCCAGTGCCAGATATACATTTCCCCCCAGTGCCAGCTATGCCCCCAGTGCCAGATATACTTGTCCCCACAGTGCCAGCTATGCCCCCAGTGCCAGATATGCCCCCAGTGCCAGATATATATGTCCTCACAGTGCCAGCTATGCCCCTAGTGCAAGATATATATGTCCCCACAGTGCCAGCTATGCCCCCAATGCCAGTGTCCCCACAGTGCCAGATATGCCCCCAGTGCCAGATATACATGTCCCCCAAGTGCCAGATATATATGTCCCCCACAGTGCCAGATATATATGTCCCCACAGTGCCAGCTATGCCCCCAATGCCAGTGTCCCCACAGTGCCAGATATGCCCCCCAGTGCCAGATATACAAGTCTTCCCAGTGCCAGCTATGAACCCAGTGCCAGGTATACATGTCCCCACAGTGCCAGCAATGCCCCCAATGCCAGTGTCCCCACAGTGCCAGATATGCCCCCCAGTGCCAGATATACATGTCTCCCCAGTGCCAGCTATGACCCCAGTGCCAGTGTCCCCACAGTGCCAGCAATGCCCCCAGTGCCAGATATACATGACTCTCCGGCGGCTGTGTCTCTTCAATTAGGCGCCAGTCCGTGAGCCAATCAAAGCTCGCGGTCCGGCAGCCTTAGCTGCCGGTCCGCGAGCTCTGATTGGCTCATGGACCGGCGCCGAAGAGTGAGGGGCAGGAGAGGCGCATGCTGCGCTCTCCCCCTTCACAGACAGCAGCAGCGCGGTGAGCAGCACGGGGGTAGGGGGGGGCCAGGGCAGCGGTGGCCAGGAGCCGGGGTAGAGAGAAAAATATGAAGAAAATTCATATCTCTTTACTGCAGAATTATCAAGACATGATTTGGTAGTCACTGATAAATTCCTCTGTTCGTTCTGCTGTTTTTTCTGTCTCCATCATTTTACTTTTTATTATTACTAGTACCTTTATGTCTAATCTAGCTACCTGATATTTTCTCTATTCCCCTTGACTGTGACAGCTGCTATTCGGGACATATAGTTTATATTACTGACACCCTTGAGGCCAGAATGATAAAGATCAGTCTTTCTGTGTCTGCTAGAAGTTTTGAACAATATTAGCAATACTGTTACAAATATGTGCAGTAGGTAACAAAATAGCTGGAAACAATCTTAAGTGATACAACAAATAATGGTTACTGTTGCTTTAAGCAACATGTAACAAGGGATCTAGCTGTGATTAACTGAGATAAATACTTAAGAGAAAGTTCTCCTGTCAGTTGTGTAGAGTTTAGTATTCTGAAGTATCTTCTGGTACCTTCTCTCTGTGTGCATTCCCTGAATCTAACTACTGTGATCTCTCTCCTATAAGTAAAGATTTTTTAATAGATATATTTTATATTGCATTATATGTATGTGTTTTGTGTACATGTCATGAAATGTTCATTAGTATTTGCTATTCATTGCCTGTGATCCATGTATGGTCTTTTAAGCTAAAAGTTGCTGCTATTAGGCTAAAACGTGTTAAAAAATGTTCTATTGTTATGTCTTTAGAAAAAAAGTGCTTTATTGGTATGTCTTAAACATTTTTACCTGGAGCCATAATAGTGCTCAGCTGTGCTTGCCACTAATTGAGCAGTGTGGGCTGATGCGCACACACAGCCCTGGGACATAAAACATGAGCTCAGCGTCAGACAGGCCAGCATCCTGACGAAGTGTGATACGAAACGCGTTGGGGCGTGGCCTGACTGACGCACTGTGTCCACCTGTGCAGCTGCTCCCACTGTCTGATCCAGAGAGGTTTCCCGACGAGTCACGGCTATACCATAGCCGGCGGTGCGGTGTGTGGCCCCGGGTGGGTGCCAGCGGGTATGCAGTTTGTGCCAGTGGATTTTCTTTGAACCATGTGGTAACCAGCCCACAGCGTGGGCTATATGGTACGAGTCCTATACAATTTGTCCATGGACCTGTTACTGTTTTTAAATTGAATAAACAGTCTGCACTATCAGCGCCTTTTCCATTGTTTTATTCCTATATATATATATATATATATATACTGTATATATATATATATATATATATATATATATAGGCATGCGCAGACACCGACACAGGGGTGCCACTCCAGACTTCCCCCCTTCGCCGGGTATCGGACTACCTCCTCCACCCCTTGCTCTAGGACATAGGACTGATCACCTGGGCCATAGCAGTCCATGTTCTGGCAGGAGAGGGGTAAAGTAGACCATAATGCGGTGCCGGTGTCTTCGCACGCCTATGTGTGTGTGTGTGTGTGTGTGTATATATATATATATATATATATTATACACATTTTTATGGGAGGTCACAGTATTATTAGCCCCCCCTCCCCTCATAGTGGCATGCGGCATCTCTTCCCCCATCCCCATATCAGAAACAATGGCATTTCTCCATCCTCTGATCTCCCCAAGCCCGTGCTACACAAAACACAACAAACACACCCCTACCCCCGAGCACACGCAGTCCCTTCGTACACACTGCATCCTGCATCCCCCGTCACTCTCCCACACTGCACACTAAAGGGCCCCATACACACGAACGATAATGCCCGATTTCATCCAATTTCAGGCATTCAGGCCGATATATCGGGTGAAATCTGGCATTTTGGTTGTGTTTCAGATCCGATCTGATCCGATGCGCGTTCCCGTGAGGGTCGGATCAGCTCCCCTAGATCGTTAGTGCTGCACTCGTGATATGTAGATTCCTGCAAGCATGGCTGGGATCGCATAAGATATATCGCATGCAAAATGTACCAAATTGTATGGAACCCATCCCGGAAATCGCCTCCGACTTCAGCCTCAGACATATCATTGTAGTGTATGGGGCCCTTTAACCATCAATACCTCCTCTCCCGGAGCAGCAGCCGGCTTCTCCCCACCTTCAGAGCAGAACAGCGCAGAGGACAGGCACCCACTGCTGCTCCCTCCCTCTATCAATCCCACACAGAAGTGCCCAGTATTATACATTAACAGCCAGCGAGCGGCAGGCTCTGGGGCCCACCACCTCCACACTATCCCTCGCTCGGCTGACAGACAGGGAATGGAGGTAGACGGCTGAGAAGGGAAATGGCGCATGCACACATACCAGCGGTCGTCAGTCAGCACATACCGCGGATATGTGTCAGTACTCTCTTGCACCTACCCACACATGTTTATTAAATATCCCCCTAAGTATGGGGGGGAGCTGAGAGTGGAGAGGAGAACAGCCCCCCCCCCCCCTCCCGTCACTTAGCACAGCAGCATCACTAATAGGCTGGGGGGAGGAGGCACTCGAGAGGAGAAGGGAGAGCGGCTCCTCCTCCCGCTCTGGCCGATACTTGAATGTACAGTCTGGGCCTGTGGCACTGTCTGGCGGCAGGCGCAGCGCAGGCAGTGGCATTCACAATAAGTCAGTGTGACTCGTTGTAATGCTGGCGTTTAATGGCCCCTTCACTATGGCGGTCTGTGGGCCTATTTTCAATTGGGGGCCTGGAGCTGCAACTCTATCCGCCCCATTGTTAATCCGGCCCTGCCCCCTACTACCTTACTTCCGGTGCCCTTAGCTATGCCACAGAGTGAATCACAGCACTCGGCGGTAGTCCAGACCCCATACAGACTGACGAGAAATGGAAGTGTGTAGTATGGATAGCTCCTGTGACATGTTAGCATACCCTCGTGACGCAAGGCCACATCCATTTTATGTTCACGCACGTGAACAGATTACCGGGAAATGATAAAACCGACACCATTGACTTAGCTGTAAAGTGTTAACAGCATCAAAACCATTATCTGAAATATCACTTTGCAAAACAAGCTTATTGGTATACTAGTGAACATCATTATCTATGTTAAAATGAAAGCTCTGATAATATCGCAGCAATAAGAAATTAAGGGGGGAATTCAATTAGACTCGTTAATTTTATTTATTTATTTTATTTATTAACAGTTTCTTATATAGCGCAGCAAATTCCGATGCACTTTACAATTGGAAATAACAATTATATAACAAACTGGGTGATAACAAACAGTAATAGAGGTAGGAAGGCCCTGCTCGCACGCTTACAATCTATAGGGAAAAATGGATGTGAAAAAGGGTGGTAGCCTCTGGATTTAATGCTATTCAATTACAGCTCCTTTTTCTTACTCAGTAAATTAGCTGATTTCAGGCGTTAACACACAGAATCCAAGATATGTTCCCGAATCTATGAGTTAGCGGGTTTTTTCAGCACCTGAAAACAGCCAATTTATCAGGGATTTTTTTCAAGTCTGAAAAAAAATCCCCATTAACTAATCAAAAAAATACATGCAGCGACACTGGTACTTATGGAAGACATTGCCTGTGAAATGTCAAAACCAAAGTTACTGCCTAGTCAATAACTTTTCTTTCGGATTTAGACCCAGCATTTAACAGAGAGACATCTGAAAGACATAAAGAAATGGTCTACAGGCTACAAGGGTTAATGCCATCAAAAGATATTCTTAGCTATTGGAAGGCTTTTTGGATCTTAATGACTTTGGCAATATCCCTGCCCCCACAGATTTGCCAGAAAATGTTGAGATATCTGCTGTGGCACCATTTAATACATCTGGGTAATAATGTGAAAATCCAATGTTTTCTGAGGCAAATAGGCCTCTAGGACAGGGTGGTTACCTAGTTCCACTGCATTTTGATGCCAACCGCTATACTACCACATACATACTCTCTTGTTTGAATCACAATGCTGGATCCGGGACAGCTCCTCCAATATCTTATTGCCCTGTTGAAAAAGTCTGAAAGTCATCACATTAGCTATGTACTCTGATGAGAAACACATGTGCCCATTCAAAGCCGCACATGCGCAGTACGGGGCTAATTCAGTAAGCCCCGCAGAAGTGCAGAAATCAGCAAATAGCTATTTCTGCACTTCTGCAAGCTTACTCAGTTAGCCCCTTACTGCACATGTGCACACAGCGGTGCACGCATGCGTGAGGTCTTAAACTGCGATTGCACGTGGCAACTTGGCGTTGATGCGCCATTTGGGGGGCGCGGTCTGACAACACAGGCATGTCCGGACCATTTGCGGGGTGGGTTGCGGCGGCTCAGTGACATCACACGTTGCTGCTGCTGCTGCTATCCAAAAGTTATAGAATAGAGAGTGCGCTGTCAACAGCAGGCTGTATAGGGGTGGTCTAAACCCCTAGATATTTAAATACAATAAAGGAAAGAATACTGGCGCAAATAATAAAGGGACAGTTGCACCATTATCACAGTAAAATAAAGATACAATCTGTTACACATTCACAAAATGAGGTCTTACACCCCTCAATCGATAAACAAGGATGTACCATAAAACATTTGATATCATATGCAAATATACCACTTGTTTTCCCCTCAGTAGTTATTTAAGCCACAGTATTTTTATCGATTGAGGGGTATAAGACCTCATTTTATGAATGACCCGAGTCACGGATCAGGGACAGACCCGAGATGCATGACCCAGGTTGACCCTTTCACACCGAGTAGGGAACCCCGGCAATAATCTGGTTTTCAGCTAAGTGTGAAAGGGGTATTACAGTGGAGGCACATGTGGAAATATGTGGCATAAAAATGTGGTATGAAATACATGTAGAAACCAAATAATCCATTTAATGAAATTCATTTTATTTACAGTATTTGTGGCTCACTTGTTTCCCTTCCTCCATTGTATTCTATTTATATGGCTTATATTGAGCCAGCCAGTGCAGCTTTCCATAATGTCTCTAAAACTGCATACACAGTACAGTATATTTTCCAGATGTTAATCCCAATACTCACTGCTTAAACCTGTCATTCAAGTAAGCACAAGCAATTGGGTGCGAGTTCTTGGTAACCTAATCACGAGCCTTTGAAATGCTGCAGGCACACCACTGGGGTCGAAGGGTAACATAGGGCCTAATTTAGCATGGTACGCTGTTGCGGCAGCATTCGCATGCTGATGCCCTGTGAAGTGTGTGCATGAGCTGAAGCCGTACTGCGCATGGACACACTGGGGGTAATTCCAAGTTGATCGCAGCAGGATATATTTTAGCAGTTGGGCAAAACCATGTGCACTGCAGGGGGGGGGGCAGATATAACATGTGCAGAAAGAGTTAGATTTGGGTGGGTTATATTGTTTCTGTGCAGGGTAAATACTGGCTGCTTTATTTTTACACTGCAAATTAGATTGCAGATTGAACACACCACACCCAAATCTAACTCTCTCTGCACATGTTATATCTGCCTCCCCTGCAGTACACATGGTTTTGCCCAGTTGCTATCAAAAATCCTGCTGCGATCAACTTGGAATTACCCCCACTGTGAGATGCGATGGCACATCTACGAACGCTGCTGCCTGACTGACAGTCAGAGGCGTTCGCTAGCGGGAGGGGGCATCGCGGCAGCATTGGGGGGGGCAGGGTCCGGACAACGCAGACGTGTTTTGACTCTTGACCATTTGCAGGGTGGGTTGCGGTGGCTGTGTGACATCACACACAGTTGCTGCGACCCGAAACATGGTGGGTAGCCGTCTGCTTTAGCAGCTAGGCTGTGTAGGCAGAGGACAACCCTAAACATGCGACAGCATCACCGCCGTGCAATGCTGTTGCATTTCTGCTGGGGGTAGCTGGATCTGGCATGCAGAGCGGACTTGCCCTTTGTTGGGCGTCTACAATCCATGTCAGGGTAATGAATTGTAGATGTGCGATTTTTCGCACATCTACGATCCATGCTGTATATCGTGTATTTATCCTTTTGTTGATTCTGCTAGATGACTTTGCCAATACCATTTTGTGTATCTGCCACTAGACATCTATCTAACCATAGACAATCTTTTAAATAAACTTTTTTTTTATAGATATTTAATTGGTAGTCTCTACCTATACTACACCTATATTGCACCAAATCTCAAAGCTTTAAATGCTCCTTTAAATCTCATCTCTTTATTATAGTTACCGCGACTCACACCTGACACTACTAACACTATGTTACTGCTCCCATCATCATTGCTAACATCAATCCTTCCTGTGTCCCAGGTTTGCCCACTTCCCGCTAGGCTGTGAGCTCTCATAAACAGGGCCCAACCTACCTTTTGTCTGCTCCTACATGTAAGTCTTGTGCCATATATTTTTGTACTACTGTATGTTTTCACTACTGCTTTGCACTACAGAATATTGTTCAAAGTATACAGAAATATATAATAGTAATGATTTTCCTTCTGGAAAATGGTTGTCTGGCTTGGTGATTTGCACATTCTGGCAATTATTTCACATTCCACTTACCATTGGCACAAGCACTTGCTTTCTGCTATGAGTACAGGCAACATTATCTCCTGGCAATAAATACAAACTGTTGCCAAATGTTACAATATTTAGCAGGGATCTTTGGATTTGCTCTAGTTTATATTCTGATGTTCCACCCAGTTACTCCAGATTTATCAATAACGCATTAACAGAGACCTTTAACCTGTTAATCCATCTTTCACATTTAAACTTCTGCCCTTTTGTCTTTTCTGAGTAAAGATCAGAATGATTGTATGGGAAAACATCCAACAAACGGGCTCAAATACTCAGTCTTAGTTGGAGATAACTAGATTTGCAGTATGTATGCACAGTCTGGGAAACTGTTTCCAAGTACTGCATAATAAGGTAATCCTGGCACAGTTGTCGCAGTGGTTTGGAAAGAAGGGCCTGAGTGTCATATCTCTTTTGAAGCTGTAGTATGCTGTACACATTTATGCCAGACGTATCTGTACAGTGTGTTTGAACAGGTTTCTCCAGATTAGCCCACTCTGATGTAGATATACTAAAGATATACTGTTGAGTTTGTTTTTTTTCCAACCTAAGCTCTTTCTTCTAGTAAATTTTCAAGTCCACAACATTCAATGTCCACAGGATTTCAACAAAACTCCATATGTCATTGTTAGGTTATTGTAAATAAGGGAAGTTTGCTTTAATATGTCCCTGTATTTTACCACATCCAAAAGACACAATTGTGGTTTTACTTACTGTACTTCATTTAGAAACGGAAATATAAGTACTGCATGATTAGGCCGCTCTGCACTTCTAATCCATGCCCAGAGGTTCTGGAGACTTGCATGCAGAATAGAACCTATTAATTCTGAGACTGCAAGGCTACATTCCACAAGAATTATCATGGATCCCCATATTTATAGCCCATCCTGACTAGAAGCATCAATTCAAACACCTAGAACCTTGGGGTATTCTATTACTGAGATCTCCAATGATAGGACATCTGAGCTTGACCACTGTATGAACCCAACTAGCATCTCCTTCTTAACCTTGATGTAATCTACTGCTTCTCACTCCTTTAAGTGAAAGTAAGCCTGAAGATTCTACTTCAGACAAATCTAGTGGAAGCTTAGCAAAGCAAAAAGTAAGAACAAAACAGTAGCAAGTTGTTAAACTAAAACTGTACTATATTTACCCATGTTTCCAATGGACAGTCTGATCATATACATTAGTCCCTTTAAGTACCAAGCAAAAATTAAAGTAGCAAAAAAAAAATCCTAGGGGATTCTGTCCCAACATACAGTATGTTGCTTGTTATTCAGAAGAGTGAACTGCAAATGGTGTTAAAAAGTGGCACATCCCCCGAGAGGCATGTGTTATACAATAGGACAACTCCAACCACTTCCCCCTCAAATTACCTGGCACTGCCAACACTTTCACTATGCTGAAAAGGAGACACCACCCAACAGTCAAGACCCAATTAAGATATTCCAGGTCTTTGCCAACTTCTAGTTAGACCTGATATGTTGGGAAGAAGTTTGTTCCAGTTCAGTCTTACGTTTGTTAAGGGCAGTGATGTCATTCCACAATTAACTTAGTTTTTTTAAATTTGCTTGTGAGTGAGTATTTAATGTCCAGAAGAAGGGTTTGAGATCAGATATGTCTATTTTGGTAGATGGGATCTCCTCCAGGTCCATATCTGCATCTGTAGAAGCAGAGTTGCAGTCTATTTATTTAATTTAACAGTTATTTATATAGCACCAACATATTCCATTATGCTTTACAATTAGAGAAAAACAGTAATAAGAGACAGAAGAAGAGGTAAGAGGGCCCTACTCGCCAATTTACAATCTATAGAACAGGAGTATAGGATTATCTAAAGGACTAGATGCTCCTTCCTTGTCTTGTTTAGTGAAGTGTGCGGTTATTTCAACCTGAGTACTTTTCTTATTTCTAGCTGAGGCTTTATGCATAGTGAGAGAAAAAAATAAATAAAGGGGAGCTACACACAGCAATCTTGCAGACAGTCAAAAGCTCTGAAAGCGTGCACCACTACACCCAGGGCATCAGAACCATTAGAGACTTGCTAGAAGAGTAAACCCAACTAGAAGATCAGATTGTACATAGTGAAGGAAAGTTCTATTGATATCAGCAACAACAAAGATAACCCTTAGCCTGTTGTAAACTTGAGGTAAGAAGTTTATCAGTGGCCTCCTCCTATCGATGGTAAAAATAGTCACCATCTCCTCAGATCATTGATGGTCAAAAGCTAATTTTACCCTATAGATATAAGAAGTCACAGAGGACAGCATTTGTCAAGAGGGGTGTACTTGTGCGGACCTCTGACATGCTGGTAAGCAGCACTGTAAGGGAGGCATGATGTATTTCAATGCAACATTCACCTAAATAGCACCACAGATGGGCAGAGGATATTAGACAGATAGACCCTTGTGTTGTTGGCAGGTACAAGGAAAGGCAGGTGTATCAAATGCAGACAATTGTCAAGAGACCTAGAGGCAGGAGTCACAAAGGCAGTGCTGAACCTGCAGGGAGAAATTTGTTCGGTCTAGTCCTGTTGTGTGCCAAGTCTCAGGATGTAGCACTATGCTGGTACACCACTCAGATGTTTGATGTGCTCATGTCAGGGCTTCATAGATAGCTCTGCACTTCAGCTTTCTGTGAAAAGTAGATGAGGGACAAGACATGGTAGACAGAGTGGAGTAGAGTGGAGTAAAATATAAGATGGGGCCACTGGAGTTCTCACCAAATACTTTCAGCCATCTTAGTTGTCAGGCCAAGTCCCCAACGTAGGGGGTCATTCCGAGTTGTTCACTCGTTGTCGATTTTCACAATGGAGCGATTAAGGCAAAAATGCGCATGCGCATGGTTCGCAGTGCGCATGCGGTTAGTATTTTAACACAAAACTTAGTAGATTTACTCACGCCCGAACGAAGATTTTTCATCATTGAAGTGATCGTAGTGTGATTGACAGGAAGTGGGTGTTTCTGGGCGGAAACTGACCGTTTTCTGGGAGTGTGCGGAAAAACGCAGGCGTGCCAGGGAAAAACGCGGGAGTGTCTGGAGAAACGGGGGAGTGGCTGGCCGAACGCTGGGCGTGTGTGTGACGTCAAACCAGGAACGAAACTGACTGAACTGATCGCTATTTGTGAGTAAGTCTCGAGCTACTCAGAAACTGCTAAGAATTTTCTATTCGCAATTCTGCTAATCTTTCGTTCGCAATTCTGCTAAGCTAAGATACACTCCCAGAGGGCGGCGGCTTAGCGTGTGCAATGCTGCTAAAAGCAGCTAGCGAGCGAACAACTCGGAATCACCCCCATAGTTGGAATTAGTCACTGTAGAGCAAGTGTTGTGACTTGAAGCAAAGTAGGCAACTGTTGGCAAAAGTAGGGTGATATCAGTTGTACTTGGTGGAGTTATTACAGGAAGGAGGATGTTAATTATACACTATGGACCTTATCCTGAGTTGTATGCAAGTTTGATACGCCCAGATCTAGCAATTTTTAGCAGACTGAGAATGCTCTGCAGTGAATACAGATGTGTTCACTTACATCTAGCCTCCCTGCACATTAAACAGCCCTTCTAGTCATGCCATGCCGTCATGTGACTTGGTAGCACCGATTTCTTTTCGTGCAACTTTTTCCATTTTAATCAGCAGAAGCTGCTTATGCATACTATTCACATCATTTTGTGAATAGGATGCATAAGCAGCTTCTGCTGATTAAAATTATATGCGGCATGTCTATATTCTGTGTGGGAACACGGCTGTATCTGCATACAAAATGCTATACTACAGTATTTTCCTAGAGAGCACTGTAACCTACCATTCTGCATGCAGATACAGCCGCAGATACACACACAGAATATAGGCATGCCGCATATCATTTTAATCAGCAGTCTGCTTGTGCATTATTAGCACAGCAATGCAAATTAGATGCATTTTTGCCAAAAAAGATGCCCGATGCTAACAAGAGTTGTATGGGACCTGTCAGCTCACTCATGCCAGGCATCTCCCACTTGAGGACACATCTGTATATAAGCATCTTTGTGCATGTCTGAGCAATTCTGAGCTACTGGGTGTTAAATGGGCATATGCATGTAAGAGAGCTGTGGACATGTAGTCAGAGTTACACCACATTCTGAGTCATGTGAATGCCCAGCAGAGGCCTTTTTGAGTCATATCTCGTGGAGGGCTGAGGTCACTGCAATTGCAGAGATGAGTGTGACAGAGTGGAATATTGGCACAGTTGCCTGTGGCTCAGAATTAGGCTCCCTGTATATGCCTATGAATATTTCAGGATGTTTTTACAAATTAGTATGTGCTTTTAAAAGATGTGAAATATGGTATTAAGAAAAAGTACTATACACAAACTGAACTTAGATAATAATTAACCTCAGAATCTTTATGTGCAATACCACCCAATGTACATATCCCTGACCCCTTTTCCCTGGTCATAAGGGTTTGCCATGTTTTGTAATTGCAATGATATTCTGTAAACCCATTTGTTCTCATCTAAACTTAATTGACTAAATTAATGTTTAAATTAAGATCAAATCACATCCCTGGGGAGTATAATAAAACAGATATAATCTTGTTTTTTTCCAGACATTTTCTAAGCTAGGATGATGCCAAGTGTCGCTTATAATGTTTTCTTTTATAAACCATTGATCATTTTCCCACTTAGAGGGGAAATACATTAGACTGATATAATAGTCCACATTATCTTTTAAAAACATTACACTGATTCTATTTATTTTTCTACGACATTATGAGCTAAACAAGGTCGCCTATGAAAATATAAGCAATGAAGTCACAATTTATCCTTTTATACATTGTATAATAGATCAGGGACAAATATTAGTTAAACTGCTCATATGTGTATTCTAAGCAGGATATTCCCCTTTTTCTATATACCGGTAATTGTTCATCTAAAGAAATGAAGCAATCTGTTTATTATTATTTATCTGCTTAGCTTATTGTTAACAAGTAAGAATATCATTTAATATCTATATTTTCAGTAATTAGTTAACTTTTTGAGTTTCAGCAGTTTTTAGCGCACAGATACTGTAGTAACTATAGCTACATGCCCACGGCACATATGGTTCTTATGTGCATGCGCGGGATGTAGTTATGTGACCACCGGTCACTATCCCGACGCCGAGATCCCAACCGATTGCCTGCCCGACAGTCGGCATGCTGACTAACAGGGACTATTCCCACTCGTGGGAAAAGAACCTCTGGCGAGCGCAGTGAGCCACCGAGCCAGGGCCGTAACTACGTGTGTGCCAGCGGAGCCTGGCACGCAGCGCAGTCGCCCTGAGGGCGCAACTGCCCGCATCCTCGGCCTAAATTCTCCGGCATTGTAATGAGTTAAACTGACTCATTACAAGCCGCTTGTGTGTGCTGCCACCGGAGAGGGGACGAGCAGTTCCGGGGGCAAGGGAGGAGGAGGAAGGAGGGGGACTCCGGAGCCGCAGCAGCGCACTGTAATCGGTGCGGCGCCGCTGCAGCTGTTCCTCTCCTTCACATTGGCTGGCCGTGATCGCTCCCTCCCTGCTCCATGGCGAAAGTGCTACGATTGCTCCCTCATGCTCCTTGACCCGCACATGGACGCTACCACCACCAGCCGCCAGAGCCAGCCCCATGCATACCGGACCTTCTCAGTCTCGTCGACGGCAGGCGGCGGTAAGCAAAAAACTGCTGGGGATATTGTGTACCTGGCACTAGGCATATATGTATATCTGGCACTTGGGGTATATGTATATCTGGCACTGGGGGTATATGTATATCTGGCACAGGGAGCATGTGTACCTGGCACTAGGGGTATACAGGCATGTGTACCTGGCACTGGGGGTATATGTGTACCTGGCACTGGGGGCATATGTGTACCTAGCACTGGGGGCATATGTGTACCTCCTGGAACTGGGGGCATATGTGTATCTGGCACTGGGGGCATATGTGTACCTGGTACTGGGGGTATATGGGCATATGTGTTTCTGGCACTGACGGCAAATATGTATCTGGCAGTGGGGGTATATGTGTATCTGGCACTGAGGGCATATGTGTATCTGGCACTGGGGGCATATGTGTACCTGGCACTGGGGGGTATATGGGTATATGGTTTCTGGCACTGAGGGCATATGTGTATATGGCACTGAAGGCATATGTGTATCTAACACTGGGGGCATATGTGTATCTGGCACTGGGGGGGCATATGTGTATCTGGCACTGGAGGCATATGTGTACCTGGTACGGGGGGCATATGTGTATCTGGCACTGGGGCTTCTGTGTACCTGGCACTGAGGGTATATGTGTATCTGGTGTGGGAGGCATATATGTACCTGGTGCTGGGGGCATATGTGTATATGGCACTGGGGGTATATGTGTATCTGGCAATGCACACACTGCATATGCCGTAATGTGTAAAAGGGGACTCTGTCTGCCGTAGTGTGTAAAATTGGCTCTGTCTGGTTTACTGGCGCTACTGTGCGACATAATTTGAATAATGGAGACTACTGTGCACCGTAATATGAATTGGTATTATTTTGAGATATTTGATAGCTCTTTATCATTAATGGCGGGAAACCATCTGGTTCTCCCCCATCCATGGTAAAAGTAGTTACCATCAGTCATCAACCATCAATGATTTTGAATCATCGATGAGCAGTGGCCATCCCTATACAGAAGGTAGTATGATAGAGAAAAAACCTTGTTCTTTGCTTTTAAAAAGTTAGAAGTGCATCTCAAAGCTTCCCTGCAACATAGTGGACCATGTAATAAGCATTATCGTAGATTAGTATAGTAGTTCTACTAGTGTTAACAATCCCTAATGCTGCAGACAATGTTAAAACTGATTTGAGGTAAAGCAAAGTGAACACATGCCAGAATACATGTGCAGGTCCATTTTCTTATACTATTTTCTGCAGAATTAGTAATAAAACACATCTAATAGCCTTGGGAATGTTCACAAAGTATTTAAAATCAATGACCATGTGTATATTAATTATTAGACTTAAATGTACTGAGATAATAGTTATCTGAAGGATAAAAAACCACAATGAATTTGTACACACAATCAAGGGTATTGCTACCATAGGTGCAGGGAGTGCAGCTGCTTTGGGGCCCAGAGCTAAACGGGCCACCTTACCTGTCACAGATACATGTATTATACACAAGGGCATAGCCATCATAGGTGCAGGGAGTGCAGCTGCTATGGGGCACAGGGCTGAGAGGGGCCCACTTTCCCTGTCACAGTTACATGTGTTATATGCAAAGGCGTAGCTACCATAGGTGCAGAGAGTGTAGCTGCTATAGGGCCCAGAGCTGAGAGGGGCCCACTTTCCCTGTCACAGTTGCATGTGTTATATACAAGGGCGTAGCTACAGTACCATAGGTGCAAGGAATACATCTGTAGTGGAGCCCAGAGCTGAGAGGGGCCCACCTACTCTGTCACAGTAACATGTGTTATATACAAGGGTGTAGCTACCTGAGAGGAGTCACCTTCTCTGTCATAGTTACATGTGTTATATATAGGGTGCAGCTACCATAGGTATAGAGAGTCCAGCTGCTATGGGGCCCAGAGCTGAGAAGGGCTCTCTTTTCCTGTCATAGTTACATGTGTTATATGCATTTTTTACCATTGGGTGGTTAAAAATGTTTGCACTGGGGCTTACAATATATCTAGGTATGCCTCTGGACCTGCTCATTGTAATGTGGCACAAAATGAAAATGGGACAATGTACCTCATAATATGAATTGGGATACTGTGTTGCATAATGTGTACTGGTAGCTCTACAGTGTGACATAACGTGATCTACCGTAGGGCATTACTATGGTTCATAACTTAAGGTAGAACACTATTATGGTGCACAACATTAACTACTGCTACAGAGAGCTGTCTCTCTAGAAGCACTGGAACAGGGGAACCTTCAAAATGTTACTATTGGACCCACAAGGGTCTGGCTATGCCCCTGCACACAGTGATTCCGAAACACAGAGGAAGACTACTAACTTGTCATTACTATGTTAGCATTGACCACAAGACACTACTATATATTTAAAAGCGACAAATTTTGTTTTTAATGATGATGCCCCGTCATATAGCATGCCGTATAGTACTGTATGTACTAGATGTGTATTGTTTGGTTACTGTACACGCTGTTTGGTATAGGCAATTATAGAACAACAAGGACCTTCCATACTAGAAACATCTGGTTTGTGTATTATTGGAATAATGAGGGCAGGCGTTTTGGATCATTAGGGCACACACTGTGATACAGGCCAAGAAATAAACTGCACACATCCCATGCCAAACGTTCAAATCATCTCTGCAATAAAATAAAATATTTATCTTATAAAAGTTAGTGTAGTCAAGGCAGCACCTCTTACTTTAGTTGTATCAGGCTTCGCCTGGTGAATATTAAACTTGTACTAATGTTAAGGAATATAAACAAAAGTCTGAACAATTTGGGTATTATTTACTAGTTTTAGGGCTCATCATGACATTTTCCTGGGAGTAGACAGAGCGTTGGAGTGTGAAGCATGAGGCACAATATTAATAACCATATTGCAACAATAAGAAATGGCTTTTTTGGGAGAATTTAACAAAAACTTCTGGACTGGGATGTGTCTCCAGTACTTTTCCAAGCAAAGAGGTTGGCAGTTATGTTCTAGCTATCATTATCTCTTTACTGCAGGATCTGACACTCATGGATGCATACTGCATGCACAGAAAACATTGGAAATACAATGGAGGGCAGGAACATGACGGGAATGGATCACAAAATTCCTCTCTGGAGATACTCTCCACACAGGGTTAGAGCAGCAAACACCATATGAACTTGGTAAACATAATCGCTTACTCTGTACTGCACTCTGTTACTACTGTTACCACTGACAACCACTGTTATCCTGAATAAACAACCAAACCTGCTTATGGATAAACTGACCTCAACTCCATTTCCCATTTTTACGGTCCACAATATCACCACATAAATGGCCCATCCAAACTATACAGTCGTGTAATTGTTATCATTCACTAACAATCATTAACAGATAAAACACAGGTTAAAACTGCAGAGGACAACTGTATCTATATGACCCCAGAGGACTACTGTATCTATATGACCCCAGAGGACTACTGTGTCCCCAAATCAAAACAATCTATAGGCAGAATCAATTAAGAGAAAGTGCCATTGGAACATCTTCCAGTGGATATGTATATTACCTCAGAGGAGACTCAATCTGACTGACATACGTGCAACACCAACTGCCTTCTGCCCCTATGACTTTAATCACATGAATTATGAAGGCCTTATCATCCAGTCACCATGGCCTATCAGTCAGTTATATGTCACAATAATTATAGCTGTGACATAATAGTTATTAACATGGTAGTCCTACTTGTTCACTGTTGGCCATTACAGAATATCTTACAGAGGATTCATATATTCTTTATGATTAGAATGTTAGAACTTCATTATATTTTTGCTTTATACTCACACTAATGACGTTGATGTGTTAAAACAAATTGAGAAAACGGTATCATTGTTGCATTTGTATATGTGTGTGTTGCATATTGCTGGTTGTTGGTGGTTGAAGGGTTGAAATAGATAGATTTATATGTGGACTGTATTTCACCCCTGAGTTTTCAATATCTTGCTATTGGGCACCATCAACTGTTCATTGAACTGTTTAGTTATGGTGTTAGTAAGTACGTGTAATGACTCGGCTTCCAATAGTTATAGTGTGATGAGATGCCATGTGTATAGAAGGAAAGTGCAGGTAAGGTACCAGAGCAAAACCTGCATACTCTCTTTCTGGTGAAGCAGACAGGATGAGGAGATAACACATGTAATTGTGGCGCCGTATGAAGGGGATGGGCTAAAGGATGCAAAATTGCATTATTTTTGCCCTATCCCTTCCTCACGGATCCGTGAACCACAACATTTTTACGTACCAGGTGGAGCCTGGTGACGTGACAGCCCAGCCCCACCCCCTGACGTGGCCAGCAGCGTCTCCTGTCCAGGCTTCTCCCAGAGAGAAGACCTTAAAAGTAGGCAATGTGTGCAACAGTAGTGCCAAATAGAGCGGAAAAGAGTTTACTAAATGATTTGTATTAAATTAGTAAGTGTTGGCTGATGCTGCATTCAATATTCCAAAACATCACATTTTGTGGTATAGCATTTGTTATTTTCCAAGGAATTGGTACAATAGCAAGGATTTATGATTTTGTTATCTGTTGCTCAGTACGTTCTGACATTGATAATTCCAATCCATGTGTTGCAACACTCTTATCTGCCGAGAGTAAAACGGGATGAGGTGAAAGCCAAGAATTGCAGCACTTCCAGTTAGGAATGTAAAGATGCAACACAAAGTATTATGCAACAACATGTTCCATAACAGAGAGGGTGCTTCACATCTCACACTTCCCAGACATTAGCAATGTAAATTGTAAGACCAGTTCTAGCACTTCCCATAAGCAAGAGAAGACTATCTTTGTACAGCCAGATGTGTTTATCATAACACAACTGTTGGGCACAAAGAGAAGCACAAGAGTGAGTGAAGGAAGGAGATGTGTGGGGGAAGGGGTGGGGGTGGGGGGTGGGGGGCTTTACATATTGAATATCTATTGAAATGTTTAGCCCATTAATATTCATCACAAAAGCAGTTGTGTATGACTTGCATGTCACCACCATAAATAGTGTGAGTTATACAGTTATACTGAATGAAGCTGCTTAAAAATGTAGCCTAATAATTAAAGGAACATACAAGTCACAACTGGACAGGAACATTTTCATGCTGCAGTAATGAATACTAGGATTGTGGTTGAGAGAATCATGTATTTATACTTTTCCCTTTCTAAAGTCCAATATACAGTTTTCTTTATCAGAGGTCTATAAAATCAGATATTCACAACAACTGTCTTCTGATTACTTCCTCCCACTCCTATCTCCAAGATTTTTCACGTGCTGCTCCCTTTCTCTGGAATTCTTTACCTCTCCCCCTCAGACTCTCCACCTCTCTACAAAACTTCAAACGGGCTCTTAAGACCCATTTCTTTACCAAACCTAGCCAAATCTCAACATAACCCTCTGTTCCACGCTCTCTATGTACCCCATCTGTGTCATCCCTGTCTGTCTACCCCTCCCCTTAGAATGTAAGCTCTCACGAGTAGGGCCCTCTTCCCTCATGTGCTTATACTTTTCTTACTTTAATAATCCTCAACTGCCCAGAACCCACAGTTTTTTTGACCACCTGGAACTTATCTCTATGTTTACTGGTGTAGTTATGCTTAGTTGCCCTGTACTTGTCCTATATTGTATTCAACTGTAAGTCACTGTTTTCCTATTTTTTATGTGCATTTGTACTCTGTAATTGGGCGCTGCGGAACCCTTGTGGCACCACATAAATAAAGGATAATAATAATAATAATATTAATAACTAAATAACCCGTCTCCATGCCTAGTAATTTAGCAGGGTTTCCAAATATTGAAAATATGTTTTACTGATGTTTGTATAAATCATTTCCGTGGTTACACTGCCATATGTGTAGTTTATTCCTTTTATGTTTTACAATGTGAAAGGCCCAATAGAAAAGGATGGTAATAAAAAGAGAAAAAGCAGTGAATAAAAATGTCCACAGCAATATACTGTACAGGTAAAATAGGGATTAAAAACAGGAAGACAAGATGAGGTTTAGAGGAATGGGTCAACCTCATCTATAAAGCAACATTTAATGTAATCATATTACTTACTGATGAAATGACATACTGTATATGTAAGTAAAGCTGGGTAAAGGGGGGTACACACCTAGAGATGTATGCTGAACGATCTATCACAGACCGCTCAGCACACATCTCCCCCCCCCCCCCGCGCCTCAGGCTCAATCTAACACCGGCGATAGCGATGCGCAAGGCCGCGCATCGCTATCGCTGTAGGGGATACACAAGGAGAGATATCTGTGCTTAACTTCTAAGCAATCTAGTCAGATTGCTTAGAAATTAAGCATGGATCTCTCTGAATGTACTCCCCTTAAAGATTAAAAAGTTTCAATATAACTGAACAATTCATTCGGAATCAGATCCTTTTAGGCTGGTCATACACTAGGCCAATTTTCATTCAACCATCCAAATGGTTGGTTAAAATGAAAATTTGGTAATGGATGGGAGCAAATGTCAATCAGCCATTTGCTTCTTAACCCTGGAAAACAGACAAAAACTGTCATTCAAGTTATTTAAATCAAACAGATACTTGTCTGCCATTGTCATCTATTTTCCAGTGTTTGGGAACAAATCGCTGACTGTAATTTGCTCACATCCATTACCAGATTTCATTCCAACCAACAAATTAGTTGGATGAAAGTTGGTCTGATGTATAGTCAGCAAGATTATCTGTCCAACCAACCAACCAAACACTGGAAAATGGACAAAAATGGTTGTTCATACAAACATCTTCAACCACTTTGTCTGAATGACGTAATTGTACCTTTTCCAATGTTTGGGATCAAATGATTGATTGTCATTTGTTCTTATACTTTACCAGATTTTCGTTGCAGCCTGCAAATTGTTGTTGGTTAGACAGATAATCTTAATATATATGGCCAGGTTCACACTTTGGCGTTTATTTACTAAAGGTCGATTTTGAACGATTTCAGATTGATTAAAATCGATCTTAACCGAAGTTGGGCTTCTAGGGCTAAAACACAGATTTATTAAGATTTAAAAATTAATATAAAAAAACATTATGTGTGTGTTAACCCTGGAACCCGAACATTGATTAAGACTGATTTTAATCAAACTGAAATAGCTTAAAATGTACCTTTATTAAATATGCTTCTTGATGTCGAATCTGTCCAATGTATGACTTTTTTACATACTAGAGCATGTAGAGCTGACATTTTCAAATGACATGATTCATCCCATTAAACAACAGTAATATTTGCCTTTGATACCTCTGTTCCAATTGTGTATGGAATCACTACAATTTTACCACTAAATACAGCAAATATTATGCTGTGCACTCAGGGCCGGATTAACAATGGGGCGGATGGAGCTGCAGCTCCAGGCCTCCCATTAAAATAGGCCCACAGGATCTGCAGAGCAGCTGCTGTAAACTAGAATTTTTTTTCTTGCTATAGCAGCCTGCCACATGCCATCCGAGTCCCCGCTCCACCCCCTCTGTCAAGCCCCTTCAACCCCTCCTGCGGCACTGTCGGATCCAATGCCGCTGTCGGCCCACCATCTATTGTATATCACTGGTGGCGCGATGAAAGGCTTTACTAGCCAAACGCAGCAATGTCAGGACTTGTGTTACCACAGAAGCACTGTCCCACCACCGCCGCGGCCGCCCCATGAAGAAAGCAGCAGGTACAGTGTGTAACAGCTAGCGGGAGGCTCCCTGAAGGCCCACAGCAGCTGCAGAACTGTTGCTGTAAACAGGAAAACATTTTTCCTGTAAGAGCAGCCTTCCACAAGAAGCCAGAGTCTCCGCCCCCTCTCCCAGGCCGCGGCCATCCTTCTCTCCCTCCCGCAGCACTGGCGGATCAAATGCCGCTGACATCAATTCTATATTTGCTGGTGCAATGAAAGGCTTCCGTGGCATTGGCTTCCCTGCTGTGGTGCATACGCTGTGAGGACCTGCCCTGCCATGACCGTGCCCGGAAGGAAGCAGGAGCTACAGTTATTGTCAGCCAGCAGGCAGCTCCCTGAAGGCAGCCTTGGACCAGCAGGTGAGGTGACAATCCTGGTAGCTGGAATTATGTATATAAGGGACACTACCCCATTATCGGCAGCTGGCCCTTCTCTTCTAGGTCATGCCTCGTATCCATGGTAGTGGGAGCAGCTAGAGTGTACATCAGAGCTTCATCTATGTACGCATTGAGGAAATGGGACTCTCTGTCACACACTTTTTGTCTCCCAGTATTTCTCCCATCACCTACCTCCTCTCCCCTGTGTCACTATCTCCCCAGCACCCTCTCTCCAGTCACCTTCTGACTCTTTAAGGCACCATCATCTTCCTCTTTTTACGGATATGGCATTCCCTTTGAAGCCACGCCCCTTGTTGCGAAGTCACACACACTTTACCAGGAGCTTGCGCGCATTCAGTGCGCAAAAACAGCACCCACTCTCTCCTGTCACGGTGCCCCCCATTTTGTTCTGGATTGACTCATATGAGTAGCCATACGCCCGCAGTGCTGGTCACACCCCGTGCAGTGGCACACAATAGGCCCATGAGGACCTTAATCTGGTACTGTGTGCACTTTTGTAGCATTTTGTATGCAGATACAGCAGCTGATTAAAATGATATGCAGCATGCCTATATTCTGTGTGCGTCTGCGCATGTATCTGCATACAAAATGGTGGGTTACAGCTCTTTCTAGGAAAACTCTGTAGCGTACCATTTTGTATACAGATACAGCTGCTGTTGCACATAGAATATAGGATTGCCGCATATAATTTTAATCATCATAAGATGCTTGTGCATCCTAATCGCATAGTGATGCTAAAAAGACGCATTTTAATGGAAAAGGACGCAAGAAATTACGCTCGGCGCTACCAAGTTATGCCACAGCATGGCGTGACCAAAAGGGCTGTTTAACGGCCCAGGAGTCTAGATGTAAATGGACACATCTGTATGTACAATAAGAGGAATAGATGAAGAGAAAATAATGCTCCCTCATAAGGGTGTTTGTCATGTTCTATTTGGAAAATGCAGACAGCATAAAGTCAAGAGCTTAAACAAACAGCGTTTACTGTTTGTTACTTCCTTCAGTTACATGTTTTCTTGTTAAACTGCTTTATTTGTCTGTAACATGTTCTCCCCAGATTTATTCAGTGGAAATGTATCACCACATTCTGCAAATACCTTAATGTTTCACAAATTAAATGATTTTTTACGCTAGGGAATATTAGAAAAGCAACGTTGAAGCCAGAGTCTGAGGATTGTGAAGTGTGTTTGTTTCCATCTCTTTTCTAGAAATATGTTATCTGGTTTATGAATCTCATATAAAGGTAGAAGCCTATGCTAAACAATAAAATAAGAACCCACTATTATTAGCCTTAACTTATATGGCGCCTCCAAGTATACAGAGAGACAATTATATTAAAAATACAACCACTTCATTATAAAACGACCCCCCCCCCCCAAGAAAAATATATTAGAATAAAGATTAAACAAAAATAAAGCAACTTTGTGAATGCAAATTAAAACAGGGTTGTTTACGGCCATGAGTGGGAGCGCACTGGGGACATGCAAAGTGCTTGGAGAGAACAAGAGGGGGAGGACCTTACTTGCGAGACTTTGCAGACTAAGGATATGATAATTACCACCCAACATGCCATGTGGTAATTAAATCACCACTTGCATCTATCATTCTCTTGGTGCTGGAACAGAGCTACAGCGTGGCTGTTTTCCAGAAATTCAACATTGAGAAATATGGGGTATAGGTGAAGTGGAACCGCAACTGGAAAAAAAGAGGTGTGAGGACAGAGTGATGAGAGCAAGAGCTGGGTACATAATAGAACAAAGTCTGTCTCAGCTAGAATGAGACTCATTGTAATAATACATTGTACCACTTGAAAAAGATATACCTTGAAAAAGATCCTAATACAGGATCGAAACGCGTTGGTGGGACCTCTTTCATTTTACTGGTGATTACATCCGGAGGAGTGGTGAGATAATTTCTCTATTTTGGATCCTATAACATCAGGGAAAAATCTCCCCCATCTGGATTGAAAGTTCACCTTTTAGCCATTTTATGTCTGTTGGACTGTTTGTATTTTATCCATTTATGTGGAATACATTTTTATGTGACGAATTTTGGTGGTCGCAATTCTAAATAAAACGGAAACCCCCTGGGAATTCTGATGAGGAGAACGCCTGGAGTTTTTTATTATATGCAATTTGAACAAGTGGATTACAGTGAGTTGACTGCAGAGGGGGCAACCCCGGTATATCTTGTCCTATGGTGATGGTAACCAGTAAAAGACACTGTTAAGAAGCTTTCTAAACGGCATCTAGTTGTGAGTGCACTTTAAAGGGGGCATCCCCATAAACAACATTTTTAAGAAAGGTGGAGGTGCAGCCCTTTGAACCCACTTAGATGTCATCATTTTTATTTATTTGAAATGTTATAACAGGATTACACTATGTCTTGTTGTTTTCTCTCTTTTACATATTGTTGAAAAACATACCTGTGAGGACAAAGAAGAAAGAGTCTTTACAGGGGAGTAGAAATATTTTATTTACTTAGCGCCGTCTTTTCCAATCAACTGTATTTTGCCATTTGTCTTGGAGTGATTGGTGTGTCGCTCAGATTGGTGGAGTGGCTGCTTAGTTTTTTGCGCACCGTTGGGTACTCCAAATTTGTATTTCTATAGGGGGTATGACGATGCCCGTTAAAATAAAATTATGTAAAAAATAAAATAATTGCTGAGGTGCGTGGGGGGGCATGGGGAGGCACCATTTAAACACAGTGCGGCAGAGGGAGACACGAGGGAGGGCACTGACTTCTTACCTTACTTGATCAGGAAGCGGGACCCTCCTCCCCGGCCAGTGCCATCTCCCCAAAGATATTTGGGAAGATGACGCTGGCCACTAGAGAGCAAAGACTATGGCACAGGAAGTAAATGACAATTGTCCACTTGCTCCCACATACTGGAAAACAACCAAAATAGTGTTTCAGACAAATTGTTTAAATCCACTTGATTTAACCAATTTGTCTGAAGGACCATTTTTGTCTGTTTTCCGGCATTTGTCCAGCTTGCATTTCACCACAACAACGTGAAAAATGCAGCAAATCTTCAGAAAGAGCATTTGTAAGACAACCTCAATGACACTGAAACTGAATATATGTCCAATCTATTTGTACCTTTATCCTGAATGCCCGAATGTTGGTTGTTTTTGAATTTTTTTCAAGTATTGTTTTGTTTCTAAGACATCATGATAGCCACATTGCCAGTGTTGTGTGGGTTTTAAACCCACCGCTATTTGCTATTACAGTCAGCAATGATGTAAGGTCATTGATAGAGTGTTTACTTATGAGCATCCTATAGCAAAATAACCTTCCTCTGCCGGGGAAATTAAATTGTCCTAATTAAAATTTTTGCATAAAAATATCACCTTGTTCCCCTGTAATTTGCATAGAAAAAACTGCAAAGCCTGTGGCCAATGCCTACAGTGATTATTAAATGTAATTTTAAATACATTTGTTTCTTCGCAATTGCATTCATTTTATATCCAAGCTGAGATAACATTCACAACATACCCTTGTGTGAGGTCCTTCAAGAACAGAGGAAAACTTACTGTAGCTGCATTTTTCTGTGTACTACACCTTATTTCAGTGTGCATGTTTCTATGTAATACACATTATTTCAGTGTGCATGTTTCTATGTAATACACCTTATTTCAGTGTGCATGTTTCTATGTAATACACCTTATTTCAGTGTGCATGTTTCTATGTAATACACCTTATTTCAGTGTGCATGTTTCTATGTAATACACCTTATTTCAGTGTGCATGTTTCTATGTAATACACCTTATTTCAGTGTGCATGTTTCTATGTAATACACCTTATTTCAGTGTGCATGTTTCTATGTAATACACCTTATTTCAGTGTGCATGTTTCTATGTAATATACCTTATTTCAGTGTGCATGTTTCTATGTAATACACCTTATTTCAGTGTGTATTTCAGGTGTATTACATAGAAACATGCACACTGAAATAAGGTGTATTACATAGAAACATGCACACTGAAATAATGAGTATTACATAGAAACATGCACACTGAAATAAGGTGTATTACATAGAAACATGCACACTGAAATAAGGTGTATTACATAGAAACATGCACACTGAAATAAGGTGTATTACATAGAAACATGCACACTGAAATAAGGTGTATTACATAGGAACATGCACACTGAAATAAGGTGTATTACATAGAAACATGGACACTGAAATAAGGTGTATTACATAGAAACATGCACACTGAAATAAGGTGTATTACATAGAAACATGCACACTGAAATAAGGTGTATTACATAGAAACATGCACACTGAAATAAGGTGTATTACATAGAAACATGCACACTGAAATAAGGTGTATTACATAGAAACATGCACACTGAAATAAGGTGTATTACATAGAAACATGCACACTGAAATAAGGTGTATTACATAGAAACATGCACACTGAAATAAGGTGTATTACATAGAGCCGGTTTAAGGGGGGGGGGCCTTGGGGGTACGTACCCCAGGCCCCCTTTTTTAAAAGGGCCCCCCGCTACCCACCGCAGCGTTGCTGCGCTCCTGCGATCCTGGCTCCCGGCTGCACTGCTAAATGCCGACGCCACAAGCAGTGTACCTGAGCTCTGGCTGTCCCGGCTCCAGGCTTCCCACTGAGTAAACGTCTTAATGGATGCATTATTCGTAAAAGGCACAAAACTTGATTTGGGTAATAATTTCGGTAATTGAGGGGGAATCATGGTTTCAGTTTGTGCAACCATTTCTTTATTTTTACTACCCTTAAAGTGTTCATGCAAACGTAATTGCATTTACTCGCATGTTAGATCAGCAAGGTAACAATGAGGTTGTTAGCAGGAATTGTAAGTTTCAGAATAATTTATCTGCTGCTGAGGCTCAGGCTTTGCGTGATCTGTCCACATACACTGATATCATTATTCGCCCTGCCGACAAAGGCGGGGCGATAGTGATTCAGGATTTGTCGACATATAAAGCAGAGATAGAAAGACAGCTAGGTGATAGGTCTGTCTATAGAATGTTAGACTCTGATCCCACTGAGTTATTCAAGAAACAGCTCACCCTTTACCTTCCTAATGCAGTCCTGGAGGGTAAAATTTCCCAAACCTTAGCTGATGCTTTAGTACCTAAACACCCTACAGTACCTCTCATATATACCTTACCCAAGGTACATAAAGATTTGCTTTCACCTCCAGGCAGGCCCATTATATCGGCCAGGGGCTCTTTATTTCAAAATTGTGCTGTATATTTAGATTCCCTACTTCAGCCTTGTATAGTTGATCATAAATTTTATTTGTTGGATACCACCTCTCTATTGAATAGATTTAGTAAGCTG